>NW_006408619.1:3129069-3130659 GCF_000296735.1 Chrysochloris asiatica
ATTCATGACTCACAACTCAGACTAAAACATTTTTTAATAAGGTAATACAAAAGCTTGTTGACAGATAAGCAAAGTGCATAGAAAAGCAAGTAGAGTATGTTGAAAAATGATGTACTTGTCTTTTCTAAAAGTTGATTAAAATGAATTCTACAGCCAGAGTGCACATAATTTTTGACTTACTCTTGTATTTTATGTGAAGTTATTGCATTACATCATTGAAGGTAATCTACTCCACTCAAGGCCAACGAATTCAATCATCTGTGACTATTTCATGACAGCAACTAGCTTAATATTTGGCTAAAAAACTGGGAAGCATAACTGAGTCTCATTGACACATAAAATTAAAGATCACAGTGTTACATACACAGGTGGTAAAGTTCTGAAGAAAGGGGAGAAAAGGCACAAAAGTTAGGAAAGTGGTTACTTGTAATGGAGAAAGAAGAAGGGTACCATTGGAGAGGTGGGTATGGGGACTTAAAAATTGTCCAGAATTATCGAGTTCTTAACTCAGTTGCTGGGTATACAACTACTTACTTTACTACTAGTCTTAGATGTGTAGATATGAATTTATACACTCTTTTCTTATTGTGTGATTGCACATACATGCTCACACATTTTGAGACCTTGATTCATTTTGTGTGTGTGTGAACCATGTCAGTAGCACACTACAGTAATTGTAGAATGACAAAAGCAAAATGCAAATAATATAAAAGCCTTGGTTAAAATAAAAAATAACCTATAACTGAATGTTAGCAGACACAACTGACCTACACAGTCCTTGTTGTATATTGTGGGCTATAAAAATATAGCAAGTATTGAGAATACAAACATTATTTCTGTACAAATCAAAATTGTTGTAAGAGGAAATTTTGTGAAATAGTGTAACAAACTTTGTAAGTATTTTTCCTCTAAAACTAGAAAGCAGTCCTCAGATTATTTAATAGTCCATCAAGAATCATCAAGAATCTGACAACATAAATTGAGATACTTCAATATAATGTTAAGGGCACTGATCTTATTGTCAGACACATTTGAACAGCTCTGTCACTTCCAAATTTTCCAAAAATTATTTAACTTTTATATTTCTCAGTTTAATAAGCTGTAAAATATGAATAATTATAATATTCACATCATATAATTAATTATAAGGGTTAAATAAAATAGTATATGAAAAGCACCTACTATATTTTCTTGTAAATAGGAAACAGTAAAAATGGTAACATACTAGTATAATTGCTTGAGCTTCAAGGCTTTGCATTTTTTACAATCAAAATATTTTTCTTCAGTCCAAACATTTTTATAATATTGACTAGCAGTTTTGAGAAAGAAGTTTTAACTATCCCAGAAGGCTTCTTGATAAATGACAGGCATTTATTTTCTATTACTAACAGCTCTCAATAATGAAGTCTTGTCAAAGACTTCATTTTGTTGGATTAACCATCAACACTCATGGATGCAGCAGCCAAGTAATCAAACAACGTATTGCATTAGGCAAATCTGCTGCACAAGACCTCTTCAAAGTGTTTAAGAGCAAAGATGTCAGTTTGAGGACTAAGGTGAGCCTGACCCAAGCCATGGTATTTTCAATAA
>NW_006408619.1:3132648-3133805 GCF_000296735.1 Chrysochloris asiatica
CCACCTTTGCTGCCTTAAAGAAGGAGCATTGGTATGAATAACCCGGGGGGGGGGTTGGCGGTAATATTCCTCGGTGCAACTCTCCAGGTCTTTTTCTTGCCAATAGAGTTTTCAATTCTCTTTAAAATTCCTTCATAATAAGCCCCTGTGATTATCAAGAGTACTTATCAAGATCACTCTTAGGAATCCCAAGAAACAGCTGCCATAACCTTTTGAGCTGACCTGTCTGCCTTGAATTAAACTGGCCTGGTAGATCCTCCAGGAACTATCACTGTCTTGACTGGACATTGCTCTCTGGATCATATTGGTTAATAATGACTCTTTCCTGATTATAATTCATTTAATAAAACCATCTTCACTACTTTCCATCTTCGGTAACAGGCTGATCAGCAATTTGAGTTACCTGATCTCCATGCAATGTGCTGACCCATTGAGCCAAAAGTTTGCTGGAGCCCAGAAGTTCGCTGAAAGTCAAAAACGCTAAATCATGTGAGATCCCAACTTCAGTAACTATCCCATTAATGGTCATTCCACAGTCTTCTACACCTGTCTCCAAACTTCAGCCACAGTTTCTTCATTCATTGAGGGTGAGGTTCTTCCCTCTCTTGGCTCATCTTTGAAGTTTTCCCAACCTTTCTTAAATCACTTGATCCTTCTAAAACTGATGATTTATATGAGGGCACTTTCATGAAAACCCGTGCAAAGCTCCAATGATGTGGGAAGAGTGCCATTAGAGATTTGTTTAAAAAAAAAAAATGGACATTAACCATTATTTCAAAATCATTTTTTCCCATAATGCCAAAAATATCCATTTTTGAAGGCACCCTAATGAGATTAAGCTAAGTGTGTTACTGGGATGACTTGTTTGCATCCTCCACTGATTGCAGTTTTTTTGTTGAGTGTCACAGAGTCAGTTCCAACTCATAGTGACCCTGTATTGGGTTTCCAAAGAGCAACTAGTGGGTTTGGACTGCCAATCTTGTGGTTCACAGTCCAGATCCTAAAGTGCCAACCAAGAATTTTGTTAAACCTTGTGGTTTTTTAAAAACATTTTGTTTGGAATAAATCCACGAAACCCAAGTAGCAATATTTTCTTTTACTTACTTTCATATATTTTTCTAAAGGAACAAATTGTTGTCAGTTGCAAATTATGTTTA
>NW_006408619.1:3135425-3136700 GCF_000296735.1 Chrysochloris asiatica
CCTCATCTTTCTCCCGCAGAGCGGCTGGTAGTTTCGAACCGCTGACCTTAAGGTTCGCAGCCCGATTCGTAACCACTACGCTACCAGAGCTACCTCATAGTGGTTTTTAATTAACCCATGTCAAACAGCATTTAGCTCAGTGCCTGGAAAATGGCAGGTGCTCTTAGTAAATGTTGACATTGCTTTTTCAAAATTGCAATTACATTCTAGCCCTGGTGTGGCACAGTAGGATCAACACTCGACTGCAACGTCAGTTTGAACCACAAGGTTGGAGGTTCAAACTTACCAGTGGCTTCTTGGAAACCCTATACAGGGTCACTATGAGTCAGAACCGACTCAGGACCCTTAACAACAACAACAACAAATCCCACGTACATGAATTGTGCCCTAATGTCCTGGTGTTGAAGGTGATGCTGTTGGTAGTTATCTTTCATTGAATATCTATCTGTTTGGGTATAATACCTCATTTAATTGTTATAATAAATTCTTTGGTGCTCAGTTTCATCCAAATTCCTAAGATCTTGAGAAATTCAGATATTTGCCCAAAATATATTCTTTCTGATCCTGAAGCATATGCTTTTTCCACATGTTTATAATTTGGGATGTCCCCCCCACCAACTCTTTGTTCAAATATTTGCAGTCAAACAATTGTATGCTATTTGCAGATATTAAAATCCCACCCTGCAAGAATTTTATAATTCCATTTTCTGAATTCAGCCTCATTTGCCTTATTTCCAGGTTTGGGAGCAGGACTGCCTTATTGTAACCCCTTTGCATTAACTAAAATGTCTCAATGCTTAGAGAGGCAGAGACATTTACAATGAGCTTTTAGAAATAAATTCCCTTCATTGAAAAAGATTCATTCCAGAAGACAGTAGAAATTTCCTCCACCAAAAGACCCTGGGTTGCAAGCAAGCTACGAATTTCAAACATTTTTTAAAGTCTTAAATCAGACAATGAGATCTCACTGGGAATATCCAAGGCACTAAGAATCAGACCGAAAACTATTCTTTCCAGAACACCCTGTAAGTCGCCCATATTTATTTAACATTCAGACTCGCAAGTTCCCTCTGCACATTGTCATCAAATGATCGGAAGAAACGTGGCCCAAAGACCCCAGCATATGTTCTTGTCACAGATACCAGCCTACCCTCTGGGTTTCTTCAGAGCCATCAGTCCAGAGGAGAACTTGGCCCTTCAGGGAACCACCCCCTGGAAAATGCAGGAACTGGCACCGCAATGCTTCTTTTTTTTTTTTTTTTTTTTTTTTTTTTT
>NW_006408619.1:3138451-3140946 GCF_000296735.1 Chrysochloris asiatica
ATCACCTAAGCTCTCCTGAGCCCAATCCCCACCCTGTGCTCCATCTTCCGCCCTTCCTCCCACCCACCACCTATTTCCCAGCAACCAACAAAGACTTCCCCCTACCCCCTTTAGTATAATTTCTTTTTCTTAGTCTTTTACAGTAGTGGTCCCATGCAGTATTTCTCTTTTTGTGACTGACTAATTTCACTCAGCATAATGTCCTCAAGGTTCATCCATGTTTCGCGGTGGCTTGCCGCTTCCTTGTTATTCTTCAATGTAGCATAATGCTTCTTGATGAGACTGCGTGGTTGGATATAGATTGGAGCCCAACTGACGGCTTTGAGAGCAGGTGAGACCCTCTGCAGTAGTTACCACATCAGGACATAAAGGAAGCGCCTCCACAGTGGACCAAGGAAACAGAACCTGAAGTCTGAAAGACAACAAAGGAGAATTTTCCATGTGGCTTTGATCATGGGATCCAAAGTGAGTACTATCTAATTTGACAGCCTAAATCACAACATTCTCCTGCTACTTAGGGTTCATAGAAGTCATGTCTTTCACACCATCAGTCAAGTTCTGGTTTAAAACAGGACTTTGAACTGGTTCTTCAGAGTTCAGTCATGGTCAACAGAGTGAGCCCAAATTTGTAAAATGTGGGTAAATCAGAACAGCAGCTGAAACTGGTAAAAATATGGGCCCTTGCCCAATTAGAAATTTAATCTTTCTCTTAGAAAACCAGGACAGTGTGTATATTGCATAACAACTAAGTCTCTTAACCAGTAAAATAAAAAGCAATGGTGTCTCACTCAAAAATGGCAACTGACCAGACCTTTTGAAAGTGGGTTGCTCTCTATAGCCAATCCCCACATCAGGTTGCTGAAAGTGCTCACTATGAGTCTTCCGAGTTCCATTGCAGATTTCAGGGCTTCAATCAGAAGCTTGTTTTCTGGTTATCATTATACTTTACCCAAATTTTTAAAATTTGAGTCTATTCTAATTTCACTTTGTTGGCCAGGACATAACTGGTTCAAACAAGTTTGAATCCCTGGTTTAAAACCAGGACTTTATCAAAAGAAATATATTTATGTGTATTATTGTTTTTCTTGTTAAGTGCCATCAAGTCGGCTACAACTCATAGCAACAGTTTCTGAGGAGCAATCAGTGGGTTTGTGGTTGACAATCCACTGTTTATCCTACAAAAAGCAAACAAATTAATAAAATCCATTCTTAAATATATCTTTAAGTCTAATTTGTCGGCAAATCATAATAGGCAAATATAGTTCTTACTTAATAGCAGTCGAACGTTTGTCTTGGCATACAGCATATAATTTATCTGGTTTGTTACTGAACGATAAGCACTCAACTACAAAGTCAGTTTGAACCATAAGGTTGACAGTTCACCTTAGGAATCACCTTAGGAAGCCCTTTTCCTTCAGTTGCTTGCTTCTAGGTGAGGCATCCTTTGAAGCCCGAAATCAGACAGGGAAGGCAGTCACTCAATTCCCTGTCCCACCCCCCATGGTGTTTGGCATGTGCCCTCTTAATCTGACTGACCAACCAGTGTGGCTTGAGGGTCTGAGCCATCCGAACCTTCTCACTGCCCTCTATACAGTACAATTGCATCCTAGACTATCTGTATTTGTCAGTAGTAAAATTCTGTATGTGTAATAAATTTTTTTACCTCCACCCAAAAAAATTCCTGTGACTTGTTCTATGTGTTCAGAAGCCTATTTTATATAACTTGCATTTTATATATCCAACATATTCTGAAGATTGAAGTCCTCAAACAAGTGATGAAAAAAAAGGAGAAGATACTATATGTACCTCAACACAGGTCTCCACTGCTTGTGACAACTCATGATTCCCTTCAATAGTCAGTCTGCAAAGCAAAATATTACCTATAAATCTCCACTTAGCCTACAGCAAATAAACTCAACAATGCTCCCATTCTCCATTAATCAACACTTCCAGTAAAAAATGTGACTGCCAAGTTTGTAACTCTCATGCGTTTTCCCATCCATGTGCAAAAATCACAAGATATAATACTTCACTGATACTATCACGTGCAGATATCACTATCTGTTCATACTCTGACTCAAAGACTCTTATTCTGAGGATGTCCATGAGGCAAAAACATGATGGTCTCCATCACGTAGAAACGGGCTGCCAATGTAGTTTTCAGCTTCTGAGAACAGCATTCCAGAAAAATTGATTTCCCTCTCAAATGCCACCTTGTGGAAAGACGAAACCACAGGGAATCACTGATAGATGCAGCTGTTTGCACTATTTGGTTGTCTGGGATTGCTGACTGAGAGATTAATTCTTTTTGGTGATGTTGATGGAATTGCTGAGCCATAGATTATCTGCATCTGCAACTTTAAAATATAAAGCCAATTTGTTCCCTAAATGGTCAAACTAATTAAAAATCACACCAACAGCGGTGTTTCTTTAGACAAATTATATTTGGGAGTACGTATTGAATTTTTTTACAATTCATGGGATGATTTTACCCT
>NW_006408619.1:3141480-3154340 GCF_000296735.1 Chrysochloris asiatica
CCAAATGCCCTCTCCTTATAGTTTTCAAGCTCATTTTGTTGCTTAAAAGTTTGTGCTAAAGTTGAAAAGCAACTTGAATGACATTAATTAGGATTTTTCCAGAATCCTAAGTCATTTGTTTACATCATGAGTACAACTGTGATAGAAAAGATCGGGGGACCATTAAAGATGCCTGATATTCCTTCTGTAGCATAGAGTTGTTATGAGCAAGTGGCTACCCAGTAAGAGCTACATTCCCCATCCCAGTTTCCAAGCAGGGTAAGTTCTCATCCAGAGATGTGAGCATAGGAGAGCTTGTCTCATCTAGTGATGAGGAAACACGTGTACCTTCTAAGATGTCATGTCCTTATCATCAACTGAATTAAAAGAACTCTAAAATACTCTGCAGAGGGTAGAGCCATGAGAAGGAAGGCACCCAGGTTGTGAAAAACCATGTGGAAGTTCCCCAGTCAGCACTCAACTGGGAATCTGAAAGAGACATACAAGGGTTAAGTCAAAAAGTATTGCTTTGAGGGAATGGAAACAAATGCTGTTGAATGATGATGCGCGGAGGAGATTGTAATCATTACAAACAGTGGTGTAAATCCAATATTCTCCCATGTAAACTATCATTCAGTTCACAGCAAAAAAAAACAAAACTTATGAGCAGTGAGTTAAGGTGCAACTGGCAATCTCTCCATGTGTGGAACAGAGAAGAGTGATGAAAATTAAAGATTCTTGGAATTAACTAGTCCAATGGACCAATGGAATATGTGAACATCAGTCACCATGACTCTGAGACCAGAAGACCTAAAATGTTGCCTGGCTATCACTGCCAGCTGCTGAAAGGATCATACTAGAAGGTCCCAGATAGAGTGGGGAAAATGGGGGGGGGGGTGCGGGGACTCAAATTATTTTTTTAAAAAAAGGCTGGGATTACTGTTTAGGATGCCATGAGGAACCCAAGACTATGAACTTCAGCCACCCTTCAAGTCTTCAAATTTGGGATGTAATTCACCCTTTTAGTCTAATTTTCACCAAGTAGTAGATAGGAATATAGGGGAGACAGCAACACTAGTAATGTATGCTTACCATGGAATGATCAACCATTCAAGATCAGAAGGGCGACATTTATCTAAGGACAACGTTCAGAAGGGTTGGGAAGGAAGAATGGAAGTAAGAACCACAGGGAGGAAGTGAGATATCTGTTATTTATGACAGGAACTGCAATCACCAAGATAAATGATGTAGGATTTGTTGAATATAAAAGCGAAGATAGTGTCTAGAAACCTTCACTCAATTCACAATAAAAAGGTTTTTTAAATGAGAAAGAAAAAAAAAAGTATTGCTGAAAAATCATTGTTGTTGTTGTCAGGTGCCATCGAGTCGGAACCGACTCATAGCGACTCCATGCACAGCAGAACGAAACAATGTTCGATCCTGGGCCAACCTCACCACCGCTGCCACCCCCGAGTCCATCAATGATGCCACCTGGCCGATCCATCTCGTTGGAGGTCTTCCTCTTTTTCTCTGACCCTCCACCCTACCCAGCATGACATCCTTCTCCAACGATTGTTTCCTCCGGACTACATGTCCAAAGTAGGAGAGACGAAGCTTAGCCATCCTGGCCTCCAAGGAGCACTCTGGCTGCACTTCTTCCAAAACAGATCTATTGGTTCTTTTGGCAGTCCATGGCACCCTCAGTATTCTCCTCCAACACCACAACTCAAAGGCATCAATTCTTCTACGATCCTCTTTATTCACTGTCCAGCTTTCGCATCCATATGAGGCTATTGAAAACACAATGGCCTGGGTCAGGCGCACCCTAGTCCTCAAGCTGACATCTCTGCTCTTCAATACTTTAAAAAGTTCCTGTGCAGCAGATTTGCCCAGTGCAATACGTCGTCTGATCTCTTGACTGCTACTTCCGCGAGTGTTGATAGTTGATCCAAGAAGAATGAAGTCCTTGACAACTTCAATCCTTTCTCCATTGATAAGAATGTTGTTTATTGGTCCAGTGGTGAGGATTTTGTCTATGAAAAATCATAGACTCCTTAATTAAATAAAAATGACAAAATGTAAAACTTCGCTTCTTGACATCTCCTCCATCTAGGCCTATATACATTTCTGAAGGAGTGTGGCCAGCTCGCCAGTTCTTGAAGTCCTGGGGTGGCACTGTAGGATAAGCACTGGAATGCTAACCACAAGATAGGCAGTTCAAATCTACCAGTCACTCCTTGGAAACCCTATATAGGGTTCCTATGAGCGAGAACTGACTCAACAGAGCACTAATAGTATCAACACTTCCCCCAAACAATCCGAAGCTCTTCAATTTATCCACGTCAAAATGGCCGTTTGGATATGTATCTTTGAGGTACTCTACTTGTGTCCCTTTGAATTGTTCTTTGCGTTTGGGGAACAGAAGAAAGAGTATCAAAGGGCACAATCAGGGCGGTGGGGCAGATGGGATAAAGTTTCCCAATGAAATTCTCCTAGGACAGCAAGTGACCTTTCCCGGCCTTTTCTCACCAATGCAGTTGCCCATTTTATTTAAATTTCTTCATAATAAGTCCCAGGATTGCCTTGGACCTTTAAGAAAATCTCGTAAGATTATCTTGTTTGGAATCCCCGCCTACAGTCGCCATAACCTTCTGCGCTTACCTCTCTGTCTTGAAGCTAATTGACTGAGCAGATCCCCTTGAAAGCAATTGTTCTGATTGGACCTTTTCCTTTCTTTTCTTTTTAAAGGCACCCTAACAGAGGTGTGGCACTGTGGGTTAATGCGCCAGACTGCAAAGCCATTGGAACTGCGAGGCTGGTGGTTCAAGCTCAGCAGCTGCTCCTTGGAAACCCTACACAGGGTCCCTATGGGTTGGAATCGACTCGATGGCATTTGACAACAACAACAGAACTAAGATGAGTTTAATACTGAAAGCACCATTCACTGATCACAGAGACCCTTTCTAAATAACATTTTATTTCGAATAAACCTGCACATGTCTGAACTGGAAGCCTAGTTGGCTTACCTCACATATTCACATATATATTTATTATTAATCCACATAGAACTGGTATTATTCTACTATAGCTACTAAATCACTAAAATTAATACCAAAAACATATGTATCTAAAAATAGATATTAGTATCTTTGGACAAATTTGAATTCTTCTTTTCTATAATGAAATACGTTGTTGGTAAGGACTGTCGAAGGTTTGAACAGCCAGCCTTTAAGTTCAACAGCCAAGTGTGGTTAGCCACTTGTCTGCAAGGACTCCAATACAAACAACAGAGAAGTAGAAAAGGGGGGAGGGGGAGTAAGATGGAATCATGGTATACATCTAAAGTTGGCAACTGTTTGCTGAACTAAAATATTTATTCTGAGTATCTCTTTATCTCCATCCTCCTGAAGATAGGCACCCTAAGACCTAAGATAGGAGTGGACAACCCATGTGAATTCTGATATCTATCTCCAACATTCCTTTATCATTAAGTGCTTCCTAACTCTGATCTAGATAGCATGAGTGTGGCCTAAAACAGCAGGACCAAGCAATTCATCTGGGCAGACGTGTGCCCAGAAAGGTGTGAGCGTTCCATTCATAAACAGAGCTGCGCCTCCTAGAGGCAGGAACATGCAAGTCATTAAGTGCTTCCAAGGGGAAGAATGTGAATTACTAGAGCAAGGTGGTAGCTGTCCACATGCAGAGATGTTGTCTGTCAGAGAGTTGCCCCCAAAGGACAGACCTGAGCCTGACCATGACAAGGCACACTGGACTAAGGGCTCCTTCTACATAAAGACCTATCTTGCAGCTTCATTTCTATGACAAAAAAAAAAGTGCTTAAGTAGAAGTGATCTCAGCAGGAGGTTGCAATGGGCTATAGCAGCTACTGTCAGATCAATGCCGGTGTCTACCTTGTTCCCTGGAGTCCTGGTGTGGCGCTGTAGGATAAGTACTGGACCGCAAGGTTGGTTTGAACCACAAGGACAGTACAGGGTCACTGTGTGTCAAAACTGACTCAGTGGCACTTTTTAATAACAGCAACCTTGTTCCCTAAGATCACTGGGCTTTGGACCCAAGAAGATAGCTTCCAGGGGCAAGAAGGCCCATTTCAGCAGTGACACCATGTGGCAGGATCAGCAACAAAAGCCAAAAATTTTGGACACCATGTTTTTCCAGATTTTTGTTCTGAGATGATAGTATCGAAGACTCAAAAGTATCCCTGGGTAGAGGAAGGGCTTAGGGATTAATGTAGTATATAGAGAAGATAGCATTAAAATATAGATATATATATATTTGTTGTTGTTAATTGCCGAGTCAGTTCTGACTCATAGCGACCCTGTATAGGGTTTCCAAGGGGCGGCTGGTGGATTTGAACTGCCAGCATTGCAGTTAGCAGTCCAGAGCTGATCCTACAACAGCACACCAGGACTCCCTCCACTCCTGGTAACCGCTAATAAGCTTCAGGCTGTCACGTAAGTAGTTAAAGCTAATGTTGTCAAGTCAGTTCCAACTTCTAGCAATCTTGTATAAGTTCCCCAGACTGTAAATCTGTACAGGAGCAGAAATCCTCATTTTTCTCCCTCAAAGCGGCTGGTAGATTTGAACTGATGACCAAAATGGTCACCAGCCCAGTTTATAATCCACTATGCTACCAGGGTTCTTTATATATAAGGATTCCATATTGTCTTTGTTAGGTGCTGCCAAGTTAGTTCCAACTCATAGCAACCCAGTATAGGGTTTCTGAGGAGCAGCTGGTGAGTTTGAACCGCCAGCCTTGTGGTTCAAACCAACCTTGTGGTTCTGCACTTATCCTGCAGCGCCATACTAGGCTATATATAGAGTCCTGGTGTGACGCTGTGGGTTAATGCACCAGACTACAAAGTCACTTGAACTGCAAGGTTGATGGTTCACGTTCACCAGTCACTCCTTGGAAACCCTATACAGGGTCGCTATGGTTCGGAACCAATTCAACAGAACTTAACAACAACAACATATGTTGTTGTTGTTATGTGCCATGGAGTCAGTTCTGACTCATAGCGACCCTGTACAGGGTTTCCGAGGCTATAAATCTTTACGGGAGTAGAAAGTCTCATCTTTCTCCCGCGTAACAGCTGGTAGTTTCGAACTGCTAACCCTGAGGTTCACAGCCCAATTCGTAACCACTACACTACCAGTCATTCCATATATATTTATATATATATATAGAGAGAGAGAGAGAGAAGGAGTGCTGTGCTGTAGTGGTCATGAGTCGGGCTGGAAACCTCAAGGTCAGCAGTTCAAAACTACCATCTGTTCCACAAGAGAGAGATGAGTCTTTCTGTTCCTATAAAGATTTACAGCCTGGGAAACCCTATGCAGGGTCGCCATGAGTCGGAACTGACTCCACGGCACATAACCACCACCAGCACCATATATATATAGACAGAGTCCTGGTGTGGTACAGTAGGATAAGCACTGGACTATAATGTCTTGTTGAACTGCAAGGTCACAGTCCATGGCTGTCCTGGAAGGCGTGGACGAATGCTCTTGGTGGATAGGTGACTTTGATAAGTAGCTAAAAACAAGGGGCATGCCATTGAAGAAGAGACTGTAGGTCAAAATGTGCCCAGAAAATGACTGCCAAGCTGGGCAATGGCTGTAGGGAACGTCCAGCCTGGAGGTTGAGGGACAGACCAAGGACAACTGTCACTAGGGAATAAAGCCCCATCCAGGCAAACTCCCTCCCATTGAGTTAGGGAGCAGAGGACCCCTCCATTAGAGAAAGATACCACCCATGTAAGGGGAGTAGGACATTATATTATACACTCATCGGTACCTGGAGTCCTGGTGTGGCACTGTGGGTTAATGCATTAGACGGCAAAGTCATTTGAACTGCAAGGTCAATAGTTCAAGCTCACCAGCTGCTCCTTGGAAGTCCGATATAGGGTCGCTATAGGTCAGAATCTACTTGACAGCACTTAACAACAACAACCACCTGGATGGTACAAGCAGCTAACATGCTGGCTGGTAACCAGACAGTTGGCTTGAGTCCACCCAGAGGTGCCTTGGAAAAAAGGCCTGGAGATCTACTTCCAACAAATCAGCACTGAAACCGCTATGGAGCACACTTCTACTCTGACATACATGGGCTCTTCATGAATCACAGTCAACTTGGTAGCAACTGCTTTTACTGGTTCATATGGAAAAAATAGAAAGAGATCATTTGTCTTTGGAAAATACTTAAAATTAGCTGTAACTATAACGTGTAATACTTGCTTCAACCAAGGAGGTTCTAAGTTTGTCAGGGTATCCTCACCTGGGCCACCCACAAAACTTTTGAGCTTGCCTTTCAATGACTCTCTTACTTTGCTATGAAATGCTTGCCCCACCAGATGGCGCAAGACAATTGAGTTAGGACAAAAAGAATGTGCGGGTTTTCAGTAAGCACAGGGGAGTTGAAGTGGCCACATCTTAATGTGAGTTCTCAAACAGCTCCACGCACTGAAGATTATTGAACTTGGATAAGCACTGAACTGCGAACCACAAGACTGGCAGTTCAAGCTCAAGAGCTGCTACTTGGGAGAAAGAAGAGGCTTTCTGTTCCTGCAAAGATGTAAAGCCTCGGAAATCCTATACAGGGTCATTGTGAGTTAGAACCAACTCAGTGTAACTCAACAACAACAACAAACAAAGGTCAATCTGAAATATCTTTCCAGGCATCAGGGTAGCTGTATCCAAACCACTGTGGCTGAGTGCCATCGAGACATTTCCTCCTCATAGAGACCTGTATTAATTAGGTTTCCAAGGATCAGCTGGTGGGTTTGAACCACTGACCTTGTGTTTACCATGGTGGTGGTGGTGGTGGTGTGCTGTCGAGTCGGTCCCAACTCATAGAGACCCCGAATAGGATTTCCAAAGCTATAAATCTCCACAGTAGTACAGCCCCGGTAACGTAGTGGTTATGTGTTGGACTGCTAACTGAAAGGTCAGCAGTTCAAATCTACTAAACGCTCTGAAGGAGAACGATGAGGCTTTCTACTCCCATAAAGATTTACAGCCTCGGAAATCCTATTGTGGTAAGCAGTCCTGTGCATATCCTATAGCTGCACACTAAGACACCACATTGATGAGATGCAGTTATTCAAGAACACTTCCTGGTTACCACCTGTGACTTTCATGATACAGGAAAACCAAACCCAGGGCCACTGAATCAATCGCAACTCATAGCAACCTTAGGTGTGGTTCCCGAAGCTGTCAGTCTTTGCACAGTTTTTCTCCCACAGAGCGACTGATGAGTTTGAACTGCCAACTTTGATGTTAGCAGTCCAGTGCTTATCCTGCAGTGCCACCAGGAAGCAAATATAAAATACTCCCTACCCTAGAGAGTTCACAGGAGTCCTAGTGTAGTGCTGTGGGATAATGCTGGGATAAAATTGGTGGTTCAAGTTCACCAGATGCTCCTAGGAAACCATATACAGGGCCATGGGTGGAGGGTCAGAGAAAAAGAGGAAGACCCCCAGTGAGATGGATTGGCCAAGTGGCGGCATCAATGGGCTCAAGCATGGCAACAATTGTGAAGTTGGCCCAGGACAGGGCAGTATTTCGTTCTGCTGTGCCTAACATCGCTATGAGTCGGTACCGACTCAATGGCACCTAACAACAACAACATCAAGCAAGTTCACAGTCTGGCTAAATGCAAATGAGGAGAAACAGCTTGCATTTTGCCGAACTGTGTTCCAATCACAGTAATTACATGAATATGACTCTACCTACTTATCACCTGTCCTTGTTCTCCATATAGGCAGGGTTGCTGTTCTTGTTAAGTGTTGTGAAGTCAGTTCTGAGTCATAGCGACCCTGTATAGGATTTCAGACGAGCTGTTCACTGGTGTGTTTGAACCGCCAACCTTGCAGTTGGCAGTCCAGTGCTTAGCCTACACCACCACACCAGGATTCCACGGACAGAATAATTGTTCTAAAGTGCAAGTATGATCAAATTACATACTATCCACTTAAAATGAGCTCCTGATGGGTGCAAAGGGCAAAGCATTCACTATTAACCAGTAAGTTGGCAGTTCAAAACTACCCAGTGTCAATTCAGGGGGGTGAAATTCCTGGCAATCCACTTCTGTGAGGGAACAGCTTTAAAAACCCTACAAAGCCATTCTCCTGGAACATCTGAGATTGCCGTGAATCAGAAAGAATTTGAAGCAATTTGTTTGGTTGTATATACTATTTTTTTACAAAGTAACGGTACTTTGTTGACTCATCATAATCATTAAACACTAGTATCCTTAACATCATATAAAACCTCTTGTGATCTGAGCCCTGCTTTCCTCTCTAGTCTCATCTTTCCTCCCTCCCCTAAAATCTCCACATCTACACAAAGAGTCATCGGTTCAAGCACACTAGCCACTCCTCAGAAACCATATACAGGGACGCTATGTGTTGGAACCAACTTAACGGCATTTAAGAACAACAACGCACAAATTTATACTTTCCATTTCCCAAACACTGTTCTTCATCTTTATTCCCTCTCTGCCCAGAATATCTTAATATCTTATTATCAAAACCCACTCCCTCCTACCTACCCATTCTTCCAGGGACCTCCGCTCCTGGACTGCAAAGTCAACCACTCCCCTTCCTTTTGCTGCAAAACATCTACCTTTATATTTCCAACCTTCACAGTCAGTCCTGATAGCAATTATTCACTATTGTACCACAAGAGACCTATCCGCATCTCCTTTCATCAGCCCCGCCTAGACAGATTGAATATTACTCAGTGGAGATTCTACCTTCCTCCACGCCCTCTGGATCTAGGTTCCCTCTTGAAAGCTTGTAAGCCAGTCACTTCTTGCCTTTGTAGCCCTGCCATTTGGATAGTCATTGTCCAAGTTGCCCATCCCTGTCTACTCTGTGTATGGAGGGGGTGGGAATGATTCTTGCTGTAAAGATTTGTTCCCTCTTTTGAGCTACTACATCCATAGGTGTAGGTCAAGTTCATCAAATTGTATCAGATTACTCTTTTTTCCTCTTCTTTCTTCTTCTAGTTGAGATCTGATCATCCAGTCACTGAACCCAGGTCAAGTGAGTATTATCTGCAAGTGTGGGTGTTCTTGTGCATATGGCCTCTCTTTTTATCAGCTGGATGCTTCACTCTCCACTCTAGTCCTCTATGGCTATGTCACTGACTCTGGGGCCAAGAGTCCCCAGGTTTTGCCACACTGCTGGCCAACCAAGTCTCCACATGTGTTCCCAGGAGTCTATTGAATGTTGTAGGGCTTAGCTTGCCAATTCATTGCTGTTTTTCCCTCACTTGCCCTTATCGGTGACGAGCGTGGTCACCAATCAGAGTGTGTATTCCCATTGAGTCTTGGTCTTAGAAGGGGGTTTGCTCTGAGGTGACCTGACTACTTGCCTTGATGTCTTCTGGGCAAGCAACTTGATTGTTCTTGTAGTAATCAGTCAGTCTGCCTATATTGTTTTGTATTTTTCCTGTCAGTCTTTATTTCAAGAAGTGTCTTCTGTTCTTCTAGCCACTCCAGGCTGGTCTGCCCGTCCTTTCAAGTGGAAATTTCCCAGCTCTGAAGATTCTGGATGCTGTTCAGGATTCCACCTGTAGTCTTATGTAATGCAGAGGCTCCACAGGAAGCCTCCTTCACTGGGCACGTTGTGGCCCCATTTTAGGTATTCCAATCAGTTATATTCCCAGCATGGTAAACCATGTGATTGTCAGATTCAAAATGGCCAATACCAGTCCATTTCAGCTCACTAATGCCTGTTTTGAAAATAGATCGTGGTGATTGAAAGGACCTGGCGCCGCTCATCAACCACACCTCACACCAGATGGCCCATCTAGAGACCTTTATTCAGGGTAAAGAAGGTAACCTCTGCCCGAGAGAGAAGGCAGGAGGCGGACGGGAGGAGAGGAAGAAGAAGACGAGAGCGGCAACAGGAAGGGAGGGGATTTATAGAGATTCAACAGGAAGGGAGTGGTCATTGCTGGGGTGATTTAGCTCAGGCCTATCAAAAGCCACGTTGTCCTTTAAACTATGCGCCTTGCAGCTTAGGGCGGGGAAACAGACAAAATGGAGTTGGAGGGAGGGGAGAGGGAAGAAGCGGAGGTATTGTAACAATGATGGCTTCCCAATGAAGTAAATGTAATTAATGTCATTGAATGAATGTATACTTTAAAATGAACAATTTTTAATTTTTGTTATGTCTATTTTACCACAATAAAGTTATATATATGTATGTATTTTACTACAATAAATTTTTTAGAAAGAGTCATGGTGTGGCACAGTAGGATAAGTCCTGGACCGTTCACCACAGGTCAGTAGTTCAAACTCACCAGCCACTCCTCAGATTTGGAACACAGTCAACAGCCCTTAACGACAACAACATATATTTAAAAGGAGCCAATAACCAAAAACAAAAGACCAGACACAGATAGGCAAAATATATGTACACTGCTTTTAATCAACAAAGGTTGATAAGTACAGATAAAGAAATTTTAGTAAAAAAGAAAGAAGACAAACAGCCCAATTAAATATGGTTAAAAGATATGATCTGGCAACACACATAAAAAGAATCACTAATAGTCAATAAACATATAAGAAAATGTTCATGGGAAAAGTAAATTAAATAGTAGAATATCATTTTGCATGCATGATTTTGTAACATTTTAGAGTCTGGTAATAACAAGTATTGGTGAAGATATAAAAAAATAAATTATTATTCACTGCTGGGGAAAATATAAATTGGTTCAGCCACTTTACTGAGTCATTTTAGTGTATAAGATAAATTCTGGACTACTAACTACAGGATTGGAAGTTCAAACCTACCTGTTGTTCCTTAGGAGGAAGATGAGGTTGACTGCTTTTGTAAAGATTTACAACCTCAGAAACCCTACAGAGGGTAACTGACTCACAATCGACTCAATGGCAGTAGGTTTCCTTTCGGTTAGTAATATCATGACTCCTTAAATATGATTCCTTCTGTGTATATTTTTTGTTGTTAAGTGCCATCGAGCCAGTTCTGACTCAGCTGGGTTTGAACCATAGAACTTTATAGTAAGATTTAAGATTGCTTTTCCTCAGCTCAGAGTTGTATGTTGAGGAATAGAGCAAGAAACTCTATACCACATTCACAAGAAACAACATATTAATATACTTATTGCATCATTGTTTATAATAGAAACAGTAAAATAAACTCACTTTTTCATCAGTAAGGGAATGTATAAATAAATTATATAACAGGATACTATATAGTAGTCAAAATTAATGAGTTATACCTATATATATGAATATAGAGATATTTCAAAAATACTATTGGCCTTAAAAAGTAAATTACAAACAAAATAACATGAGAAAGATGGAAACAACCTACCACTGCATTAAATGGATAAAGAAACTGTGGACTACTACAGAATAGAAAAGAATAAGGATGAATCAGCAAAACATGGTTGAAGCTGGAGGGCATTATGTTGAATGAAATTTGCCTCCAAGAGACAAATGACTTTCTAAGACCACTGTTATAAAAAGTCAACAAAAGATTTTCACACACATAGAAAACATTCTTTGATAGTAACTAGGAGTGGAAGAAGTAAGCAAATCACTAGAGAGTAAATACATATTAACATGTGTGAAGGGGAAGACAATATACAATCAAGGAGAGGTAAGCCAAAAAAAAAAAATTGGGACTCCTGGTATGATACTCCAAGATAAGTTCTGGACTGCTAACCACAAGGTCAGTGGTTCAAACCCACCAACTGCTTCTCAGAAGCCCTGCACGGGGTCGCTATGAGTTGGAACCAACTTAACAACAATGAGCAAAAATTATCAAGACAAAGGAAGACATTGGAAGAAGCACAGGAGTTAAAAGCAACAGAGACAAATACTAGGATATACACAATCCTGCAATAACACTAATAACATGAGCTGTTATTGACTGCACGGCACATAACCACCACCACCGTTAGCTGGATAAGGAACTCTGGTAGCATAGTGGATGATGAGAGGAGTTACTAATTGAAAAGTCAGTGATTCAAATCTACCAGTTGCTCCTCAGGAGAAAAATGAGGCTTTCCGCTCCAGTGAAAACTCACATCTTCAGGAACCCTATACAGGGTTGCTATGAGTCAGAACAGACTCAGTAGCACACTACAATCACCACCACCATTAGTTGGCTATGCAGATAGTCATAAAGCTGAGCAGGTGAGGAAAGATTAGAACTATATCCATGACTATATATAGGTTTGGCAGCGGATACATCTACATCTGTGTGAATTTACAGATGTCGTAAATGTATCCATGAATAGAATAGAGCCTACAAGGGACAAGAGTGCTGTGGCACTGTAGAATAAGTACTGGACTGCTAACCACATAGTCGGCAGTTCAAGACCACCAGACAGACACTCCACATGAGAAAGCTGAGGCTTTCTGCTCCGGTGAAGATTCACATCCCCAGAAACCCTATCCAGGTTCGCTATGAGTCAGAATGAACTCAATGACACCTAATAACAGAAGACAAAGTTCTGGAAACTTCTTAGACATAACCAAATACCTTGAGGGAGTTAGTTGCTGGCCTTGGGGCTCAGAATCCTAGTTTCAGGGAACACCACAGAAACTGGCACAAAATAGCTCACAACGAAAGTGTTCTGCATCCTACTTTGGTGAATAATGAGTTGGGTCTTAAAAGTTTATGAGCAGATATCAAAGGTACAGCTATGGGTCTCTCCTCATCTGACACAAAACAGAGTAAAAAAAAAAATCAAAGACACATGGAAACAATTAGTCCAAAGGTCTCTTGTTGTTGTTGTTGTTAAGTGCCGTCGAGTCGGTTCCGACCCATAGCGACCCTGTACAGGGTTTCCGAGGGTGTAAATCTTTACGGGAGTAGAAA
>NW_006408619.1:3154440-3160615 GCF_000296735.1 Chrysochloris asiatica
TGTATGATGTTCTTGATGTCATCCCACAACTCCTGTGGTCTTCGGTCTTTAGTGTCTAATGCATCAAATCTGTTCTTCAAATGATCTCTAAATTCAGGTGGGAAATATTCAAGGTCATAGTTTGGCTCTTGGGGACTTGTTTTCATTTTCTTCAGCTTCAGCCTTAACTTGCATTTGAGCAATTGATGGTTTGTTCCACTGTCTGCCCCTGGTCTTGTTTTGACTGATGATATGGAGTTTTTCCATCATCTCTTTCTACAGATGTAGTCAATTTGATTTCTATGTATTCCATCTGGTGAGGCCCATGTGGATAGTTGTCTTTTATGTTGTTAAAATGTAGGGTCAACAAAAAAGAGGCACACCCTCAAAAAGATGGTCTAACACAGTGGCAGCAACAATAGGCTCATGTATAATTGTGTGGATGGCGCAGGACCGGGCACTGTCTTGTTCTGTTGTGTGTTGGGTCACTGTGAGTCAGAACCAACTTGACAGAACCTAACAACAACTACGACATTAATATAAAATGCACACGTACATTTTATAAAATAATGAAATAAACAACAATGCGTTCACCACTTACATTAGGAAATACATCAGAGGTAACTCTGAAGTCTGCTGGCCCCACCTTAATTTCACCTCCTGTCCCTCATACTCTCCAGAGAATTAACTACTATCCTGAGTTTATCTTAACCATTTCCTTAAATTTCAAAAACAACTTTAGCATGATATATCTACCTCTATTCAATATATTATTTCATTTTGAAAAATTCAATAGTAAGCATGACCTTAGCTATGGAAGGAGATCTTGGATGATGGAATTGATAGATTGGAGGTTCAACTTCACTCCGAGGTACCTCAGGAGAAAGGGTTGTGATCTATTTCTGAAAAATCAACCACTGAAAATCCTTTGAATAACCTTGCTTGCTGGAAGCTAAGAGGAATTGTAATATTTGTTGATGAAGAGAAATGAATACAGCCTTCAGTATGGATTGCACCTCAATGTAAAGAAAATGAAAATCCTCACCACTGGACCCGTAAATAACATCCTGATAAATGGAGAAAAGATTGAAGTCATCAAGCATTTCATTTTGCTTGGATTCACAGTCAGCACCCATGAAAACAGCAGTGGTAGAGAAATCAAATGATGTATTGCATTGGTCAAATCTGCTACAAAAGACTCTTTAAAGTGTTATAAAGCAAAGGTTTCATTTGGACAACTAAGTTGTGCCTGACCCAAGCCATGGCCTTTTCAATCACCTTATAAGCATGCAAAGGTTATACAATAAACAAGGAAGACTGTAGAAGAATCAATGCATTGAAATTATAGTGTCAGTGAAGAATACTGAATCTACCATGGACTTCCAGAAGAACAAACAGATCTGTTTTATAAGTACAGCTGGATTGCTCCTTAGAAGTAACTTCACCTCTTGCACTTCGACATGTTATTATGAAGAACAAGTCCCTGGAGAAGGACAGCATGCTTAGTAAAAGTAAAGGATCAGTGAAAAAGAGGGAAGACCCTCAACAAAATGAACTTAAACAGTAGCTGCAACAAGGGGTTCAAATATAGGGAAGATGGTGAAGATGGCTCAGGACAACGCAGTGTTTCATTCTGCTGTACAATAGGATTGCTATGAGTTGGAACCAACTCAACATGTAAGAACAACAAATGCTATATATTTTCATGGGTATGTTTGCAACATAGGTAAATGTTGTTGTTAAGTGCCATCGAGTTAATTCTGACCCTAGCAACCCTAGATAGGGTTTCCAAGGAGCAGCTAGTGAGTTTGAATTGCCAACCTCGTGGTTAACAGTCCAGTGCTTATCCTACAACACCACACCAGGACTCTATAGGTATGTAGACAATTCCTCTGTCCAGCCTATTCATTGGTATTGTCCCATTCTCCTTCCCACGTCTGTTTAACTTGCGTGTGTATCTGTGCGTCCAGTGTAGATTATGTTATTGCTAGATTCCGTATATAATAGTATTTATGTCTGTTGCCTTTAACACTTGTGTTCCTACCAGTGTCTTCCTCTGCTTCATCAAAATGGGCTTTGTTGTATATTGCCTTCCCTTCACCCTAGATAATATGTGTCTACCCTCCAGTACTTTACTCTCTCTTCCCTCATACCTCTGATTACCATCAAAACCTGTTTGTAATTGTGTGAAAACAGTTTCTTGATATTTTTCTATAGGAGTACTCTCATGTTCCTTGGAAGCCAGGATAGCCAGACTTCGTCTCTCATACTTCAGACATATTAGCAGGAGGACCCAGTCCCTGGAGAAGGATGTTTGGTAAAGTAGAACATTGGAGAAAAAGAGGAAGACCCCCAATGAGATGGATTAGTCCACTGGCAGCAGCAACAGGCTGAAGCATCTCAGCAATTGTGAGGTTGACACAAAACCGGGCAGTGTTTTGTTTTGTTTTGTTCTGTTGTGCACAGGGTCACCATGAGTTGGTACCGACTCGATGGCATCTAACAAAATCAGTTTCATGCAATACCTATTGCTTTGATTGGCTTATTCATCTCAGCATAGTGTCCTCCAGGTTGATCTATGTTATGAGGTGTTCATTCACAGATTCATCACTATGCTTTAACAGTGTATACGATTCCATAGGTTTTTCCATTCTTCCGCTGATAGGCCCTTAAGTTGTTTCCACCTTTTTGTTGTTGTGAATAGTGCAGCTCTGAACATGGATGTACATGTACTGGTTCCTGTCACGGCTCTTATTTCTCTAGGATGCATACGTAATAGTGGGATTACAGGATCTTATGCTATTGCTATTTCCAACTTTTTAAGGCAGTCCCATACCATTTTACAGCCCCACAGTAAAATGCAGTGCATCAGAGGTCTACATCGCACCCTCCCCACCATTTCTGAGTTCTGTTGTTGTTGTTTTTTGCTTTGCTATTAATGATGGGATTGGATGGTATCTCATTGCTGTTTAGATTTGGATCTCTCTATATAGAGGAGTCCTGTTGTGGCACTGTAGAATAAGCACAGCACTGCAAGGTTGGTTTGAACCGAAATGTCAGTGGTTCAAACCCATCAGCCACTCCGTGGAAACCCTAAGCAGGATTGCTGTGAGTCAGAACCAACTCGACGGCACTAAACAACAATATTACCTACAGAAAGGAGTCCTGGTAACATAGTGGTTACGAGTTGGGTTGCTACCCTCAAGGTCAGCAGTTCGAAACTACTAGCCATCCTGAGAGAGAAAGATGATGCTTTCTGCTCCCACAAAGATTTACAGCCTCGAAAACCCTAGGAACGGTCCCTATGAGTCAGAACCGACTCCACGGCATACCATCACCACCAAAAGGGCAACATTTTCCTAAGGACAAAGTTGAGAAGGGATAGGAATGTGGGCTGCTAATCACAAGGTCAGTAATTTGGACCTACCAGTCACTCTGCAGGAGAAAGAAGAGGCTTTCTGCTCCTGTAAAGATTTACAGCCTTGGAAACCCTGTCCTGCGAGTTGGAACCTACTCAGTGGCCCACAGTGAGACTAAGACACGTGTGTTACTGAAAGAACCTGTGTGCAGCTATCCACTGATCACAGACACGTGTTTAAACATGTTTTTCTGGGAAGAAGTCCCTACGTGTATGATCTGAAACCAGGAAACAATACTTTTTGATTTACCCTTGCATGTGTCCCACATACATGTGTCAAAATCCGTATTACCTCAAAAAGAAAACACTGTTTCCCTTGATTTAATCATGTCTTCCATTACTGAAAGCACATACCAACAAAAATTTAAAAGCAGAAAAGAATTTGGTCATGAAAGGACTAACTAGGAAAAATTCAATTTCTAGATTAAATTTTGGCTGGAAATGTTTCTGTGCTTACTGAAATGCATTCCATCTGTAATTACTTCCTGTACCTTCTACTATCAAAACATCCCCATTGTTACGGTTACCCTTTAACAGCAGTGAAAATTGAGGCTGCAAGAGGGGGTATGACTTGTCCAAGATCAAATTGTGTGCAACAAGCAGGGTTAAGGCTGTAACCTAAATATTCTACACCACAGGTATCTCAAATAAATTAGCCATCTATTGGGGATATAGCCATTCAAATTCTCACAGGACAGTTTTAAGGAGGAGAAAATGCATCATCAACTTGGAACAAGTTGAGATCTCCTCTCACAATTTGTACCTTTATTGTTAGAAAACTTGACTAGCTCATTTCATGAACCTGTAACTCTTGACCTTGAACTCAGTAACCGTGTTATATGGAGGCACCATATGACGTGGTTACTGAAGCGACTGGACGCTCAGTGGGAAGTTGACCTGCAGATACTAGGCATGACTTCATGGCCCCTACTGGATGTCTCTGCTTTCTTCTATGCCTTGGTCAGCCTAGCTTTATCCTGGAACCCTAATGTCTGGCCTCTTTGTTTTCAACTGAATATAATCAGCACCAAAAAAATAAAAAATAAAATGAGCCACAACTGAGCTTTCCTTTGAGTTTTATAAAATTACAAAGAATGTTATTGATATGGTGGAATGCCCTCATTTCATACAGCTTCCGGATTACTAGCCTTTTTTTGAGTGTGGCTCTCTGTATTAATCACCCTCATCTATCAGCTTGTAGTACTATGGTGCCCTTTGTGTTGCTGTGATTAATGCTGGAAGCTATGCCACCAGTATTTTAAATACCAGCAGGGCACCCTTGGTGGACAGACTTCAACAGAGCTCCCAGACTACGATGAACTAGGAAGGAGAGGCAGACCACTTCTGAGAAGCTAATAACTAAAAACTTTATGGACAGCAGGGAAGCAGTGTTTGATATAGTGCCAGAA
This sequence comes from Chrysochloris asiatica, assembly GCF_000296735.1. Lineage (NCBI taxonomy): Eukaryota > Metazoa > Chordata > Mammalia > Afrosoricida > Chrysochloridae > Chrysochloris > Chrysochloris asiatica. The sequence continues at coordinate 3,159,247 of NW_006408619.1, forward strand.
GATGAGCCCCTCAGGTTGAAAAGCATTCAAAATACGACTGCAGAAGAGCTACCTCCTCAAAGTTGAGTTCACCTTCAAGATGTGAACGGAGTTAAGCTGTCAGGACTTGCTGATGGAGCACAACTCAAAAAGAGAAGAAACAGCTGCAAGCACCCATTAATAATCAGAATGTGGAATCTAGGAGAAATGGAAGTCATCAAAAATGAAAGGGAAAGCACATAAAGATTCATACACTAGGCATTAATAAGCTGACAAGGATGAGCACTGACCATTTCGAATCAGATAATTATATGGTTTACTGTGCTGGGAACAAGTTAAGGGGAATGGCATTGCATTCATTGCCAAAAAAAAGTATTTCAAGACCAATTTTGAAGTACAAAGCTGTCTTGACGCCAACCTGCAAGAACAGTTAATACCATTATTATTCAAATTTATGCAGCAACCACTAAAGCAAATGATGATGAAATTGAAGGATTCTACTGACTTCAAAGAGCCCTGGTAACTAACCTCAAACTTAGCAGTTTGAATCTGTCAGCCACTCAGTAGGAGAAAGACAAGACTTCTTGTTTCCATAAAGATTTACAACCTCAGAAACCCTACACAGGGTTGGAATCAATTCATAGTGACCCTCTAGGACACAGTAGAACTGGATTTCCAAGGCTGTAGATATGTACAAGAGCAAACAGCCGCGTCTTCCTCCCACAGACTGAAATTGATCAAACACGCAATAAAAATGCATTGATAATTACTAGTATTTGGAATGAAAAAGTTGGAAACAAACAGGATCAGTAATCGGAAAATATGGCCTTGGTGATAAACACGAGGCTGGAGATCATATGATAGAATTTTGCAAGACTTACTTATTGCAAACAGAATTTTTCAACAAGTTCAATGGCAACTATACACATAGACCTCACCAACTGGAATGTTGTTGTTGTTGTTATGTGCTGTGGAGTCGGTTCCGACTCATAGTGACCCTGTACAAGGTTTCCGAGGCTGTAAATCTTTACGGGAGCAGAAAGCCTCATCTTTCTCCCACGAGCAAAGGAGTAGATAGGTATATAAGGGAGGTAACAACACAACACAACACAGTGAGATATGCACACCATGGAATGATTATTCAAGGTCTAAAGGGCAGCACTGAGCTAAGGACAAAATTTAGAAGGATTAGGAAAGAAGGCAGAAAGGCAAAAAGAATCAAAGGGAGGAAGTGGAACAATTGACATTACATTCAGGGGATTGCTTGCTGGAAGCTAAGAGCGATTTAAATACTTACTGATGAGGATCAAAGAATATAGCTTTTAGTATAGATTGTATGTCAATGGAAAGAAAGAAAGAAAGGAAGAAAGGAAGAAAGGAAGGAAGGAAG
>NW_006408619.1:3160715-3164942 GCF_000296735.1 Chrysochloris asiatica
TCAGGAATACTCATACTTCACAATGTTGTCCATAGCTTGTCATGATCCACACAATTGAAAGCCTTTGCGTAGTCAATAAAGCATAGGTAAACATCTAGGACTCCATTTTCACTAGGAAAATACAGATCAAACTACAGTGAGATACAATGAGTATCAAAATACTACCTCACACCCACAAAGGAGGATATTATGAGAAACATCAAAAATAGCAAATGTTGGTGAGGGTGTTGAGAAGACAGAGCCTCAAGCACTGCCAGGGGTCTGTAAAATGATGCTGCCAACACAGAAAACAATTTGGCAATTTCTGGGAAAAAATGAAACATAGAAATAGTATTCACAAGAATCAAAAGGTAGAAACAACTAAAGCACATATCCATACAATTGAATATTATTCAGTCATAAATAGAAGTGAAGTTCTAGTACATTTTACAATATGAATGAGCCTTGAAAACAGTGTGCTGAGCAAGATGCATCCGGCACAAAAAGGTAAATGTTGTATGATCTCATTTATGAAAATTCAGAAGAGCAAATACACAGAGAGAGGAGTTTATTAGTAGTAACAGAGTCATGGGGAAGAGGCAATGGACAGCTATTGCTTAAGGGTGGTGAAAAACATTTGGGGAGGGATAATGGTAATGGTTACCCAAGACAGTAAGGAGCTCTGGTAGCGTAGTGGTTACGAATCGGGCTGCTAACTGCAAGGTCAGCAGTTCGAAACTACCAGCTGTTCCGCGGGAGAAAGATGAGGCTTTCTGCTCCCATAAAGATTTACAGCCTCAGGAACCCTGTACAGGGTCGCTATGAGTCGGAACCGACTCCACGGCACATAACACATAACACCCAAGACAGTGGATCTAATTAATACCACAGAAGTGTACGCTTAAGCACAGTTAAAAGGGTCAATGTTGTGTCATATATTGTTGCTACGTGACATCAAGTCGTTTCCAACTCAAATCGACCCTGTATAGGGTTTCCCAGGCTGTAAATATTTATGGGAACAGAGTGCCTCATTTTTCTCTTACAGAAGAGCTGCTAATTTCGAAATGCTGATTTTGAGGTTAGCAGCCCTATTCATAACCACTACATTACCAGAGCTCCTTGAACATTATGTGTGGTAACTATTAAATGGGAACCAAATTTGGTGTGTAAACTTTCACCAAAAATTCAATTTAATTTTGTTTTAAAGAGAGAACATTCTCCCCCAACTAGTAACTTCAACACCAATTAGAATCCCCAGATAATTCCTGTGTCTTCTGGTTCTAGTATATTTTGCCAAAGGTCTTGGATAACCTTTAAGCACTGTATTAGAGACTCTAACTAACATTGGCTTTCATTCATCAGAAACCAAGGAACATTGTCTCCATGAATTCAGGACTACCTGCTACTTACTTTATAGTGAACCCCAGTGAGAGTCCACAAAATCCCAGAGTGTAGTGATCCTGTGTTCGTTCCATTTCCTCAATTTATTGTTATGGTCCCTAAGTTTGCTTTCACCTATTAACTGAAAAGTTGGTGGTTCGAGGCCACCCACTGGCACCCAGGAAGAAAGGCCTGGAGGAAAACCCTATAGAGCAGTTCTCCTCTGTAACACGTGGGTTGGAATCAACTCAAGGGCAATGGATTTGGATGGGATTTTATATTCATTGTTTATTGTTGACAACTGGAATGCAGTGACTCTGTAGAATAAACACTGGTCATCAAACCCACAAGGTCAGTGGTTCAAGCCCATCAACTGCTCTGTAGAGGAAAGATGAGACTCTCTGCTTCCACAAAGACTTACAGCCTTGGAAACCCTATCCAGGGTCACTACGAGTCATAACAGACTCAACGGCACTTAACAACATCAACAACATTCTTGAAAAGTATGAGACATTCAATAGCTCACAGTCGTGTCTTAGCTGGGTCCTCTGCTTTAGGGCCTCTCACAGACAGAAATCAAGGTGTTGATGACTTCAGTCATCTCAAGATCCAACTGGGGCAGGGTGCCCACCCAAGTGCTCTCAATGGTTGTTGGCAGTGTTCAATTCCTTGCAGTCTGGACTGAGGTTCTCATCTCCTTGATGACCATTGATCAGAAAGGGGTTGCCCACAGTGTCTTGCTATATGGGCCTCCAACATGACAGCTCGTTTCATCAAGGTATACAAACCAAAAAGGCAAGACACAGAAGAAGAGAATGCCAGCTAAAAAAAGAGAATCCTAGCCAAATGCAAGAGTCCTGGCTGGTATGGTCCTGTAGGATAAGCACTAGACCGCAAGTTTGGTTTGAACTGCAAGGTGGCAGTTCAAATCCACCAACTGCTCCTAGGAAACCCTACACAGGATCACTATGAGTCAGAACTGATACGGTGCACTTAACAACAGCAAGTTGTTGCTAATCATGGAAGTTACATTCCATTACCTTCATCATAGTCTACTCATTAGAAACAGTCACTAGATGCAATCCAAAGAAGAGGAGATTTCATCAAGGATGCCTAGCGAAAGGTTTGGGGACACCAGGAGATCTTAACAGTCTGCCTAACACTCTAGGCCTCACTATCAGTTCAAAAGCCCCTTCATCTTTGTGCCAGGAGATCTAGCAGGATCTGAGGCCAACCAGACTCTAAATTACCTCTTCTGCCTTCCCTAGATCCTTATGTAGTGCCCCAGACACACTGATTTCTATTTTCCAAAGTCACTCAACTGTCCTCTCTACTTGTCATAGAATCAGACTGTGCTTTTAGAGAAGGAAAACAAGAAATGGACAAAAATGAAAACTTATCTGAGGTTAAAGGACCATTCAGGAAGCTGCTATTTCCAAATGAAATTCTAAAATCCAGTCAAAATAAAATACTCATTCTGTGTGTCCAGAACATTTGACTCAGAGTCCAACAAAGGGGTATTCCTGTTCTTAATCACTGAAGCTGCCCTGTCTTCCTAAAAAAGTTCTCTTGGCCCTAGGCTGTAACTCAGCTTCTACAGAGGGACTTAACAGGAAACAGCAGTTCTTGGTCCAAAGCAATAAAGAACCAAGTGAGTCATAACAGTCTGGATTCTCGACCGGTATAAGCAGTTCTGTGAATTGCCTCTATAAAAACTCTGCCCTTCCATCCCAAGCTGTGTTCCGAGTGCCAAAACCTTCCATTCAAGAGGTTTATAACTCAGCCCTGTGCTCAGAAATGTCATTGCTCATAAGAGAGCCTTTGATCTCTGGCCATACCCTAGCTTGTGCTTTGCAGTGAAGCGTGGTTTGATAGCTATCTGAAGAGAAAAGTACTTTGGTTTCCTCTCTTCTATTTCTAGTCTATATTTAATAGGCTGCTTAGCTTCAGGCATCTACCCTCTGCCCTCCAAGCTTCTAAACCAAGCAGAAGTTAAACAGGCCTATGGTTGTGTTTCGAGAACAACATGAAATAACAATGTTGGTGTTGTTGCTGGGTTTCAACTCATCAAGTTGATGATTTTCAACTCATAGCAGCCCTATATGACAGAGTAGGCTGACCCCAGCTGTAATCTTTGTACAAATTCTCCTTGATGGTTTAAATCTGTGAATTGAGTTTCTCCCACATGTTGTTGTTGTTAAGTGCTGTCGAGTTGGTTTCAACTCATAGCGACCGTGTATAAGGTTTCCAAGGAACGACTGGTGAGTGTGAGCTGCTGACCTTGCGGTTTAAATGACCTCGAAGTCCAGCACATTATCCTGCAGAACCACACCAGGACTCCACTTGCAACCTAGAGTCCTGATTAGTGCAGAGGGACAGGTCAGTTTACAGATTCTGGTGGGGACTTGTGAAATGACACCCCTGAGATGCGGGTATTTCAAAGCCACACCAACATTCTAGGTGTGTCTCCTAAAATGATCCAGCAGGTGTGAAACACCTTGAAGACCAATATCCTATGGCTGAAGGTCGTGTAAAGACTTTCTGGAGCAATGATAAAGAACACACACACTCATCAGGCAGAAATAGATCGCAATATTTACTTCTTAGAGGCAATGCCCACAAGGAAACAATGGTTACAAGTGAGACTTTTCCCCTAGTAATATCTGAATTAACACAGAGTACTCTAAAAGTAGCACGTAACTCGGTAAAGAACTAAAATCTCAATTCTTGAAGGACAGGCCCCTGCAAGTCAGAATAAAAGCTTCCTGGGAGAAAGTTAATACCACTATTATTCAAATTTATGCACCAACCACTAAAGCCAGTGAAGATGAAATAGAAGAATTCTACCAACTTCTTCAGTCTGAAATC
>NW_006408619.1:3165042-3168879 GCF_000296735.1 Chrysochloris asiatica
CCATAGCGACCCTGTACAGGGTTTCCGAGGGTGTAAATCTTTACGGGAGTAGAAAGCCTCATCTTTCTCCCGCGGAGCGGCTGGTAGTTTCAAACCACTGACCTTAAGGTTCGCAGCCCGATTCGTAACCACTACGCTACCAGAGCTCCTTAAAGGTCTCATAGACCTTTAAGGAGCAAATGTCAGCCTCCAATACACTGGGACTAGAAGAATTAAACGGTGCCTGGTTCCCACTACCAGCTGCTCTGAAGGGATAGGGTGGGAGAAAAATTGTGGAACAAAATTCAAAATCATCAAAAGACGAGGCTTACTGGTTGGATAGAGACTGGTGGAACCCCCAGACTATGGCTCTCAGTTGCCTATCAGACCTCAACCTAAAGTCATTTAAGTGGTTCCATTTTCAGGCAAACATTAGACAGGTCTGTAAGGTGAATGGGAGTCCTGGTGTGGCGCTGCTTGTTAATACTCTGGACTGCAAAGTCAGTTTGAACCACAAGGTTGGCAGTTCAAGCTCTCCAGCCGCTCCTCGGAAACTCTGTACAGGGTTACTATGGTTACTAGGTCAGAATCAACTTGACAGCATTTAACAACAGTAGCAATAAGGTGACTCGGAGTCCTAGTATGCAGTTGTAGAATAATGCACCAGACCGCAAGTTCGGTTTGAACCACTAGGTTGGCAGTTAGAACTCACCAGCTAGAGCTCACAACTTAGAACTCCTCAGAAACTTCTTATACAGGGTCACTATGGGTCAGAACTGACTCAATAGCACTTAACAACAGTATCAGGTGAATAATAACACTAGAGAGGTAGACACTCCTTAGAGCAATCAACTATTCAAGCCGAAATGGGCAACATCAAGGACAAAGTTCAGGAAGGATTAGGAAAGAAGGAAGAATGAAAACAGGAAACACAGGGAAGAAGTGAAATGAGTTATGTTACATTATGGGGAGTGTGAATAATGACATGAAGCAAACTGTGCATGAATTGTTGAATGGAAAACTGGTTTGTTTTGTAACCTTCACCCCGTATAGAAGAAAAAGCTTTCTAAAAAAAAGGAAAGCGTGGAATTTATACACAGTTCACAAACAATAACAGATACATTTTTACAGACACAGTTACCTGTACTGAAAAATATTGAAACATGATGGAAATGATACATACTAGCTTCTGGATAATAAATGGAGACATCTGGAAAGAGAAGAAGAGCAAGGTGAGAAGCGTTCACTTTGTCTGTGGATCTTCTATGCACTCTTCTCTGGAATTTGAATAATACATAGGTTCAACCATTTGATATTGTCCCATAGCTCTTGGGTGCTATGTGACTTTTGTTACTGTTGTTGGTTTTCTTTTTTTTCTTGTATTCTTCCCCCCCACCCCCAACCCCACCCCCAAGCTTTTATTTGAGTAATTTCAGTCTCACTTACTCTTTCCTCAGCAGTGAAAATCTCCTTAAGCACTCATTAACACCATTCTTCATCTCTACCTGCCTTGGACTCCTGGTGTGGTGCTGTGGGTTAACACACTGGACTGCAAAGTCAGTTTGAACCACAAGGTCGACAGTTCAAGCTCAACAGCTGCTCCTTGGAAACCCTATACAGGGTCACTATGGGTCAGAATTGACTCGACGGCACTTACCAACAACAACCTTATATTTTGGAGGGGTATTTTTGAGCAGTTCAATTAGACTTTTTCTCATATTTTCCATATCTATACTGAAATTTTCCATCTGGTCATACATAGAGAGCCTTTAACATATTAGTCATAGTTATTGAAATGTTTCTAATTCTGATCATTCCAAGTTCTGGATCATCTATGAGTTTGGTTTTGTTGATTGCTTTTGACAATGGATGTTTTTCCTTTTTTGGTTTTTTTGTTGTTTGAATCTTAGGTTGTTTTTATCTTATTTGCCTATCTTGTGATTTTGTATTGAATGCTAAGGAATGTGGGCAGGTCAGTAGAGACTGAGGTAATGATATTTATGATTGGAAATGTGTACACATTTTCTTTTAGTAGGTCAATTAGTGTGGGAGGGGTTGGGTCAGTCTAGTCAGGAGTTGAGCAGAGCTTGTGTTTTATGGTTGCTGTATGTTTTGTGGTTGCTACACCAATGGCTTCAAATTCCTTTTGCATTACCTTGTGCTTGATGGGAGATTAGGTGCTAGAAACTTTTTCTCAGTTTCTGCTTCATCCTCCCCTTGTAGCATCCCTGTGTGCCTATACTACAGGGTTTCCTCCTGGCTCCTATGCCTCCCCATCTGATAGTTTGCTGTTGTGATTACTCGGTGTTTACTTTATTTCAATGTTGCTGGGGTGAAAGAACAGAGCCCTGATGGATTAGAGGCTAAACACTTGGCTGCTAACTGAAAGGTTAGCTGTTTAAACCTACCAGCCACTCCTTAGGAGACATCTGGGGCAGTCTTGGAAACCCTACATAGCCATTCTACTGTTTCCTGTAGAGTTCTTAGCGGTTGGAATTGACTCAATGGGTCTATCTGGAGGGAAAGAGGAGAAATTTTCTGTTGGTGGCAGGAATGGGGGTTGTCTGACATCTAGCACACCGTGTGTGTCTGGGTCTCATAAAGTGCACTTTCTTAGTGACCTAGCCTTCCTTTCTGCAACAGTCTAACTCTGTTTTATATCTTTAGAGGGTGTTCTGCAGGCTTTTCCTGCCCCTCCGTACCAGTAGGAGAAGTCTAATGATATTGGTATCAGATCGTATTGTTAGAACTGTTTTCTCTCCCTTCTCCAGATGTCAGGAAGTTTGGGGTGTTATCTGTTTTTCTTTTCACCACAATGCATCTTCACCTGAGACTTCACCTTTGCTGCTTCTCCTCCACAGCACAGTTCTGTTATTCCACAGGGGCATGGGTCCAGACAGGAGGCCAGGCCTCCCCCACAACAAGCTGTCTCAGCTAATGCAGTTAAGGTATTTCATCAAATCTAACACTTTCCTTCCCACCTTCCAGTCCTGTATCTGACAATGTTTCTCTGCTATTCATAGAGTTTTCAGTGACTAGCAATTCGGAAGTAGTTTATCACTCTTTCTTCCTAGTCTGTCTTTGTTTGGAAGCTCATCTGAAACCTGTCCACCATAGGTGACCCTGATGGTTATTTAAAACACTGGTGGAATAGCCCTCAGAATCACAGCAACTCAAACCACCACAGCACGACATACAGACGAGTGGTGGACGTTTGGTTTTATGTCTATACTGTCTCTTTAAATTTCTATGTCAATCTTGATACAATCCTGATGTGATCAAGATACAATCAAGATATTCTCTCCTAATCCTATCAATCCTGGTACAATCAAGGTAAGCTTTCCCAAGATGGTGGCTCCTAGAACAGCTGAGTGTCTTGATCCAGAAAATAATGAATTTCTGGATTCTCCTGCAAATTCTCCAGCTATAAACCCTCCGAACCTCCAAACATACCTTTATATTTGTTACAGAGTTCCAACACCATTTCATGAGTACTCTTGGCCCAGTATTCCGTGTTGTTGTTGTCAGAGCTCCTCACTACATGTCTACCTAATCCGCCATCTTGAAGGTGGAAGGCCTGGTAGTGTAATGGTTAAAAATCTGGCTGCGAACCCCGCTGTCAGCAGCTCAAATCCACCAGGCCCTCTGCGTGAGAGAGATGAGGCTTTCTGTTAAACACCCTTGTGGCCCAGAAACATTGTCAGATACAGGACTGGAAGGTGGGAAGGCACTCAGAATGCGACTGGGGGAAAAAATGCCTCCTCAAAGTAGAGTTGACCATAATGACATGAATAGAGTTAAGCTCGGGGGAGAAAAGCGCACAGAACCTTCATTTGCTGATGGGCAACAACTTAAAAT
>NW_006408619.1:3169096-3190489 GCF_000296735.1 Chrysochloris asiatica
AAGAAAGAAAGAAAGAAAGAAAGAAAGAAAGAAAGAAAGAAAGAAAGAAAGAAAGAAAGAAAGAAAGAAAGAAAGAAAGGAAGGAAGGAAGGAAGAAAGGAAGAAAGGAAGGAAGAAAGGAAGGAAGGAAGGAAGGAAGAAAAGAAGAAAGGAAGAAAGAAAGAAAGGAAGAAAGAAAGAAAGGAAAGAAAAGAAAGAAAGAAAATCCTCACAGGATCAGTAAATAACATCATGATAAGCGGAGAAAAATTGAACTTGTCATAGACTTCATTTTGCTTGGATCCACAATCAACACTCAAGGGAAGTAGCAGTCAAGAAATCAAGTGACATTAGGAAAAATCAATTGCATTAGTAAATCTGCTTCAAAAGACCTCTTTAAAGGGTTATAGAGCAAAGACATCACTTTGAGGACTAAGGTTCACCTGACCACGGTACTTTCAGTCACCTCGTACGCGTCTGAAAGTTGGACAATGAATTAGGAAGACCAGAGAACGATTGGTACATTTGAATTATGGTGTTGGTGAAGAATACTGAAACATCCCATGGGCTGCCAGAAGAATAAACAATCTGTCTTGGAATCACCATAGCCAGAATGTTCCTTAGAAGGGAGGATGGCAATACTTGTTCTAACATATTTTGGATACGTTGTCAGGAGGGACCAGTTCCTGGAAAAGGACATGATGCTTGGTAAAGTGGAGGATCAGTGAAAAAGAGGAAGACCCCAACAAGATGGGCTGGCACAGTGACAACAACAAAGGGCTCAGATACAGTAATTATTAGGACAGCATAGGACCAAACTATGTTTCATTCTGTTGCGTATAAGATTGCTATGGGTCAGAACTGACTTGACGGCACCTAACAACAACATCTGGATAAAAGTTATAGTATATGCATGTCGTTGTTGTTAAGTGCCATCGAGTCAGTTCTGACTCAGAGCAACCCACTTTCTGAGGAATGGCTGGTGAGTTTGAACCATTGACCTTGCAGTTCAAACTGACCTTGCAGTCCAGCACATTAACCCACAGCAACACACCAGGATTCCCATGTATGCATTAAAGCCTCTAATGAACAGAGTATGTTTCAAAAGTCATGTACATTTCATTTTGGGAATTTGGAATATACTTCCCCATGGGAAAATTATATTTTTCTTTTTAAATCCATGACTAAATTAAACTAATTAAGTTCCCAAGCCAACACTCAAAAGTCTGTCAAGCATGTTTTAACCCATAATATACCTAAAATATAATGCTAATATGAATACTTCAGATCCATTTTGTTCTGAGCACAAAATATTTTCATAGGAAGACACATTTTTCCAACTGGAGGTACCTCTGACACCTAACAGGGCAAAAGACCTAACATTTATTGGGCTCATTTTAAATGTGAAGCACCCCCCAATCCCCACCCCCAGATCTCCTGAAGCTTTGTTCCAGGTGATTCTGTTTACATTCACTTATTCTATCTTTAGGACAGCCCTGTGAGGAACACATTAAGTCAACTGAATCACAAAATGACTAATCATTGTGTCAAAGAGCAAACTGAGGCTTCTGTTCAAATTAAAGAGTCTATTGAAGAAACAAAACAACTCAGGAGTGGACTGTACCTTGTAAGTATTCAACAGAATACTACAGCAAAAGGGAAATTTCACTGAGCTGAAATCTAGAGGGGAATACTGTTATGGTGCTGTAGGATAAGCACTGGACTGCTAACATCAGGATCAGCAGTTCAACCAGCCCAGCAGCATCTTAGAAACTACACAGGATGGCTATGAGTCAGAACTAACTCCACGGTTCTTAGCAACAACAACAAATATAGAGGATCCAGGAACTTACAAGAAAATTATGATTGGTTGGCATTTATAAAACCATGTATTAACATTCTGTAGCAAAAGGAGGGGAGTGGTTGACTTTGCAGCCCAGGAGCGGAGGTCCCTGGGACCATCAAGGGAGAAGAGTGGAGAGCGGGGAAACAGTGGTGCCAGAGATGAAGGCAGAGAAGATGATGTGGAGAGATGGAGCTGCTGGGGACTCTAGACCCAGAGAGGGAGAGGGGCTGTGTGTTGATGACCGGGGGAGGGGGCGGAGAGGGAGGCTTGCAGGGTATATTCTTTGTTTGGTTGATGATGTATGGAGGGGATTGTAACCATGGCAATGAAATGATACATGATAGAATGAATGCAAAGCTAATGTTCTCCCATGTAAGCTATCACATAATTCACAATAAATCATTTTTTTTTAAACATCTCTTAATAAACACAAGACCCCCTTAAACATTATTTTGCTAATTGGGAAGTTTGTGCCACTTACTAGCTTATTTTATGGGTCCTTTGAGGGTCAGAACATGAGTGAGAGTAAAGGGGCAGGAAGAAGAAGGTCTATAGGCTGGTTAACTGACTTTAGAAAGTCAGCTCAGAATAATCAGTAAACAGTGGGGGAAATGGAGTCTGACCTACATCTTCCGCTCAATGTTGTTAAGTGCCATCAAGTTGGTTCCAATTCATAAGGACCCTGGATAGGGTTTCCAAAATGGGTTTGAACAGCCAACCTTGTGGTTCAAACCGGCTTTGCAGTCCAGTGCGTATGCCAAGTATCTAGTTCTTTTGAGATCCTTCACAACTCTCATGGACCGCATTGAGTCCTCCGAAAGTAAGCATTGAATTCCTGGTCCCCTCTGCCTGTAGATGTGATCTGTGTGGAAATGTGGGAGTGTCTTGCTATGTTAATGAGGTGGTACCCAATGCAGGGTGAAACCGAAAGCTAATTACTACTGAGTCGTAAAAAGGGCAGAACAGACTCAGAGACATGCGTGGGGCAAGACGTCATATGAAGACAGACACACAGAGATGTATTTACGAGCCCAAATAGAAGCTGAAAGGAAACACAGTGGCTCAGTAGGATAAGCACTGGACTTCCGATCATAACGTTGTTGGTCTGGGTCCACCAGCCACTCTGGGTGCACCATCTGCTCCTTCAGATGTACACAGCCTCGGAAGCCCTGTACAGGGTTGGAACCGACTTAACTGCACACAACAACAACAGAAACTGAAAGAGATGGTGCGCTGTAGCTCTGTAGGGTAGGTACTACTCTGCCAACCTCAAGGTCAGCACTTCGAGTCCTCCAGCTGCTCCATGGGAGAAAGATGAGGATTTCTGCTCCTGAAAAGATTTACAGCCTCAGAAACCCTATACGGGGTTACTATGAGTCGGAACTGACAACAGCAGAGCCCTTGAGATGCAGTTTTTAAGCCCTCAGATGCTATAAAATATAAAATAAATAATAATAATAAAAAATAAAAATAAAAAGGTCAGAGGTTCAAACCCACAAACAGCTCCTCAGGAGAAAAGACTTGGGAATCTCTTATAAATTATAGCCTCTGAAACCCTATAGGGCAGTTCTAGTCTGCCTAAATGGTCGATATGAGTCAGAAATGACTTGAAGGCACACAGCTAGATAACAGAATACTGAGTATGCATAAATAACAGGCTCAAAGCCACGCAGCTACCAAGTGGCAGAGTTAGAACTTCGACCCAAGCTCATCTTAGTCCATCTTCTCTTTAGGAAGTTTAGGTACTTCTAGTTATATGCCCCAACGATGTGAAATAAAAGGAGCTCTGGTAGTATAGTGGTTACGAGTCAGGCTGCTAACCTCAACGTCAGCAGTTCGAAACTACCAGCCATTCCACGGGAGAAAGATGAGGCTTTCTGTTCCCGTAAAGAGTTACACCTTCAGAAACGCTATACAGGGTTTCTATGAGTCAGAATCGACTCCATGGCTCACAATCATCACCACCATGCAAAATAGAAAACCACTTATCCCCACCGGGTGCAATGAGGGGTAAGGCAGATGTTCTAGCAGGTTCTCAGGAGCCGCTGAGTGACACAAGTTAAGTGTTCAACTACTAGCCAAACGTTCAACAGTTTTAGCCTACAGAGAGGCACTTTGGAGAAAAGGCCAGCCATCTCCTTCAAAAGGTCACAACCTTACAAAACCTATGTAGCTCAAATTCTCATAGACTCCAGACTTTCTAGAGCCAAGAGGGCTGAATGAACTCCTGCAGCCATTTCCCTGAGATAATCTCTAAAACTTAAACCAAGCTTTAAATCAAGTCTTCTTAAACCCAAACAATCATTTAGCGTAAGGAGCTCTGGTAGCATAGTGGTTACAAATCGGGCTGCAAACCGCAAGGTCAGCAGTTCGAAACTACCAGCTGTTCCACGGGAGAAAGATAAGGCTTTCTGCTCCTGTAAAGATTTACAGCCTCAGAAACCCTGTACAGGGTCGCTATGAGTTGCAACCAACTCCACGGCACGTAACAACAACAACAACAACAATATATATATATATATATCTACCTTGGGTATGGAGTCCTGGTGTGGCACTGTGGGTAAATGCACCAGACTGCAAAGCCGTTTGCACTACAAGGTCGGTGGTTCAAGCTCACCAGCTGCTCCTTGGAAACCCTATACAGGGTCGCTATGGGTCGGAATCAACCCGACAGCACTTTACAACAACAACCTTAGGCATTATGCATGTTTAAGAATGATCTACATGGAGTGAAAGTGACGACAACACAAAAGATTAGACAGGAACCTCAGGGAACAGTGAGGTGATAGTAATGGGGAAGGAACAATTCAGAAAAGGAGGTGAGGAGACCGTAATCAATGCCACCAGATTGTACATATAAAAACATTTGAATGTGTGTGTGTTTTGTTATGTATATTCTCAACAACAGCAACAAAATACATTTTCAAGAAAATTCCTAGGGGTCCCTGGAGGAGTAGAGATACCCTATGTAGCAGTTCTACTTTGCTTACATGGGGTTGCCATGAGTCACGATCGACTTGATGACTACTTACAACAGGTCTACAGCCGATCTCTAACTTGGGTGTGTATCAGTGTGGCCTGGAGGGCTTGTTAACTAGGATGGCTAGGTGCCACCCCCTGTTTTGCTAATTCTGACAAGTCCCCAGGTGATACTGATGCAAGTGGTTCTGGCATCCTACTTTGAGAATTTACTCGGATTTAACCTAACGAGTCATCTCTACAAATATCCTAGCCAGTCTTTGAAATAAGACCTCCAAGCTGGTAATAGGAGATGAAGAAAGCTGGCAGGTGAGTTTTTGCTGCCATCAAGATGTGCTTTGACCAACTTTTTAGAAGGAGTAAGGTAGAGGAGATATCAGCATAAATTTGTAAATTCTGTAATCATAAGGTTTATGATGATTGAAAAATAACAGATCATGAAAAAAAAAAAAAAAAGCCTACAGAGAAGCTTGATCAGCCAACACGTACATATTTACCGCATCCTTACAATGTGTTCACATAGTAGAGCAAAAAAGTATATAGCTCAGCTCTCCATCTCTAAGAAACTACAGTGATGCCTCATTGATCAGTGTTATTGGGAAGCAGTTGTTTTTAAGTGCTGACACATAGCAATCCTGTCTATGTACAACAGAATGAGACACTGCCTGGTCCAGTAACATCCTCACAATTTTTGTCAGATTTGAACCCAGGGTTGCAGCGACTGTGCAACCGATCTCATTAGGGGATCGTCCTCTTTTTCAATGATCCTCTACTTTACCAAGCAAGATGCCAATCTCCTGGAACTAGTCCCTCCTGATATAAAAAGTCCAAAGTAAATGAGACAAACTTTCACTCCCTTCATTTCGAAGGAGCATTTTGGCTGTACTTCTTCCAAGACAGATTTGCTTGTTCTCCTGGAAATCTATGGTAATTTCAATATTCTTTGCCAGCACCACAATTCAAATGCATAATTCAAATTCTTCTCCCATCTCCTTTAATCATTGCCCAACTTTCACATGCATATATTGCTGTTGTTGTTGTTGTTGATAAGTGCCATCGAGTCAGTTCCGGCCCACACGACCCTGAACAGGGTTTCTGAGGCTGTAAATCTTTAGGGGAGCAGAAAGCCTCCTCTTTCTCCCGTGGAGCAGCTGGTAAGTTTCAAACTGCTGACCTTTCGGTTCGCAGCCCGATTCGTAACCACTACGCTACTAGAGCTCCTCATATATTGCTGTTAGGTGCCATCAAGTTGATACTGACTTATATCAACCCTATGCACCACAGAGCAAAACACTGTCCATTCCTGCACCAACCTCACAACTGCTGTTATACTTGAGATTACTGCTACTGCCACTGTATCAATCCACCTCCTTGGGGGTCTTCCTGTTTTTTGATGACCCTTCATTAGACTAAGCATAATGTGTTTCTCCCTCCAGGAACTAGTGCCTCCTGATAATACAATCAAAGTATGAAAGGTGAAAAGTCTCAAGATCCTGGCTTCTATGGAATATTCTGGCTGTATTTCTTTCAACCGATTTGTTTGTTCGTCTGGTAGTCGAGGGTACTTTTAATATTCTTCTCCAACACCATCATTCAAATGCATGTATTACTCTACAATCTTCCTTATTCATTGTTTAACTTTCACATGTATATGAGGTTATTGAAAATACCATGGCTTGGATGAGGCGCACCACAGTTCTCAAACTGACATCTTTACTCTTGAACATTTTAAAGAGGTCTTGTGCCGCAGATTTGCCTAATGCAATACATCATTTGATTTCTTGTCTGCTGCTTCCAAGAGTGCTGATAGTGAATCCAAACAAAATGAAGTCATTGACAACTCCAATCTTTTTTCTTTTAACCATTAATCATGATATTATTTATTCATCCAGTAGTGAGAATTTTGTTTTCTTTACATTGAGGTTCAACTGTGGTCTTTGATCTTCATCAATAAGTATTTTAAATCCTCTTCACTCGAGCGAGCAAGGTTGTGTCGTCTGCATATCACAGGTTGTTAATGACTTTTCCTCCATCATGATGCCACAGTCGTCTTCCTATAATCCAGCTTCTCAAATTATTTGCTCAACATACAGACTGAAAAAGTATGGTGAAAGAACACAACTCTGATGCACACCTTTCCTGATTTTAAAACACTCAGTATCCCCTTGCTGTTTTCTAACTGCCTCTTGTTCTATGTACAGGTTCCTCATGAGCACAATTAAGTGTTCTGAAACACCCATTCTTCGCAATGTTATCCATAGCTTGTCATGATCCACAAAGTTGAAAGCCTTTGCATAGTCAATAAAACACAGATAAACATCTTTCTGGTGCTCTCTGCTCTCAGCCAAGATCCATCTGACGTCAACAATGATGTCCCTCATTCCCCATCCTTTTCTGAATCCAACTTACATTTTTGGTAGTTCTCTATAGATGTACTGTTGCAGTCATTGTTAAATTATTTTCAGCAAAATTTTGCTGCATGTGATATTAATGATATTGTCCAATGCATTCTGTTGGGTCACCGCTCTTTGGAATGGGCACAAATATGGATCTCTTCCAATCAGTTGGCCAGTTAGCTTCTTCCAAATTTCTTGGTATAGATAGTGAGTGCCTCCAGTGCTGCCTCAGTTTGTTGAAAGACTTCATTTCTATTCCATCAATTCCCAGAGCCTTGTTCTTTACCAACACCTTCAGCGCACCTTGGACTTCTTCCTTCAGTACTATGGACTCTTGATCATACGCTACCTCTTGAAATGGTTGAACATTAACCATTTCCTTTTGGTACAGTGACTGTGTATTCCTTCCATCTTCTTTAGATCCTTTCTTCATCATTCAATGTTTTTCCATCAAATTCTTCCATATTGCAAGGCTTAAATTTTTCTTCCGTTCTTTCAACTTGAGAAATGATGAGCATGTTCTACCCTTTTGCTTTTCTAACTTCAGGTCTGTGCACATTTCATTATAATACCTGATATTGTCTTCTCGAGCTGTCCTTTGAAATTTTCTGTTTAGCTCTTTTACCTCATTTCTTCTTTTCACTTTAGCATGTTTACACTGGATAGCAAGATTCAGAGTCTCTTCCGACATCCATTTTGGTCTTTTCTTTCTTTCCTGCCTTCCTAATGACCTTTTGTTTTCTTCCTGTATGCTGTTCTTGATGTCATCCCACAATTCTTCTGGTCTTCAATCATTAGTATCTAATGCATCAAATCTGCACTTGAGATGGTCTCTAAATTCAGGTGAAATAGGTTCAAGGTCATATTTTGGCTCTTGTGAGCTTGTTTTGACTTTCTTCAGTTTTGCCTGAACTTGCATAAGAGCAATTGATTGTTTGTTTCACAGTCTGCCCCTGGCATACATATGGGATGATGGAAAATACAATGGGTTGGGTCAGGCACACCTTAGTTCTTAAAGTGACATCTTTTTTCTTTAACACTTTAAAGAGCTCTTGGGCAGTAAATTTGCCCAATGCAATATGTCATTTGAGTTCTGGACTAATGCTTTCATGAGATTGATGTGGATCCAAGTAAAATAAAGTATTTTCATCTTTTATCATAATGTTATTTACTGGACCACTCATGAGGATTTTCATTTTCTTTACTTTGAGGTGTAAATCCATACAGGAAGCTGTGATCTGTGATCTTCATACGTAAGTGTTTCACGTCCTCTGCTTTCAGCAAACAAGGTTGTGTCATCTGCATCTCACAAGTCTTCCTCCAATCTTGATGCCACATTCTTCTTGGATTAATTGCTCAGCATACAGATTGAATAAATATGGTGGAAGGGGTTCTATGAAAAACACACGCAAAAATTTTATACAGAAAAAACCTTCTGTCATCAATACATACAAGAAAAATGTACATCCAGGAAAATGCCCACAAGGGTAAATGCCCATGCCGAAAATTGCCCTTAAAGAAAATACACACATAGAAATCGTCTCGTATTTGCAATCTTATAAAGTAGGAAATGAAGCCAAGCCCTAACTCTACATTTGATACAAGAATTTTTCTGTGTGTGTTTTCATCTATGTGGGCATTTATCCGTGTGTACATTTTTCTTGTTTACATTTATGACAGTGGAATTGTTCTGTGCACAGTTAGTGATTCTTGTGAATTTTGTTTTGTGGCATGTGGCACCTGTATATAGATCAAGAGGCAGTCATTCAAACAGAACATGTGGTGCTGCAGGATAATGCGCTGGACTGCAAGGTCAGTTTGAGCCACAAGGTCAGCAGTTCAAACCCATAGCTGCCCCTCGGAAACCCTGTACAGTCTTTCTATGAGTCAGGACCGATTCGATGGCACTTAACAACAACAATAAACAACCTCACAGGGCAGAGTAGCACTGATTTCCAAGGTCTGTTTCTATTCACAGGAGCAGACAGTACACCTTCCTCTCACAAAGCAGTTGGTCGGTTCAAACTGTCAACCTTTGGGTTTGAAGCCCAATTTGTAACCCATTATGCCACCAACAATCACCCAGAATCTCCTATTTCTTTCGGACACAGCCTCCCCACAGGTCATCCTACAGTTCTGAATGGGGAGCACAGGACATGGTTTAAACTCTTCTTGATGATTCAAGGTCAGCATTGCAGACATCTACTGCTAGACTAGTAAGCACTGCCCACCAGACCTATTGATGAGTGTGGCTGATTGACTCTAGGTTATAGGTCCCAAGTAGAAACAATATTTGTAGGCATTCATCTTTTTAACAATTGTTACCTATTCCTGCTATCACTTATTCAATTTCTTATTGCTCTATTTCACCTCTTATCTTTGCTGCTGCTTTTCTGCTGTGGACTAGAAAATTCCGTTTGTTAGCACCAGACTTAAGAGAACACAGGTCTGAGATAGGTGTCCAAGTACCTTACATACAAATCAAATGAGGCTCAGGGCTGGTTTTGGTGATTTCATGTCTGGCAAGCTCCCAGGTGATACTGAGGCTGCAGGTCCAGGGCCCAACTTTGAGAACACATCGGTGGTGGTGGTGGTGGTGGCATGCCATGGAGTTGGTTCCGACTCATATTGACTCCGTATAGGGTTTCTGAAAGTGTAAACCTTTACGGGAGCAGAAAGTCTCATCTTTCTCCCTTGGAGCTCCTGGTGGACTCAAACTTACTGACATTGCAGTAAGCAGTCTAATGCATCATCCACTGCGTTAACTGGCTTCTTTTCTGCACTAACATTTACATCACTCATGCTTCTTGCTGTTGTTGTTAAGTGCTTTTAAGTCGGTTCTGACTCATAACAACTCAGTATAGGGTTCCCAAGGAGTGGCTGGTGAGTTTGAACCACTAACCCTGCAACTCAAACCCACTTGGTAGTCCAGTGTTTATCCTACAGAGTCACACCAGGCCTCCTGCTTATGGGGTGAATAAATAAAGAATGAGGTTCCCTGGTTTGTCCTCAACTACTGATCAGAATGTAGGCAGTCTGGATCCACCAGCAGCTCTGAAGAAGACAGCCCTGGTAATGCACTTCCATAACATTACAGCCATTAAAAAATCTGAATAAATAAATTAAATAAAGGATGCAAAACCAAGTCTATATTATTGAGCATTCATTATGAGCCTGGTACCAACTAGATGTTTTCATTGAATCCTCATACCCACCGTCTGAGCCAAGAAGGAATAGCCCCATTTTCCTAACTGAGGAAACTGAGACCAGAGAAGATTAGATGAGTCACTCATTCAAGGAAAGACATTTAGGAAGTGACATAATTGGGATTCCAACTCAAATTTTCAGTCTCTAAGGCTAACACACTTCCCATTCGATCACAGCTATTGTCTCATTGGACTCATGGTGTGGCCCTGTAGGTTAATGCACTGAACTGCAAAGTCAGTTTGAACCGCAAGGTCAGAGATTCAAGCTCACCAGCCGCTCCTCAGAAACCCTACACAGGGTCACTATGGGTCAGACCCGACTTGATGGCACTTAACAAGTGTCTGATTGGTGGCGTCCAGGCATGGCACTGTGGGATAATGCACTGGACCACAAGGTCAGTTTGAATGGCAAAGTTGGTGGTTCGAATTCACCAGCCGCTCCTCAGAAACTCTAGACAGGATCACTATGAGTCGCAACCAACTCAATGGCACTTAACAACAACAACATCTGTCTCATTGGGGAAAAATTAAGTACCTGGCTGCGAGAAAAGATGGCAATTAAAAGTTAACAAAAAACCACATGGCAAGTGTAACAGCATGTCCACATCCACTCTCTTTCCTGCTGTGTATGGACACTTCAGCGTCCTGATGTGGCACTAGACTACAAACTACAAGGTCAACGGTTCAGACCCACCAGCGACTCCCGGGAAGCCCTATACAGAGTCGCTATGAGTTGGA
Source organism: Chrysochloris asiatica (assembly GCF_000296735.1). NCBI lineage: Eukaryota > Metazoa > Chordata > Mammalia > Afrosoricida > Chrysochloridae > Chrysochloris > Chrysochloris asiatica. Next base: position 3,180,241 of record NW_006408619.1, read on the forward strand.
ACTGACTCCGCAACACTATCAACAACAATCACCAGTGAACCAGGGACAATTTTACCCCAGGTGACATCTAGCAGTGTCTGGAGATATTTTTTATTTCACAATTGGAGGGTTAAGGAAGGGTAATGCTTACACTGCTGGGTAGAGAGTCCAGGGATGCGGCTAAACATCTCTTATGTTGCCAAAAATGTCGATAGTACTACAGTTGAGAAACACTGTCTTAGCTCACCAACCCAAAACTCGGCCTCGCAGAGACTCTATAAGACAGAGTAGACCATCTCATAGGATTTCCAAGGCTGTTCATCTTTATAGAAGCAACTGCCACGTCTTCTTCCCACAGAATAGCTGGTGCATTTGAACTGCCAACTAAGCACTAAACTACCGCACCCCAGAGCTCCTGTCCTACATCACAGGAAAAAGAGGGAGCCGAACGTAGCTGACCCCAGGGGCCTGCTGCCTCTCATCATGGTCATCAAATAAGCGGAGAGAAGCAAAACCATTGGTTTAAAGTCTGTCTCTACACTATTGTGGTACTCGCACTGTTTTCACTATTGCTGGCTGCAGGGTTGTTTTGCTTTCTTCCAACCCTTGTGACCTAAATAAATACAAGATGTTATTCAGAATTCTTCTATCAACCTGAGTTCTGCTTTGCTCTTAGCTTCCCTCCAATTAAACAACAGCAAGGGAGATTTAAGATGACCAGGAATATAGAATGATTAACGAGAAAACCAAGGAAAGCTCCTTCCAGGTTTCCCCTAGCCAGACTGGTTCTTAGTGCTTGCACATCAACACTGATGATGACCAACACTTCATCTCACAATCCATTTGTTCTAACATAATTCAACAACCTCATGACTCAAAGTACAATGTCTATACGAGCAGAATCAATATCATCTGTCATCTCCTTAGAACTATAGACCCTCAACCCACCACAAACTACTGATTTAAAATGGGCATTTTCACAAGATCCCCCAAGTGCTTCACAGGCATGTTAATATTTTAGAAGCACTGTTCTAGAGTTTCCAAAAGCCAAAATAAAATTGCAAAGTGAACAGCTGCAAAACAGATGCGAAGCTAAATCATGGGGCACAACATACGACTTGTCCAGGATATTTATGAGCCTCTCTCCACGGTAGCTTGTAATATAGAAAACAGAAATCTGAAGGAGCATGTGCAAAAAGTAAATCCCATGTTATATCCTTATAATTGCCCTAAAGGGATCCACTTTGGGTTAGAGAAACCGTAGTACCTAGAACCTAAAATGGTTTTATGTACCCAAGAGTGCTGTACTGGTTTTTTGGTTTGTTTTTTTGTTTTTTTTTCTTTGCCCAGCAGGGCAGAAAGACAGAATTTATCCGGATCCCCATGAAATCGGAGCGATTGATTTGATCAGTATTTTCAATACTGCATTCACAATACTAACGTTTTATAACAAGAAAAAGAAACGGTTCAGTGTTAAATGTTTTTAAATATTAACCTAGAACACAAAGTAAGGAGCTCTGGTAGGGTCATATTTACCAGCCGGCAGTAAGGGGAACGGGTCAGATTCCACCTCAGAACCACTTGCAACCTACTCTAAATGGCTTGGTTTGATTCTTTCACTAAGTACTAGACCTCCAAACCAAACCCTACCAAATCCAACCAAACCCACTGCCATAGAGTCAGAAGTGACCCTGCACAGAGCTGAACACACTCCTCAGGGTTCCTGAGACTGTAAGTCTTTACAGGTGCAGCTAGCCTCATCTTTCTCCCTTGGGGAGGTTGGTGGGTTTGATCCGCCTGCTTCGCAGCCAACAGCCCAGCGCTTCTCCCGCTGCACCACCAGGGATCCCTATAGTAGACCTCAGGATAGGTAAAACGAGCTTCAAGGACTTCAGCAAACAGGGTCCCAAATCACTGTCTGAGGGTCTGGAGTGGGCAGGGAAATGGAATTGGGGGCCGGAGGAATGGCAGGGGTTCTGGAAGCACTATAGTAAAAGCTTGCATTACCGAGGAACCCATCCCAGTCCTGAATTCTGCACTCAGGTTCCTTGGGGTGCAGGTAGAGCATTGTCCCCAGGTCCTGAAGCCTTTTTCCTACCTCTCTAGAGCTGTGGCCTAGCTTACCATGAGGACTTCCTGCCAGAAAACAAATCTAGGAGGGGCCACTAGAGGTCGCGCTTGGTCCCTAGACTGTGGAACGAGGACCTGAGAGAGTGCAGCAGGCTTTGTTCAGCCGAAAGCACTCTTGGGTCCTTCCCTGTATCCATTTGCTCCCCTCAGAGCCGTGTGTAAAGGCCCAGGGGCGTCCAAATCCCGTGAATTACCCAGGGAGGGCTAGGTGGGAGATGGGTGACACCATAAAATCCCTCCTCTGGCTCTCCGATGGGTCCTCCGTCCTTCTGGGGCTGGACGTTTGGGCTCCCTAATAATAGGTGTCTGTCCCTGTCGTCACTGGAAATCTGAAGCCCAGAGAACTGGTTTGAAAGGAGCACTAGAGCGAGACGGGGCGAGACATGGACGCTAACCGCGCTCCGAATCGCTCCGGGCCAGCGCAGCCCTCGCCTTCGCCTTCGCAGAGATGGAGCCGGGGCAGCTCCGAGGCCTGGGGCCCCTCCCAACAAGGTTGGGCAGCGGTTGACACTACAGGAATGACTGGGTTGGGAGAAGCCAAGCGACGAGGAAAGTGCAGCAGAAGTTTCAAGAAGCTGCCCCACCCAGAAAAGGAGTGTTCTGAGGCTACTGCACTTGTAAGGTCGCTGAACATTTTTTAAAAGTAGGGTGAAGACTCAGGCAGAGCAGAAGAAGGCAAACAGGAAGACGTTGTAGGTCCTAATACTTCTTGAGAAATAGAGTCAATAGATCACATCCTGGCCAGAGACTCTGACATTTTCAAAGAAGGGAATGACCCAACATTTGTGCGAACAAAACCACTCCTCAGCACGGGACTTCGAACCACAAAGTCAGTGGTTCAAACCCACCAGCTCCTCCTTGGAAATCCTGTACAGGGTCGCTATGGGTCGGAATCAGTTAGGCAGAACTTAGCAAAAACAATTCTCCTTTAGGAATACTGATACGTCGCTGTAGGATAAGCACTGGGCTGCTAACCACAAGGTCAGCGGTTCAAGCCTCCCAACTCCTTGGAAACCCTATGTTGTTGTTGTTGTTAAGTGCTGTCGAGTGGGTTCCAATTCTCAAAGACCCTGTATAGGGTTTCAAAGGAGTGCTGGTGAGCTTGAACCACTGATCTTGTGGTTCAAACTGCCCTAGCAGTCCAACGCATTAACCCATAGCGCCACACTACCATCAAGTTAGCCGCCAAGTCGTGGAGCTCACACGCACAACGGAACCAGACTCCTGTGATCATAGGATGGTCACTGACTGGTGTTTTGTTTTTGTTTTGTTTTTCAGAAGACGGTTGCGAGCCCTTTCTTCCTAAGCTGTTTTAGACAGCTTCACTGAATCGTGTTCAGCATTAGAGCAACATGAAAGTCTCCTCTGACAGAAAAGCAGCGGCTGCATTTGAGGTGCGTTGGCCAGGAATCAAACCCTGGTCTTCCACATGGAAGGTGAAAATTTTACCACTGAGTAGTCTATATAGATTTTTTTTAAAATATCTTGTCGTTGTTTTTGCTAAGTGCCGTCAAGTCAATTGCGACCCTATATAGGGTTTCCGAGGAGAGGCTAGTGAGCTTGAACCGCCGACCTTGCAGTTCAAATGGCTCTGTAGTCTTGTGCATTAACCCACAGCACCACCCCAGGACTCCCAAGTATCTTGCAGCTCTTTCCAAATCAACACATAAAGAGCTTCCTCATTTTTTATTTACAGCTGCACAATATCCATTGTGAGGCCATCTCATAATTTAATTAGCCAGTCCTCTATTGTTGGACAGTGGGTTGTTCCCAGTCTTGTGCTACTATAAACAATGCTGCAATGAATAGCTTTGAAATGCATGTCATTTTGCATGTGCCAGAGTCAGAGCCCACATCTACCTAGATCCAAACTGTTTATGGTCTCTCTGCTTCAAAGCTGATGTAGGGTTAATATGCTGACTCTCTTAGATAAATGCTCTTAGCTCTTCCCTTCCTCTCCCCTCCAACCTTCCCATTTCCCTTTTCTAATGCTGAAGCCTCTTCGTATTTGAAAGAGCTCCAAAGATTCTGGACAGAAAGTTCTTGCCATTTTATCTCTTTCTGTGGTTGCTCCACTTCATTTTTTAAATACCAGTGTGGCTGTAAGTGGGTTGTACTGGAGATAAAATCTGCAGATGTTGTTCAGCATAAACATGGAATTTCTGCTACCAATTGGATCACACATTTTTATAAATGTGCCAGGGAAGTTCAAATCCTGCATACCATAGTCTACATCAGGCTTTGATCCCAGCTTTGAACTGAAAAGAAGATAAGTGAAAGGCAGCCTGCTGCTGGGGGAGCCAGCATCTCTTTCCATTTCTGAATGGAGCCAATGATCGGCAGGCCCAAGGAAGTCATATAGACAATCTTCTGGGAGAGATAGACGTTCATTCCCCAAACTGTCTTCCATATTATTGGAGGTCATTTTGTCATCTCTTTTTGTACTCCAGTGTCCAAAATCACCTTTCAAGATACCTTTTTATCCCTCAAACAGGGTTCTGCAATAAAGCACTGAAAAAATAAGTCAGGGTAGGTTTGGGGAGTTTGTTTGGTTTCTAGTTTGGTTTTTGTTTTGGTAATTCTAACGACCATCTACAGAGTTTTGCATTAGGCAAATCTGCTGCACAAGACCTCTTTAAAGTGTTGAAGAGCAAAGATGTCAGGTTGAGGACTATGGTGCACCTGACCCAAGCCATGGTATTTTCAATATCCTCATATGCATGCAAAAGTTGGACAAGTGAATAAGAAAGAATATAGAAGAATAGATACATTTGAGTTATAATGTTAGAAGAGAATATTAAAAGTGTCATGGACTGCCAAAAGAACAAACAGATCTGTGTTGGAAGAAGTGCAACCAAAGTTCTCCTTGGAAACCAGGATGGCCAAAGTTCACCTCTCATACTTTGGACATATTGTTAGGCGAGACCAGTCACTGGAGAAGGATATCATATTTGGTAAAGTGGAGGGTTGGAGAAAAAAAGGAAGAGACCCAGAGATGGATTGGCACAGTGGCAGCAGCGATGGGCTCGGGTCTAGCAACAATTGTGAGGCTGGCCCAGGACCAGTCAGTGTTTCGTTCTATTGTGCATAAGGTTATTATGAGTCAGTACCAACTCAAGGGCACCTAACTAGTACTGCTACTCTCCATAGTTAACTGACAGGTTGGTTCAGTCTCTTCTTTGTGCTTTAAAAAGTTAGTATTTACATCACAATTTAAAGAGAATGCAATTCAGTTCAATCTTTTAAGCAGCTACTGTGCTAATGATAACATAAGGCACGCCTGTCTGCAGAGATACAAACACATATCAAATATTGTCAATACAGAAAAGCAGATAAATTCAGAGCATGGGTAGAGAAGTGTGCCTCCTGGGTCTCAGGGAGCTCAGAGAAGACACACGCAGCCCAGCATGAGGAGGTGACACTAACAGTTCTGGAAGGCTTCCTCGGGGAATAATGCTGTCATGAGACCTGAGGAGTTAGCAGGAGAAGACAGAGAACACAGCACCAACAAAGACCAGAAGAGTTATGGATATTAAAGGAGCTCTGGTAGTGTAATGGTTTTGAGTTAGGCTGCTAATCTCAAGGTCAGCAGTTCAAACACACATGCTACTCCTCAGAAACACTATACAGGGTAGCTATGAATTGGAATCGATTCAACAGCACTTAACAATAACAATGATTATAACCAAAGTATTTATTTTGCCATATCTCTTCCTTGAAATGGATGACGTATACCTAAGTATCTTTAAATCATAGCATTAACAGTCAATTAATGAATTCACAGGTCAGTTTTGTGATTTTGTTTTTGTGAGATATTATTTGATCTCAAAATGCAAATTTTCTTAAACACCTGAAAAATTCAATAACCAGGTAGTATCTCATATGGAATGATTTTAAGGGGGAAAATCATTGAAGTAAATTTTTCAATTCCATAATTCTTAAATATTGGCCATTTCCTCTTATTTTACTGTAATTGGACTGTTCTTCAGTAATACATTCACTCTGCTCCTCTGCACCAAGCCCCAGGAAGAGTTCAGGAGGCCAGAGTCCTGGGCAAGCTTTCCTCAGCTGACTCAGCCCTTCTGCCTCTTATCTCTGACCCATGACTGTTTTCTGCTGATCACAGGGAAGGCCTGAGTTGCCTTTTAAAAGCCCCAATCAGCACTCTGAGTTCATAGAATTCCAGCGTCTTTGCTTTCAGTGGTTGGCCATGAATGGACAGGTTAATAGCCTTCTGAAAGTCCTTTTCCAGTAAGAATGGAGCCAGAGGAAAGGTTGTGTTGACCCTAAACCCCTCCATAAATGTAATGCCTTGGTACTATCATCGGGAAAAAAATCACCAACTTTATTTCACCATTTGGCAAGATATTAGTTGACTTGCCAGATATACTTTGTGGTTGTTGTTGTTAACTGCTGTCAAATTGGTTCCGACTCATAGTGACCTTGCATAGGTTTTCCAAGGAGCAGCTGGTGGGTTTGAACTGCCAACCTTGTAGTTCTCAGCACCACACCAGGAGATATATTTTATCAATTAATATACCAGAGAGTCTCTTAAAATTGGTAAATGTGTCAGTAACAATAGTTACCATCTATGTCATGCTTACTTTGTCCAGATACTGATCTTAACTAAGGCCTGCTCATTAAAGTCTTTGTTTCCTTGGAACCCCAGTTTACCTTCTGAAAGTCTGATCCAGATGTCCTTCTGTTAAAAGCCAGTCTCTACCACTTACCTAAGGCGCTCTGGTAGCGTAGTGGTTACGAATTGGGCTGCGAACCTCAGGGTCAGCAGTTCAAAACTACCAGCTGTTCCGTGGGAGAAAGATGAGGCTTTTTGCTCCTGTAAAGATTTACAGCCACGGAAACCCAGTACAGGGTTGCTATGAGTCGGAGCCGACTCCACAGCACATAACCACCAACCACCACCATTTACCTACTGGTGTGGCACTGTAGGATCAGCACTGGGTGGCGCGAACTACAAGGTCGGCAATTCAAACCCACCAGCTGCTCCTCGGAAACCCTGTACAGAGTCATTATGAGTCAGAACAGGCTCGATGGCCCTCAACAAAAACAACCTACGATTTTTGTAATGCCTCTGAACCTCAGTTTCCTCATCTATGCTATTGTTGCTAGTTGCCATAAGTTGATTCTGACTGGTGACCTTCATGTGTGCTCCAGGGTTTTTGGCAACAGACCACGGATTCTGTCATCTGAGGTGCTTCCGCTGCTGTTGTTGTGAAGTGCCATCAAATCGGTTCCAAGTCACAGAGACCCTGTATAGAGTTTCCGAGGAGCAGCTGGTGAGCTTGACCCATCGCCCTTGGAGTTCAAACCGACCTTACAGTCTAGCACATTATCCCAGAGTGCCACACCAGAACTCTAGGTGGGTTCAAACCACCACACTTACAGTTAAGCGATCAACTGTTTATGCCACGTATAAACTCATATAAAAAGTGAGCATGTATCCCCCTCCCTGCCTTTGAATTGTGGTGTTGGAGGAGAATACTGAAAGTGCCATAGACTGCCAAAAGAACCAATAGATCTGTTCTGGAAGAAGTGCAGCCAGAGTGCTCCTTGGAGGCCAGGATGGCTAAGCTTCTTCTCATACTTTGGACATATTGTCAGGAGGGAACAGTCGCTGGAGAAGGATGTCATGCTGGGTAAGATGGAGGGTCAGAGAAAAAGAGGAAGACCCCCCAATGAGATGGATAGGCCAGGTGGCATCATTGATGGCGTCAAGTGAGGTTGGCCCAGGATCAGATATTGTTTCGTTCTGCTGTGCATGGGGTCGCCATGAGTCGGTTCCGATTCGATGGCACCTGACAACAACAACATCCCCTTCCCAGAAGCAGATAAAATACAGATTAATGCCCCTAGCTAGCTTGCAGCATGTTCACAATGAATGTTATCTTCCCTTACACAGCTGGTCACCTTATTTAAAATGCTTCTGTTTTCAAACAATTTAAGACAGAATGCCTAATAAAGTGTTTTAACAAAGACACAAAGTAATTGTCTCATACCATTTCTCCATGCAACAGAAGGTAAATCTGGGATGTTTCCTCTTCAGAGGTCTAGGTTTCTGCAGCAAGGCTATGACTATAAAGAGACAACTAGAAGACAGCACATCTAAGCGCCAGTTAAGGATGCATTTCCTAATCTGGACTCTACCCACTCAGGCTTCCCCACCTACCCCAGTCCCGTGATAGCATCAGAAAGGGAAAAGAAAAGAAAGAAATATTCAGGCTCTGAGCTCCTGTCCAATTTTAGCTCTAGGTGTTAGACTCATGTGAAAGCGGCAGGTTTTTGAAATGCTGACATGCTGACACTTGAGCTCATGACTGGATCCTGTTATAGCTCAGAGAAAGTATATAAAAAACTTGGCCCTAGGTGAGACCTCAGAAAATGAAGCAATGCCCATCCTGATGTAAGTGATAAGGCCTGAATCTCGGCTTTACCCTTTCTCAGCTGTGTGAACTTGGGCATGTGATCAGGATAGAGAGTCCTTGCATATCCCATCTCTTCGCTCCGCTGCAAAAACTGAGATAACAGAATTTCCATCACAGCATCGTTGAGACATTCAACAAATGTCCGTTCTCTGCTTCTTGGTGGTTAAAGGCTCACTTCATTGAATCGATAAGACTCCGGGCTCAGCCAAGCTACAGCCAGGAACATCTAGTCAGTTGCTGGAAATCTACCTCCACACTCTGTTTTATGTTTTTAGGGGAATCTGTTGGAACTTTTTGCAGGCTCTTCTGCATCTTGCAGAAGAAACTTTTTTTTTTTCCTTCTTCTGTATTCCTACTCCAACAACTTTGCCTGAGTTGGCATCTCTCACAAAGACCATAGCAAAACAGTCATCCACCATTCTTTCTGCTTCCCAAATCCTTTTTGCTTCCAATAATGACAGCCTTTATTCTTGCTGAAAAAAGGCCTCCATCTCCAAATGGGACCATCATGGTCCCTTAAGAGCCCATGCCTGGGACTCTCAGTCTCGATCTGTTTCCTACTCCTCCACCTTTGCTTTCTCTTGCATTTCCTGAGGCATGGCCTCTTCTTTCAGGGATTTTCTGAATTTCGCATTCTCTTTGTGTTGCTTTTCCTTTGTGGCCTCTTGGGGACCAAGGTGGACACTCCACTCCCTCCTTTTCCTATTGCTCATCTGGCTATTTTTGTTTCTTCAACTCCTCTCTCAGAATAAGAAAAGAGTGGAGTGCCTCAAAAAATATTTCCAATCATTTAACTGAAGTCATCCCCCAAGACTCATTGCTACTGAGTCCAATTCCAAATCAAAGCAACCATTTAGGACAGAGTAGAACTGCCCCTAGGGGTTCCAAGGCTGTAAATCTTTAAAGAAGCTATGTCTGTCTCCCATGGAATAGCTGGTATGTTAGAACCACTGACCTTTCACTTAGCATTCCAACCCTTAATGTTTCACACAAGAGACATGTAAATATGAAACATTCTCCAGAATAGACCATGTTTTAGGCCACAAAACAAATCTCCATACATTTACAAATATCAAAATACTACAAAGCATCTTCTCAGACCACAATGCTATCAAATTAGAAATCAACAATAGGAAGACCAAGGAAATAAAGTCAAATATATGCAAATTGAATAACACCATACTGAAAAGCGACTGGGTAGTAGAAGAAATTAAACATGAATTCACATAGTTCCTAGAAACAAATAAGACCAAAAACACAACATGTCAAAATATTTGGGACCCGGTAAAAACGGTGCTGAGAGGACAATTTATTGCAATAAACACACGCATCCAAAAGGAAGAAATAACCAAAAACAACACATTAACACAGCATTTACAACAATTAGAAACAGACCAACAGAGGGAACCTACAGTCACCAAAAGAAATAATAATAATAATAATAAAGATTAGAGCAGAAATAAATGACATATAAAACAGAAAAAGTATAGAAAGAATCAATAGGACAAGAAACTGGTTCTTTGAAAGGACTAACAAAATTGGCAAACCTAACAAAAGAGAAGAGGGAGAAGACACAAATAACACACATTAAAAACCACATGGACGATGTCCCAACAGAACCAAAGGAAATCAAAAGGATAATAACAGAATACTATGAAGAGTTTTACTCCAAGAAACTTGAAAACTTAGAAGAGATG
>NW_006408619.1:3192772-3222530 GCF_000296735.1 Chrysochloris asiatica
AAGTGCCCATCAACTGAAGAATGGATAAACAAACTGTGGTACATACACACAATGGAATATTATGCTACCTTGAAGAATAACAAGGAAGCTGCAAGCCACCACCTAACATTATGTTGAGTGAAATTAGTCAGTCACAAAAGGAGAAATACTGCATAGGACCACTACTGTAAAAGACTAAGAAAAAGAACCCATACTAAAGAAGGGGGAGGGCGGAATTCTTTGCTGGTTTCTGGGATGTGGGGGGTGGGGTGAGAGAAGGAAGGGGAAGGTGGAGCACAAGGCAGGGAACAGACACAGGATAGTTTGATTGCTGGGGAGGGGGTCAACATACAAGAAAGGGGGAGGGGAATGGAAGAACAAAGCAGCTGGGAGAACAATTAGGCAGGTTTGCATGGACTAAGTGGGACAGAGGTAAAGAACGATGTATGCACAACCTTGGAACAACAGGGCTCTGGGATACAGGGATTAAGACATGGTTGAAATGGGAAAAAGGGGAGAAATAATGTTAAGATGCTTGGCTGTATTTTGAATCTTGGTTTCCCTTGCATACCATTATAAAATAGACACTGGAAAGGGAGAGAAAGGAATAGCCAGAAATATCACCATAAAAAGCTTTTAAGTCCGTCTTCTGCCTATAACTGATTGTAATACCTAAAATGGGGCTACAATGTGCCCAGTGAAGGAGGCTTCCTGTGGAGCCTCTGCATTACATAAGACCATAGGTGGTATTCTGAACAGCATCCAGAATCTTCAAAGGACGGGCAGACCAGCCTGGAGAGGCTAGAAGAACAACAGAAGATTCTTCTTGAAAGACTGACAGGAAAAATGCAAAACAATATAGGCAGACCAACTGATTACTACAAGAACAAGCAAGTTGCTTGCCCAGGAGACATCAAAGCATGTGGTCGGGTCCCCTCAAAGTAAACCCCCTTCTAAGACTAAGACTCACTGGGAATACACGCTCTGATTTGATGACCACGTTTGTCACCGATAAGGGGAAGTGAGGGAAAAACAGCAATGAAGCTGCAAGCTAAGCCCTACAGTGTTCAATAGACTCCTATAAACCTGGGTGGAGACCTGGCTGGCCAGCAATGTAGCAAGACCTGGGGACTCTTGGGCCCAAAGTCAGTGACATAGCCACAGAGGACTAGAGTGGAGAGTGAAGCATCCAGCTGATAAGAAGAGAACGGATAGACGCAAGAACACCCACACTTGCAGATAATCCCCACTTGACCTGGCTTCAATGACTGGATGATCAGAGCTCAACTAGAAGAAGAAAGAAGAAGAAAAAAAGAGTAATCTGTTACAATTTGATGAACTTGACCTACACCTATGAATGCAATAGCTCAAAAGAGGACAAATATTCACAGCAAGGATCATTCCCACCCCCTGCATACACAGAGTAGACAGGGATGGCAACTTAGACATTGCTACCCAAAGGGGGGGATGGCTACAAAGGCAAGAAGTGACTGGCTTACAAGCTTTCAAGAGAGAACCTTGATCCAGGGGGCATGGAGGAAGCTAGAATTTCCACTGAGTAGTATCCAATCTGTCTAGGTGGGGCTGATGAAAGGAAATACAGATAGGTATTGTGATACAATAGTGAATAATTGTTATCAGGACTGATTGTTAGGGTTGGACATGTAATTGTAGACATCTTGTAGCAAAAGGAGGGGAGTGATTAACTTTGCAGTCTAGGAGTGGAGGTCCCTGGGATCATCAAGGGAGAAGAGCAGAGAGCTGGACCCTACCCAGAGAAGCAGTGATACCAGCAATGGAGGCAGAGACAATGATGTGGAGAGATGCAGCGGCTGGTTGGTTTAGACCCAGAGAGGGAGAAGGGCTGTGTGCTGACGACCGGGGCCAGGCTTGCAGGGTATACCATTTGGTTGGTTGATGATGCATGGAGGGGATTCTAACCATGGCACTGAAACAATATATGATAGGATGAATGTAAAACTAATGTTCTCCCATGTAAACCATCACATAATTCACAATAAAACATTAAGAAAAGAAAAAGAAAAGACATGTAAACATAAAATGGAACAATGAAATTGTCAGCATGAAAAAATTCTATTAAAATTATCTCCTGATGGGTAGATCGATCGCAGGGTAAAATGGACTGTTTTAAATGGAAAAAAAGTTAATAGAGTATAGGATAACCTCCAAGAAAATTAATGCTTCACAACATACCAAGAATATTAAAATCCAAGAAGAACATGGAAACATTCAAAATGTGAAGCTTAAGAAAAGATACTCAAACTGAAAGAAAGAATGTTTTTTCTTTGTTGGATACCAGGGGTGAGAGGGAGGGGATGGTGAAGCACAGGATGGGGGATAGACACATCATTGTTCAGGTATTGGGGAGAGCAGTACACAAGAAGGGGTGAGGGGATGGAAGAACAAGGTAGATAAGGGGAACACTTAGGCAGATTTAGATGGGTTAAATGGAACAAAGGCAAATAGTGATGTATGTTCAACCATGGAACAACAGGGTTCTGTGGTAGAGGGATCAAGGCAATGTCTGAATGGGTATAAAAGGGGAAATAATGTTATGGAGCTCTGGTAGCATAGTGGTTACGAATCGGCCTGTGAACCGCAAGGTCCGCAGTTCGAAACTACCAGCTGCTCCGCGGGAGAAAGATGAGGCGATCTGCTCCCGTAAAGATTTACAGCCTCGGAAACCCTGTTCAGGGTCACTATGGGTCAAAACCGACTCGACGGCACTTAACAACAACAACAATGTTAAGATACTTGACTGTCTTATGAATGTTGGTTTCTCTTGCCTACTATTGTAAATTAGACACTTGAGTGGGATAGAAAGAAATATCAGAAAACATGATGGCAGAAAACTTGTAAGCCCATCATCAACCTATAAATTGATTGAAATCCTAAAAGGGGTTCTAGAACTTCTCCAGTGATATGTCAGTGAAAGACTTCTTGTGGAGCCTTTGCAGTGTATAGGATCTAAGGTAGAATCCTGAGCCCCATCCAGAACCTTCTGAGGTGGGACGATTCCACTTGAAAGGACATGCAGTCTAATTGGCTACTACATTAACAAGCAAGTTGTTTGCCAGGGAGCCATCAAGGCAATAATCAAGTCCCTTCAGGACAAACCCCCTTCCAAGACTGAAACTCAAAGGGAACACACTTGCAGGCATGTAAGCTCACTGGTGACAATGTTGGTCTACTGGTGAGTGGAAGAGGGGATAAGGCAGCAATGAAGATATGGGCTGAGTTTGACCATGTTCCATAGATTCCCATCGACCTGGAGATAAGAGAGAGAAGAGCAAGGGCTGGTTGGTCTGAAGTGTGATGAGACCTGAGGACTCTTAAAACCCATGGGCAATGACCTAACCACAGAGGGCTAGAGCTGAGAGTGAAGCATCAATCTGATATGAAGTGAGAGAAGATGCACAAGAATGCCCAAATTCGTATATAGTACCCATTTGACCTAGCATTGATGGCTTGATGATCAGAACTCAACTAGAGGAAGATAAAGAAATTTGATAAAGGAAACAAGTGTAAATTGCTACAATTTTATGAACTTGACATATACTTATGGATGTAGTAGCTCAAAATACCATCATAGATCAAATATATCCCCTCTGTACATAGGGTGGAAAGGGATGAGCAACTTAGACTTTGGCTACCTAAAATGGGGATGCTATAAAGTCACAAAGTGACTGGCTTACAAGTTTTCAAGATGGAGTTTAGTTTCAAAGTGTGCAGGGGAAGGTAGAATCCCCACGGAATCGATTTCATCTTGTCTAGATGGGTCTGGTGAAAAGAGGTGGGGATAAGATTCTTATGATTCAATAGTAATTGTTATCATGACTAATTGCTACTGTCACAACTATAAATGTAGAAGTTTTATAACATAAAGGGCGGAGTAGTTAGCTTTACAGTCCAGGAACAGAGGACCCTAGGACCATCAAGGGAGAAGAGCATGAACGGATAGTGGAACTCTAACCAGAGAAGCAGTGACACCAGCGATGGAGTCAGGGATGATGACATGGAGAGAGGGAGCACCTGAGGACTCCAGACTCATGGAAAAGGAAAGGCTGTGTGCTGGCAGCCAGGAAGCATGATTGCAGAATGTGCCCTTGGGTTGTTTAAATGATTATATTTTTCCGAATGTTTTATTGTACGTTAAAAAAAAAACAAACAAACAAACAAAAAAACAGAGGAAACAGAAGCAAACACTGTGAATGATGATGTATGGAGGAAATTGTAATCATTGCAATGAAATGAAATACGATAGGATGAGTTCAAAGCGGATGCTCTCCCCTGTAAACTATCACTAGATGCAAAATAAAAGCTTTAAAAACATTACAGACTAATGAAATGCAAAAGTAATAAACGTATCAGTGCAACTTCATGCCATTCTATACCCAGAAATATTCCAACCTAGTCTACACTCTAAAGAAACTACACACACACACACACACACACACACACACACACACGCTTCCTTCTTTCCACTCAGGATTCCTTGTATCCAGTCCAGGTAGCTACTATTTCATTCCATCGCACCTAAATGCTACCTTATGGCAAACTTCTATTGTTAAATAACTATTATTTAAGTACTATTGTGATCTTTACCTTGTCACAAAGCTGTATCATAGTCCTCTTTATATCCCCTGCAGTGCCAAGATGGAATGTCTTGCGTATAACATTTACTTAATAGATGTTTAGGTTAATCAACTACACATCTGATGGTGACTGTCTGGCTGCATTGAGAGCTACCTCTCTTCTTTCAGAGAAATTCTGACAGTCTCCAAAGAGGTTTGTTGTTGTTAAGTGCCAGGAGATGGTTCCCAACTCATAGCGATGTGGTATAGGGTTTCCAAGGAGCTCCTGGTGAGCTTGAACCACCGACTTAGGATTCAAATGGGCCTTTCAGTCCAGCACATTATCCTGCAGCACCACACCAGGACTCCAAAGAGGTGTTGTTGTTGTTGTTGTTGTAGTTGTTATGTGCCGTGGAGTCGTTCCGACTCAAAGCAACTCTGTACAGGGTTTCTGAGGCTGTAAATCTTTACAGGAGCAGAAAGCCTCATGTTTCTTCTGTGGAACAGCTGGTAGTTTCAAATTGCTAACCCTGAGGTTGGCAGCCCAATTCGTAACCACTACACTACCAGAGCTCCTTTAACTGAACTTAAAAACAAAGACGTGACTAACTAACCTTCTGGATTTCCATAATCTGAGGGAGGAAAGATCCTGGTAGCAGAACCCTCACATTCTCCAAAATAGTAACTCCCTGTTCTCAGAGTGTCTATATGGAGTCTGAAAGAAACAAGATGTCAGAAAGGGGAGAAGAAAAAAGGAAAGGAGATCAACAAATACTGTAACTACAAAACAGTCACTCAGACAGCCTCCTTTCTTAGCCTAGAAACTAGAAAGGAGGTAACTCCTCCCTTTGGAAAATAGGGCTCCAGAGTAGGGAGAAACTCATGGCCAAAAGCTCTGGAAGGTCTAAATGGACATTGTGTAGAAGGCCTTACATACTGGAGATTGTCCATAAATGTTGCAATAAATAAGCAAGAGAGAGTTGTGAGAAAACGTCCTTCTCTAAAGAGAAGGTGAGCCACTGAGAGCTCCCTGGAGCACAGTTCTATGCTGACTCACATGGGGTTGTCATGAGTCCGAATCAACATCACAAGAACTGGTTTGGTTTTGAGTTTCAATTCCCTTAGAAATTTGTAATGACAAATGGTGGTGGTGGTTATGTGCCGTGGAGTCAGTTCCGACTCATAGCGACCCTGTACAGGGTTTCCAAGGCTGTAAATCTTTACAGGAGCAGAAAGCCAAATCTTTCTCCTGCGGAACAACTGGTAGTTTCCAACTGCTGACTTTGTGGTTCCCAGTCCGATTGGTAACCACCACATTACCAGAGCTCCTTGTAATCACAGATAGGAACATTTATTAATTTCTTTCTCTATATAAGGCACAATTATGAATGTTTTATACAGATTAACTTATCATCTGTACAATTTCTTGATGTTGATTCTTTTATTCAATTTATCCTAGTACTGGACAGCAAACCACAAGGTCGGTGGTTCAAACCCACCAGCTGCTCCTTGGAAACACTATACAGACAGCATCGCTGTGAGTCTGAACCAACGTGACAGCACTTAAGAACAACAGCATTAGTAATTGATTCTGTGAGGAAACTTAAACACAGAGAGGTTAAAATGACTTCTCCAAGATCATCTGGCTAATGAGTAGAGAACCTGGGAATGTGGAGGAAGAAATGCTGGAATTAAAATCAGAGAAACACACTTGGAATCTTGATTCCGTCACCTATTAACTGTGTGATCTGGTGCAAGTGACTTAAACTCTCAACGTATTTGCCTCCTTGGAAAAACCGGGTTAATTCATCTACATCATAGAGTGGCTGTAAAAATTGGGTGAGTCTTAGAACTTTGTGTTTCCTGTAATTGAAGACTAGGTCAGTTGAATCAACCCTGTTGCTTAAAATAACTAAACATGCGGGATAATTTTTCTTTTTTTCTTCAGAAAAGTATCAAAAAGCAGATGAGATGGTAAGTATTTCTGACCTAAATCTAAGAGAAAGTAAGAATCCAGAGAAAGAAGAAGAGCGTTCAAAGCCACTTCCTGTGAAGGCATCTGCTGCTCTAGATCGTCCAAAACGCAGATTCAAGCTACAGTTCTGATGGATTCTTGGGTACGGGTAGACAAGGATCACAGGCTGGAAAAGCCAGGGGTTCCACAAATCACAGAACCAGAAGTAATGCTGCTCTGCGCACAATACTCGCACACAGACTGCTGGGAAGGCACTGGGTACTGAAAAGAGGAGAAGGAAAACCAATCCCTAAGAGATTGCACCCACAGGCTAGCTCTGGCTTAGCTGTGTAGGCTAAATCCACATCACTGGTGTGACTCAAAAAATAAAAAAACAAAAAACCCACAAGCTAGTAATTTTAAATGGCGCTTCATGGAGCGAATGGGAGAAAAGATGCAAAAACGGAGGTCAGCAAACAACAAAAGGAAACACACAGACTTGCGTGCACACTGTGTCATCTTTGCGCCAGTATTTCCTTCTATTACAGGCACCACAGTTGTTGTTGTTGTTGTCAGGTGCCATCGAGTTGGAACCGACTCATAGCGACCCCATGCACAGCAGAACGAAACAATGTCCGATCCTGGGCCAACCTCACTACCGCTGCCACACTTGAGTCCATCAATGATGCCACCTGGCTGATCCATCTCATTAGAGGTCTTCCTCTTTTTCTCTGACCCTCCACCTTACCCAGCATGACATCCTTCTCCAGCGACTTTTCTCTCCGAACAACGTGTCCAAAGTATGAGAGACGAAGCCTAGCCATCTTGGCCTCCAAGGAGCACTCTGGTTGCACTTCTTCCAAAATAGATCTATTGGTTCTTTTGGCAGTCCATGGCACTTTCAGTATTCTCCTCCAACACCACAACTCAAAGGCATCAATTCTTCTACGATCTTCCTTATACACTGTCCAGCTTTCGCATCCATATGAGGTCGACTGTATAATCTTCATGGTCCAGGCTCTGCCACTTAGTGGCTGCGTAACTTTGAGTAAGGCATCTCATCTCTGTCCATCCATTTTCCTCCTCTGAAAAAAAAAACGTGTAGGGAGCCATGTCCAACTTCCTCTGGCTTCACAATGGGGGAAAGATCATTAAATTAAAAATCAGCCTTGGGCTCATTGCTATGAAGCAGAGGTCAGACATGCCTCCACCCTACAGCCTACACTATTCTGACACCAACCATCTATCCTCTAGCTCTCTCAGGAGGATGTGAACCCACACTTCACACCTGAGTGCAACAATCCATCACAATGGCCACACAGAATGCATACCAACACCTACAATTATGGGGTGTATTAGGGAAGTGAACAGGGTACAATTCAAGATCACATACAGCACAGGATGCAACAATTCTCTGGTCAGAAACACCTTTTCTCTGCTCTACTGCAGACACACTTCCCTCTTGTCTTAGGCTTCCCAGACATGTGACCACTTGGCCTCTGCCCTGCTAGGGCAAATGTTGCAAAGCCCTTTTAGCCACGCTGTGAATGCTCCAAGGGCACATTGTGTAAGCCAGTCTCCTGTCTGTAGACACTCAGCTTTACTCCTTCCCTAAACCTAGGTACCTACAGCTGCTCCATTTCACCGCCTCAACTGCTGCCTCTGATGTTGCCGCTTTTCTAGGTAGGATCTCACATGCCACTCATGCTCTTCTTTCTTGATGGTCCTGGGATCATCCTTCATGTCTCTGAGATGGCGCTTTCTAAACCTAGCAAGAGGGTAAAACTAACCAATCCCAGCCTTAGAGTCCTGTACACCTTATTTGTGTGGTCCAAACCAATCACTTGGACTCCTGGTAGGATCAACACTGAACTGTGAACCCCAAGGTCAATGGTTCAAACCCACCAGTTGCTCCTCAGAAGTCCTATAGAGGATTGCTAGGACTCTGAACTGATTCAATGGCACTTAACAACAATCCTGCGGTGCAGTGAATTACTTAATTCTCTTTATCCTGAATAATCTTGTAACTCTTACACAATGATTAGGTGAAATTATGTAAATTAGTGCTTGTGGCCCACCCAGGGGATTGGAGAGTTTGCTGACAATTGAACTAAGATGCACAAAAATCATAGGTAGATAGGGGAACACTGAGATAAGTTTGCATGGGACAGAGGTCAATAGTGATGTATGCTGAAAAAATAAAAAATAAATCATATGAGTGTGAGGACACGTAAATAAAGAGTATGGAAACCTATCAAGGGGACTGATCAGTTTTTTTGTTTTGTTTTGTTTTGTTTTTAAGTGTTTTATTGTGAATTATATGATAGTTTACATGGGAGAACATTGGTTTTACATTCATTCTATTGTACATCGTATCATTGCCATGGTTACAATCCCCTCCATGCATCATCAACCGACCAAAGGGTATACCCTGCAAGCCTGCCCCCTACACTCTCCCCCTCCCCGCCCCAGTCTTCAGCACACAGTCGCTCTCCCTCTCTGGATCTAAGGTCTCCAGCTGCTCCATCGTAGGGACTGATCAGTTTTGCCATGTTGTTAGGCTTAAAAAAAGACCCAGTCCCAGAACAGAGCGGGAATCACACTACCAAGAAAAGAGAGTCACAAGTGGGGTGCATCCTTTGGACCCAGAGTTCCTGCACCGAGAACCTCTTGGACCCAGGAGACAGAGAAAGCTGTAGCACCAGAGAAGGAGCAAGGTGACCAGAAGTGACAGTAAGCACAGCATAGACACCACAGCAGCAGGCTGGCACCCGTCTCAGTCCACAGAGCAGAGCAGCTCCAGTGGCTGCTCCCACCTATGTAGCAAGAAAACTGAACACCTTCTGGCAGGTGGCTGGCTGGCAGCGTGGGGTGCCTCTGGGCACTTACTGGTAGAGCCAAAGAGCTTTGTCACACTTGCCCACGCAGGGCTGAGTGCACAAAGGCCTAAGGGTCTGAAAGAGAGGCCTGCTACAGAGCTAGCCAAGAAACTGTCCTGATCAAAGAACTATATCCTGAGTCATTCCTGATCCTGAACTGAAACCTGCTGTTGTTGGCATTGTTAGGTGCCTTTGAGTTGGTTCTGACTCATACTGACCCTGTATAGGGTTTTCCTAATAAATCCCTTAACCGTAAGTATGGTCTATGAGTTCTATGTTGCCATTGCATGTGGCTGGTGTCAGAACTGGTAAAAAAGTTGGAGGTATGTTTGACTTCTACCTCATAGGAATCAAATCAGGCTGATGCAGGTCTTGGTTCTCTCCTCTTACTTGTGAAGTTAGACAAGATCCACTGCCACGCCCACTATTGTTACACCACCAACTTTGTAGTGTTGCTGTGAAGCAAGTGAGGTTGTGCCATGCATGGGAAAGGGTCCATAACCAACGCCAAATGCTTCACCAATGTGAAGAGAAGCCACTAGTCCGTCCCGTGCTACAAAGTGCCTAGTTATGTTCTAGAAGTTCATTCTCACCACTCAATGGGACTTCTCTGAGACGAGTCTCCTTTATCCACTTTATAAACACAGCCAAACAAGGTGCTCTATGAGGGAAAAGCATTCCACCCAGAACTGGAGAGACACCTTTGTTCTGAGAGTTTGGCAAGTGACTGAGCTCCATTGCCGAGAAAGCCACCCTGGAGGGACGCTCTTGCTTTCCCCATGACTTGACTTGCTATGAGACATTCATGCTAACAAGTGGAGAGAATTGTGGGCTGCCCAGCTGGGTGTCCGAGAATCAAGGGAAACCTCTCCAGAAAGGCGTAGACTTGCAAACCAGCCCTGAATGCAAGAAAGCAACTATGGATAGATGGAGAGTATAAATAATTCATCCCAAACAGGAGATGTGTCAGACCCCGGGGGTGGGGTGTTGGAGGAAGCAGAGGGGACCACTTCCAAGTCGTTAAAGACTAGACTCTGAGTGCTGGATTTAGTGTGGTATATTCGTTCACTCTCTTTATTAATCTGGCTGAATTCCCCACCTCCCTCCTTTTATGGAGCCAGAGCAAGTTCAGAAGGGAGTAAGGCCATGGCAGTTTCGGTTGCTTTAGTCCATAAAGACCGTATTATTCAGCTAAGGACAAAGGTACGCATTCATGGAATTATATTAGCACTTGGAAGGAGTCCCTGGGTGGTACTAAGTAAAAGATTGGTGTTCAAGTCCACCTAGAGGCACTTCAGAGGGAAGGTCTGGATATCTACTTTTGGGGTGGAAATCATTTTACTGTGGTAAAATCCTATGTTTTACCACAATAAAATAAAATAAGATAAGGTTTCTTCCCAAAGAAAAGAAAAGAAACCCCGTGGAGCACAGTTATACTCTGGCACACATGCTGAGCTGCCACCTTCAGGACTAAGCTCATGGCAAGTAAGTTCTTGAACTTGGGAGAAATTTAGAAGACATCAATTTGAGCCTACTCAACAAGGAAGCAGAGACCCAAGATGAAGTGACACCCCATGAGCAAACAGTGAGTGGGACCAAATCCCAGGTGTCTTCACTTCCAAGCCAGGACTGGCGAACCCCACCCTCTCAGCCTCCTGGACAAGGGAACCTGAGCGTCCAGATGCTTTCATTGGCCAGGTGTGGTCCAAGAGCAGGTGGATGTGGGTCAGAAGTGCACGCTGCTAGTGAAACCAATGAGCACCACTCAGAAACAATTCATTTGGGAGCCTCCCACCCAGAAAGGCTGCAGGATAGCCATCACACACCTAAAGAAGGTTCAGGTTGGCATGCCGTGCATTAGCGTTGAAGCAGGGATCAGAAAGCATGCTCGCAAACAATTATCTTCTTCAAGCAGACTTCTCTTAGCTCTAATTTCTTCCAAGCTATCCTGGAGAGTAAAGCAAACAAAGACTTTGTTGACTAGGTATTTTAGCCCTTAACATTAGGGGCCCTTAACATTAGACCCTCCCCCTACCCCCAATGTTAAGGGCTAAAATGCCTTGTCAACAAAGTCTTTGCTTGCTTTACAGGCACATTTCATTTGGTATCCCATTTATTCCTGAAAACAGTCCTCTGAATTAGACAATTGTTCACAATTTACAATTGAGGAAATAACTTCCTCCAGAACATTCATTTAGTTAAGTGGTTGATAGTTCAGTGGTGGAATTCAATAGTTCAGTGGTGCACTTTCCATGAGCAAGATGTGGGTTCAGTTCCTGGCCAATGCACGTCAAGCCAGCCACAAGTCAGTGAGTGGAGGCTGGCGTGTTGCTGTGAGATTGGACACCTTTCAGTGGAGCTCCCTGAAGAAAGGCGTGGCCCTCTACTTCTAAAAGTCAAACCATGAAAAAACCCTGCGCATGGCTGTGGTAGAAGCCTGTTGTGCACAGTTAGGGAGTCAGCTCCACAGCAACTAGAAAATGGGTCAGAGACAAACAGGAAAGCCCCCAGTAAGATGGGCAATCACAGTGACAGGAGCAATGGATTCCAATGTAGCGCAGAATCGCACAGTGTTTCATTCTGTGTGTATAGTGTCACTGTGACTCGGTACCCACTCGAAGGACCTAACAACAACAACAACATAGCATTTTTATTTTATTTTGTTTAAGTGCCTTTGAGTCAGTTCTGAGGAGGGGCTGGATTTGAACCGCTGACCTTATGGTTAGCAGCACAGTGTTTATCCTACAGTGCCATACCAGGAGTCCGTAAATATAGCATTATTGTTGTTGTTAGGTGCCGTCAAGTCAGTTCCGACTCATAGAGACCTTACACAGGTTTCCAAGGAGCTGCCGGTGGGTTTGAACTTCCAACCTTGTGATTAGCAGTCCAGTCTTATCCTACAGTGTAACATCAGGACATAACAAGCAGATGGATATATGTTTCATTTCTAAGCAGTGCCCTGAAAATGTAACTGTAGTTTGGATATTCAAGAGAAAAATTAGTATACTGACCTCAGTTCTATAGTTTCGTCCCATTAAGTCTTCCTACTAGAAACTGTCTCAAACATTCAAATGCAGCAGAAGGTTAAACACTTCTTCCTACCTTGCCAACAGCACATTTGGGTTTAACCTAAAATCCTGTCTACTTTGGGCCACATACCTTTTGTGTGTTAGGGAGAAATAGTCTCTCAACTTCACCAAACCTCAAACTAATTTAAGATAACAATGGGTTAGTACTTACTGAGTGATTACTATGTGCTAGGCACTGGGCTAAGCCTTTTAAATTAATAACGTCACAACAACTACCCAAGGGAAGTACTGTCATTATCATTGCCCATATGTTTAGCTGGCTAAACTTCACACAGCTGGTAAGGGACAGAGCCATGCCCTGACCAGCCTGCCAAGACCCACACCCAGCTATAGGGAACAGCACAGAAGACAGTCTTATTAAGATGGTACTGTAGATCTGGGAGTCCTGGTGTAATGCTGTAGGTTAAGCATTGAATTGCTAACTGCAAGGTCAGCAGTTCAAACCCACCAGCCGCACCTCAGAAACCATATACAGGGTCTCTATGAATTAGGGTGTAGCACTGTCGGTTAACACGTTGGACTGCAAAATCAGTTTGAACGGCAAGGTTGTTAGTTCAAGCTCACCAGCTGCTCCTTAGAAACCGTATACAGAGTCGCTATGGGTCGGAACCGACTCAATGGCACATAACAACAACACCAGCAGCAACATAACACTTAAAAACAACAACTATAGGTCCTGGGGCTGAAACTGCAGACCAATGTCCAGAGGCAGGGGCTCATCTTTGGATGTGAAGGTAGACAGCCGGTAAGAGGTGGCCCCCTTATTTATTCTGTGCTGCCAGGGGACATCTGCTAGGATTCCAGTTTTAGTTCAATGTCACCCTATACAGAGACATGAACCTCGCTCTACGAAATACCAGAAAGTTCAGACTTAAACTATAATCATAGTGATGATTCCCATCTTGGGGTGGAATTTCAACTCTTGTTTCAACCAGTCAGTTTGGGAAGGCTGTTTTGATTGGTGTTACCAGTACCAGTATAGGCAACGACAGTGACTTCTGACTGACCTCATTTTATTGCCCAAGAACTTCTTGTGTAGCTATCTCATTACCTGCACGCAATGTCTTCCTAGTGTGTAGATAAGTCAGTGAGGTCTCCATGCCACATGCAGGATGTTTTATCACGCTTCGGAGGCTCTGCAGGGCCCTTCTCCCAGTACATCAATGGACTTCTTACCTTTTTGTATCCAACCTCAGGTCACTCCTGCATGCTTGAGCTTGGTATTTGGTGAACACAACATTCTTTTGTTTCTGAGCGTTTTAAATGACTTGTTTTGTCTGTTTTATTCCCCCTAATTAGGCCAAAATGAAGAGAAAGATGATGTTTTCTGCTCCTGCAAAGATTTACAGCCTCGGAAACCCTACACAGGGTTGCTCTGTAGCTAGGATTGGGACCGACTCGATGACATTTAACAACAACATTTACGTCAGAAGCTTCTCCAGGACAAGGATCAGACATTGTAATTATTTGGTTCCGCACTCATATCATGGTGATGGTGGTGTTGTACCATGGAGTCAGTTCCGACTCAATAGTGATCCTGTATAGGGTTTCTGAGGCTGTCAATCTTGATGGGAGCAGAAAGTCTCATCTTTCTCCCTCAGTCTCCAAAATAAAGAAAGCACATCATTTGAGGAAAAAAAGAGAAGAATAAGGCATATGTCTGGGCAGTCCAGTCCTCAGAAAAATGGATAATTCTCTGGGTAAATCATGTGAGTTTCTTAACTGTCAACCAGATTTTATCCAGGTACTAATTAGGAGTCCTGGTGTGGCGCTTTGGATTAATGCTCCAGACTGAAAAGCTGTTTGATCTGCAAGGTTGGCAGTTCAAGCTCACCAGCTGCTCTGCGAAAACCCTATACAAGGTTACTATGGGTCGGAACCGACTTGAAAGCACTTAACAACAACAAGAACAATTACCTTTGTAATTGTAACAAAGAACTAAGATTCAATGAAGGCTTACTACTTGAGAGGCTCCTTACACACTCACCATTCCAAAACCAAAAGTAGCAATACATGCTTTTCCCATTGTTGTTGTTTTTACATGCCATCCAGTCAGTTTCGACCCTGTATAAGGTTTCTAAAGCTGTAAATCTTTATGGAAATAGAAAGCCTCATCTTTCTCACATGTACTGACTGGTGGATTCGAACTGCTGAACTTGAGGTTAGCAGCCCATCATGTAACGCCACTATTCCATCAGAACTTCTTGGGTCCCTTTACAGAAGTGAGGAATACGATGCTGGGATATTAAGTAATTTTCCCTGGGTCTTCTAGTTAACAAGTAACAGGGCCTAGATTCAAAACCAAGTCTCATTCCCAAACCCATGACTTTTCCACTTAATTCCACAGCCCTCAGCTCCACCCTGGGGTTCACTTGCCCATCCCTTTGCATTCCTTTTCTTTTTGTTTGAAAGTTTCATCTGCAAGTTGCATAACGTGGACTCCAGGGGCTCCAGATAATGACCTTATGGGAAAAGGGAGCAGAGAAATGGAAAACATGAAAACAAAAATCCAGCTACCTGCCACCGTTTTCCTGAACCCCTGCTGTGTGCCAAGTTGTGTGCTCCTTTACCAGTGGTCACTTCCACCAAGATCAGCCCCAGGACCACCCAACACCAAAAGCACATGCCTGAGTGCCTCTGGGAAAACAGTGAGGTTCTACTGAAGTAGCTGGTTCTGTTTTCCGAATTTAGTATGTTGTCAAGCACATCGGGTCATGTGTTAGTTTGCACAGAACAAGACTGTAAAAGCCGTGAACTTCTGTGATAGTGCTCAACGAAGCCCCAGAGGAAACTTCAGGACTCAAACCACACATGCTGCCTGCCTTGAGGTGGGAGGACAGGATGAGGAGGGGTTGAAAGCCTGGGAGTGTGCCTCGCATACTTCTGTGTGGTGACAGCTGACCCAGAAACCAACAGTCCCACTAAGCAAAACTAAACTGTTTGCAGCAGACCATTTCTCAGAGAGAAGTCAACCTCAACCACCATTTGGATTTGGTACAGCACTGGATCAACATTGCATACAATGGTATAAAAAGAAACGATTTTAAAATCCAAGTCAATAGATCTGTTGCGTTCTCCACTTAGTCACTCATTTCCTTCCAGTCACACCCGAGTTTCCTCTGGGCTCTGCACCTCCTTGCAGTTGGCCGATGGACTGGGACTTGAATCTAGGTAGATGACTCAGGCCCAGCCTATCAGAGCAACGCAAGCTTGGCCAATCAGTGCTTCGAAGTCCCCATCATGGTAATATGTTTGTAGGAACCTGCAGCCTAATGAGATGCAACTAACTTGTGCTTGGATTGCTTGTTTGCACAGAAACATCCGCTCCTTCTTGACTTGAACCTGGCAGAGATCCAACCTCTGTGTACAAACAACAACAGAAGCTAAAGAATAAGTCGCCACAGAGAAAAGCAGAGAGAAGAAATAAAGAAGGGTGTGTCCTAATATGTCATTGTTTGTTCCTGAACCCAGCCTGGTCTTGACTTTTCAATTCCCTGACTTAATAAATCCCATTTTTTGCTTAAGCCAATTTGTGTCTACTTGGTGTTGCAAGAGACAATCTGACATAATGGCTTAAAAAAAAAAAAAAAAAAAAAAGTCTCCCTCACATCTTTCATGGCATTTTAATAGAACTTACCTTTTTCATGCCTTTGCGTTTTCCTTCTCAGTAAAGCTTTTTCTGACCACTCAGTCTTAAGTTGTGACTATTTCCAACCCAGTGCTCCCTGTCCCCATCCCCTGCTTCATTTTTTCCTTAATCACTTTATAGTGTGTTACTTATTTTATTAATTTGTTTTATTCTTTTTCTCTCTTGTCCCTGGAAAGGAAGTCTTTGGGGCAGTGATTTTTTTTGCCTGATTTATTCACTGCTATCTCACATTGCCAGAGTCCTGGTGTGGCGCTGTGGGTTAATGCACTGGATTGCAAAGTCACTCGAGCCGTAAAGTTGGCAGTTCAAGTTCATCAGTCGTACCTCATAAACCCTATACAGGGTTGCTATGGGTTGGAACCAACTTGATGGCACTTCCCAACAACAACAACAATATCACATTGCCTGTGTTCCTGGTATGGAGTTGCGGGATAATGTGTTGGACCACAAGGTCAGTTTGAACTGCAAGGCCAGCAGTTCAAACCCACCGGTTACTCTTTGGAAACCTTAAACAGGGTCACTATGGGTCGGAACTGACTTGGCAGCACTAAACAACAACAACAACACAACATCACATTGCCTATATGTTGTTGTTGTTGTTGTTAGGCATCATCAAGTCAGTTCCAACTCATAGTGACCCGATGCATGTCAGCATGAAACCCTGCCTGGTGCTGTGCCATCCTCACAACTGTATCATGTTTGAAGCCACTGTGTCAGTTACCTACCTTATTGCTAGCCTTCCTCATTTCAGTGACCATCTATTTGATGAAGCATGATGTCCCTGTCCAAAGACTGGCCCTCCTGATAACATGTCCAATGTATGTGAGACACACTCTCTCCATCGTGGCTACAAAGGACCATTCTGGTTGTACTTCTTCCAAGACAGATCTGTTTGTTCTTTTGGTAGTTTATGGCACTTTCAGTATTCTTTGCCAACACCGTAGCTCAAATGCAAAAGTTCTTCTCCAGTCTTCCTTATTCATTATTCAGCTTTCACATGCATATGAGGCAATTGAAAATACCCTGGCTTGGGTCAGGTGTACCTTAATCCTCAAAGTGACATCTTTGCCTTTTAACGCTCTAAATAGTTATTTTACAGTATATTTGTCCAATGTGAATATATCATTTGATTTACTGACTGCTGCTTCCATGAGAATTGATTGTGGATCCAAGTAAAATGAAATCCTTGACAACTTTAGCTTTCTCTTCATTTATCATGATGTTGTTTATTGGTCCAGTTGTGAGGATTTTTGTTTTCTTAACACTGAGTTGTAAATACTGAAGGCTATATAGTCTTTGATCTTTATCAGTAAGTGTTTCAAGTCCTTTTTGCTTTCAGCAAGCAAGGTTGTATCATCTGCATATTGCAGGTTTTCAGTGAGTCTTCCTCCAATCTTGATGCCATGTTCTTCTTCATGCAGTCTAAGGCTTATATTATTTGCTCAGCATTGTTGTTGTTAAGTGCCATCCAGTCAATCCCAACTCCTAGTGACGGTGGGTATTATAGGGTTTTGGAGGCTTTAAATCTTCATGGGACCAGAAACTCTCATTTTTCTCCCACAGAGCAGCTGGTGGGCTTGAACCAGGGACTTTGTGGTTTGCAGACTAGTGCTTATCATATGGAACCACAATGCTCCCATTTGCTCAGAATATACATTGAATAAATATGGTGAAAGGATATCACCTTGACAAACACCTTTCCTGATTTTAAACAGAAAATACTCAAGGAATATTGGTTTGGTCAGCTCATGACTATTTGGACTAGCAATATAAAAGGGATTCCTGATACATCAACTTCTTTTCAGGACCGCTGGATTCAGACAAGGAGCCATGCTGGAGCATTGATGTTAGAACCCCTCAGTCACTCCACTGGAAATAGATAAGGCAGTCTGTTTTCATAAAGGTTTACAGCCTCAGAAACTCTATGGCACAGTTGTACTCTGGATTTTAGGATTGTTATGAGATGGAATCAATTCAACAGCAGTGGCTGGATTAGATTCAGACAGATTTATGGGTGAATCTAGGCTCTACCAACAACTTGTTACTTGTTACCATTCAATGTACTTAATCTCATTGAGATTCCACTTCCTTAGCTAAAAACAGAGTGTAAGGATTCTAATCTCAGAATTTTGTAAAACTAGATTACATGCAAAACACCCAGCACTTGTTTGTCATGTTGTAGACTTCTATTAGGAGTTACTTCCATAGAAGGTGACCAATTAGATTCAGAAAGAGCACTCACTAAAGTGAGAGGTCAGGAGAGCTCACTCATCTTTTCTGAATCCTTCATGGCCCAGGAACAGCCAAGGATATCTGCTTGGTTTGGTGTGTAAGCCCGTATTCTGGCCCATAGGTAAGACCACCTAGCGTCTTCTGGTTTTCAAATGACTGATCCAAGAAAGAAGAAGAATTTCAGAGGGCACGGAAATTCTGGAAGGACACAGAGATTGTTGAGAAACTAGCAACTGAGCTGCCCCTCTTTGTTAATCGCATTTAATGAACTCTTTTAGTATTTTAGTTCCTACATATACAGGTTTATTCCAATCAAAGCATGTTTCCCCTTTGGAACTGGGAACAATTTTTTTTAAATAGCCCCAATATCTTTGACCTATTAAAGTAGATGTAAGTCCTGGTGTGACACTGT
Organism: Chrysochloris asiatica; assembly: GCF_000296735.1. NCBI lineage: Eukaryota > Metazoa > Chordata > Mammalia > Afrosoricida > Chrysochloridae > Chrysochloris > Chrysochloris asiatica. The sequence goes on from NW_006408619.1 coordinate 3,211,562, forward strand.
AGGATAAGCACTGGACTGCAAGGTCAGTTTGCACTGTGGGGTGGGTGGTTCAACTCACCGGCTGCTCCTTAGAAATCCTATACAGGGCTCTATGAGTCAGCATCAACTCAACATAACAATACATATATTTTTTAAATTCTAAGTTCAAAGCACTTTAGGCACTGTGTGGGGTACCCCTGAATCTTTATCAGCACTACAATCATTGCGTAGGTACACAAACCAGACTCAGGGAGATGAATCAGCTTGTTCACTAGTTCCCAGCTAATCAGTAAGCTAAATGGGGCCTAGCAGTCTCTGCTCTTCCCAAGACATTCTCACCTTTGATCCATCTCTTTTTGTCTTATTTATAATCTTTGTCTTACCCTCGTAACCTGGATTATGTTTAATATTTTTCAAAACACTAAATTGTTTCATTTTTACTTAGATAAGTTTACCTTTTCTTCTTAAGCAAGAGAGGTGAAACTATGGCTTTGATGTGATTGGTATATATGAGGGGGCTTCAGAAAGTTCATGGAAAAGTGTCATTCTTTTCATTTCATTTTTACATGAATTTTTTGAAGTCTCCTTGTATGTACACAGACTCATTCACATGAAGGTAAGTAAAAAAATATTTCTACTAGTATTCAAGAGTCCTGTGGGTTAATGCAATGGACAGCAAAGTCAGTTTAAACTGCAAGGTGAGCAGTTCAAGCTCACCAGTTGCTCCTTGGAAACCCTATACAGGGTTGCTATGGGTCGGAGCCCAACTCAACAGCACTTAACAACAACAACAACTGGTATTCTAGTTCGTACACACATGGGTTTGTGTGCATACACACACATAAAATATTGCTACTGGGATTCTAGTTCATACACTGGTTTATATGTACACACATTTGTCAAAAATATTGCTAGGGGGGTTCTAGTTCATATACTGGGTTATATACACACACATTTGTCAAAAATATTGCTACTGGGGTTCTAGTTCATACACTGGTTTATATACACACACATTTGTCAAAAATATTGCTGGTGGGGTTCTAGTTCATACATATACAGGTTTATTCCCATCAAAGCATGTCTCTGTAATCTATAGATGACTGCAGGCATATCTCTCAGTCCTTGCCTTAGTTATATTGTTGTCGTTGTGTCTCTGAGTCTGTTCCAACTCATAGCGACACTGTATACAGTTCCCAAAGACTGAATGACCTTGCAGTTAGCAGTCCAGTGCTTATCCTACAGTGCCACACACATTAGGGAACTTTCAGAAAAAGAACACTTCTTGTGCCATAGAAAAAAACAATCTTGAAGTCCAGGCTAATATTAAATTTTTAACAAAACTAAAATAGACATCTTCCCAAATCATTGAAACTTTGCAAAAAGTTTTGGGAATGCTGCTCAAATAAAACAAGGGTTTTTAGAAAAATCAAGTAGTTTATTTAAGACCTTAAAGATGAGCCAAGGGAGGGAAGACTGTGAAGCTCAGTTAGAGAAAACGCTCTGGCAGAAATCCCGAAGCTGATGGAAGAAGACCGTAGAATTACCATCCGATAGCTACTGACATTGAGATCTCATATGCTTTGGTACCTTCAGTTTCAGGCGTGCATCTTGGCCTCAGCAAGCTTTCATATTAATGTTGTTGTTGTTAAGTACCATCAAGTCAGCGCCAACCCATAGTGACCCTGTTTAGGGTTTCAGAGGAGCAGCTGGTGAGTTTGATGTGTGCACAAAGATCAGCTAGCTGAACGAGCAGATCCTGTCATTAGTCTTTTAAATAAGCTAATGGAGTCCTGATGTGGTGCTGTGCGTTAATGTGCTAGACTACAAGGTCAGTTTGAACCACAGGTCAGCAGCTCAAGCTCACCAGTCGCTTCTTGGAAACCCTATACAGGATCGCTATGGGTCAAAACCAACTCGAAGGCACTTAACAACAATAACAACAACAATGAAGTCCTGGTGTGGTGCTGTGTGTTAATGCGTTGGACTGTAAGGTCATTTGAACTGCAAAGTAGGCAGTTCAGTCTCACCAGCCACTCCTCAGAAACCCTGTACAGGGTCACTATGGGTCAGAACCAACTTGACGACACTTAACAACAACAATAAAGATTAATTTATTGAACAAATTGTAACCAGGGATGTCCTGAACTTACCACTACAATACAGAGAGTGAGGTCCAATTAAAAGAGTGGATTCTGAGGGCTTCTGGTGGGTGAGGAAAATTGCAAGAAATTGTTTCCCATCATGATAATTATTCTGCTCAGTATTCGAGGGTAGCAAGGGCTGTCTTACTAGAATTTTGTTGGGAAACCTCACTCCAACCCCGATCTTGTCCCTTCAGACTTCCTTTTCTTCCTCAAACTCAAATAGCATTTAAAAGGAATGGGATTTGACCCCCTTCAAGAAGCCCAAACTGCTGTTTTAACATGGTGCAAATCGAAGAGCACAGAATTCTTTTATTGTTGTTGTTAGGTACCATCGAGTCAGTACCGACCCATAGCAACACTATGCACAAGAGAACGAAACACTGCCCGGTCCTGGGCCAACCTCACAATTGTTGTCAAGCTTGAGCCCATTGATGCTGCCACTTTGCCAATCCATCTTGTTGGGGGGTCTTTCTCTTTTTCTCTGACCCTCCACCTTAACAAACATGATATCCTTTTCCAATGACTGGTCCCTCCAGACAATATGTCCAAAGTATGAGAGACTAAGTTTGGCCATCCTGGCCTCCAAGGAGCACTCTGGCTGCACTTCTTCCAACTGAGATCTGTTTGTTCTTTTGGCAGTCCATGGCACTTTCAACATTCTCCTCCAACACCATAACTCAGAAGCATCAATTCCTCTATGGTGTTCACTGTCCAGCTTTCACATTCATATAAGGTTACTGAAAATACCATGGCTTGGGTCAGGCACACCATAGTCCTCAAACTGACATCTTCACTCTTCAACACTTTAAAAAGGTCTTGTGCAGCAGATTTGCCTAATGCAATACGTCATTTGATTTCTTGACTGCCGTTTCCATGAGTGTTGATAGTTGGTCCAAGAAGAATGAAGTCCTTGACAACTTCGATCTTTTCTCTGTTGATAAGAATGCTGTTTATTGGTCCAGTGGTGAGGATTTTTGTTTTCTTTACATTGAGATGCAATCCATACTGAAGACTATGCTCTTTGATCTTCAATTCTTTAGTTGTTGTTGTGAAGTGCCGTCGAGTCGGTTCCGACCCATAGCGACGCTGTATAGGGTTTCCGAGGAGCAGCTGGTGAGATTGAACTGCCGACCTTGCAGTTCAAACAGCTTTACAGTCTGGCATATTAAACCACAGTGCCACACCAGGACTCAGGGGAGGGTTAAAGAGATGAATATACTGCCTTCAGATGTGTGTCAACCTAGATGGGGGATATGTTAAGAAATAATAGCTTTGCAGTTCCATATTTTTGTTTACTAACAGTTTCTATGATTTTGTAGCAATATTTTTTTACTTGCCCTGGTGTCACCAGTGTGTAATATACATTAGGATAATTATGTAACTATCCATTTTCTGATTTATAAATGTTTGAGTACTAGCTCAGATATTTGATTTCTTAGCAGTGCTGTGAATATTCAGCCTCTGGAAAACCTTTTGCAATTTCTAGAAGTTAACTTATAGTTAATTGAGAAGCACTCTTTGATGCCCCAGCATGGATGTTGTTCCTTTACTCTGGTCCTCCACATAATGCTAGCTAGAACTCTTTGTTTAAATGTTTGTCTATCGTCCTTTGTGCTTCTCAGTTAACTAAAGTTAACTATAAGGTAGATAGTTCACCGGAAAATATTGCTTGCTGCTGTTTCAGGGTTCTAAAGCTAACACTCTCTGGGTTTCTTTGGGTTTTAAAAAGACCACTCTCCAATCAAGGAGTATCAACCATCTCTGAAAGCAAAAATACAATAGTGACCCTAAGTATTTTGAGTAGCAACAATGTTATTACAAGAGAGGTGGCTGGACTTGCAAGAGGTCTTCCTTCTAGTGGGGGGACCCAGTCCTTTAGATCAATACATTTCAATTTTCCATTTTCAACAGGCATATCATAATAGTTACATTGCAAAAAATGTTATAAGCAGAAGTTGAATAAAAACCTTTGAATGTTGTTCACAACTATAAGCAGACTAATACCAAATCATGTTTAAATAAGGTTTCAATAGGGCACGATGATGAAACACAGGCAATAAAGTTAATTAGGCTTCTTATATACCCAGGGAACAAACCCCTTAAATTAAACAGCAGTCAGTTGACTCCATCCTCACGATACCAATGAAATTCTCTCTTCTTGGGTTTTAACTGGTTGATTTCACAATTGGTTTTTGCAGTAATCTCAAGAGAGGAGTCTTTTGTTCTAAACAAGTGAAAGAACAATTCCGTAAGTGCTAAAGCAAGACAGACATTATTTACTCATGTAGCCCACACCCACTGGATGAATGCCAAGTTCCGAGGAAATCTAATAAACTGTGGTCCCTGCCTTCAGGTAGCTTACAGTATAGTGGGGGAAACAAACACTTAAACAAAGGACGATAGACAAACATTTAAACAAAGAGTTCTATCTAACACTATGTGGAGGACCAGAGTAAAGGAACAACATCCACGCTGGGGCATCAAAGAGTGCTTCTCAGTGAGGCAAAGGAGACGCTTGGTAAGTTTTTAAGGAAGAAGAAGAGTTTGTGGCGTCCCTATGTGGTACAAAGGGTTAGCACACTAAGCTGTTAACTGAAATGTTGGAGGTTCCTGTCCGTGCAGAGGTGACTCCAAACAAAGGCTTGATGATCTACTTCCAAAAATTCAACCATTGAAACCCCTCTGGAGCACAATTTCCACAGATGCCCATGGAGTTTTCAGAGCCGAGTCTACAGCAACTGGTTTGTTTTTAAAATAATTTTTTTAGGAGTGAGTGGTGAGGCAATCCTCGGCAGAAGACTCAAATCATACACTGGAGAGTGACTTAATGAGTAGAAATATGATGAATCAAGTCATTCCGTTTGGCTTAAGTGAAGGTTGCTGGGAAGAAATTGATGACAAACCAAATTAATCCACCCTGAGAGGTAGAGGAAGCCTTCAGAAGGTTTTGAGCAGTGGACATTTGGGGTTCTCAACAGGACTGACTGACAAGTGTACCTTGTGAAAGCCGTTAGCCTCCATGCTGGTGATTTTCCCTGGATGCCTTTGGTACATGAGCAACAGCTGTTATCTCTAACTGCTGGAACCAGGGTCTCTCTGGCATGGAATCCGGGCAACTGTAATTACAGATAATAGGCTTCAATTTGCCTGTCAAGAATCTGCACAGTTGACTCTGTCACTGGAATTTGAATCTCTTATGTTTTATTTATGCATCAAATTCAGACTGTAGAAGAAGCAGAAGTCAAGCTGGCCTCCCATGGACTTTGGAAATAGCTACAAGTTGTGCGGAAGCAGTGGTCTTTTCGTGCAGGGTAAGGTTGCTCTGAGCAAGCCTTCTCCCACTGAAAAGATTTAGAATCAGCTTTCTCAGGCACCAGGTCTAGGAAGCTAAGGAAAACTTGATGTTACGGTGATGCCGTGGTATTCAAAGCTCTGTGTCCATTCAAAGCACTGTGCCCATTCAGAGTCTGGTCTATAACTCCAACTTGACCCTTATTGCATGCAGTTACTTGTTTAAAAAAGGGGGCGTGGCTTCTATTTTAATATCTCAGGTTTACTTAAAAGAACTTTGGTAGCATAGTGGATTATGAGCTGAGCTGCTAACTGCAAAGCCAGCAGTTCAAATGTACCAGCCACTTCAAGGGAGAATGACGAGGTTTTCTGCTCCCATAAAGATTCACAGCCTCAGAAATCCATACAGTGTCCCTATGAGTCAGAACCCACTCCACAGTACACCACCACCACCAGGTTTACTTAGGGCTTCATCTTCCAGGATCAGGGTTCGTTACTGCTTACATTCTTTACTTGCCTTTGGGTCCAGGGTCAAACCGATTCTCTTCCCTACCATTCCTGGTTTTGTCTTCCAATCTGACTTAGTACTGACCCCTCTGGCCTTTCTACTTACCACTTAACAAACATTTCTATCAGAACTTGACTATATGCTAGGCATTGTTCTAAATGCTTTATACATATTGATTCATTTCTTATAGCCAAATGATACTACAAGTTCACATTGTTGTTGTGGTTAAGTGCTGTCAAGTCAGTGCTGACTCATAGTTTCCAAGGAGCAGCTGGTGAGCTTGAACCACCGACCATGGGATTCAAACCAACCTTGCAGTCCAGTGCATTAACCTGCAGCGTTACACCAGGACTCCATAAGAACACATTAGTAAATTATTATTATACTCTTTGTTAGTGTTGTTGTTGTTAGGTGCCATCGAGTTGGTACCAACTCATAGCGACCCTATGCACTAGCATAGTGGTTATGGATGGGGCTGCTCATCTCAAGATCAGCAGTTTAAAACTACCAGTCATTTGACATAAAGACTTACAGCCTTGGAAACCCTATGCATGGTTACTATGAGTTGGAATCTACTCCATGGCACACCACTACCACCACCACCACGCTTCCAAGACCAGTGATTATGGATACAAATAAAATGTAATGCTTGATACTCTTTGTACAGAGGGAAAAATTGGTGAGGCAGACACTAATGCAGCTGAAATTTGATTCCACGCACTCGTGCCCCAAAGTCTATGCCGAATTACACTCAAACTTGATAGATTTCGGTTTGCCTCTCTTTACACATCTAAGATCATTTCTTTTACTAAGCGCCATATTTGGTCTAGGCACTTTGCATGTGTGGACTCCTCTAATAACCCAAGTCACAATGATTCAAGAAAGTTGCCCCAGATGATTCTATTAATAAGTGGGGAGAGTCCTGAGGCAGAAAGCCAGAGCTCCTTACCCCCAGTTCCTGGTGTGGCACTATAGGATCAGCAGTGGGCTGCTAACCACAAGATTGGTGGTACAAATCCACCAGCTGCTACTGGGAAGTCCTATACAGGATCGCGATAAGTTGGAACCTACTCAACAGCACTTGACAACAACAGCTGTGGTCTCCTTGGCTTCTGTTTATTGCCTGATTCTTTTCTGTACTGATCGCTTTGGGAAATTTCCCAATGTAAGTCAGTCCCTGAAATTCAACCACAATGACAGGCCGTTAGATAGACCCCCATGTGCCATTCAGGGGAAGTTATTGTTGTGAAGTGCCATCGAGTCAGTTCCAACCCATAACGACCCTGTAGAGGGTTTCCAAGGAGCAGCTGGTGAGCTTGAACCGCCGACCTTGCAGTTCAAGTGGCTTTGCAGTCTGGCGCATTAACCCACAGCGCCACACCAGGACTCTATTCAGGGGGAGTAATAGGCCACAATTTCAGAGGAATGCAATTTAAACTTTCAGTCTACCCGAGAGGCAACCATCTCACAGCTTAAAAGGGCCTCTCAATAAAATAGCTTTAACAATAATATTTGTCATTTATTCCATGTCATTTAATTCTTGGTGGTGGAGTCCTGGTGTGGCACTGAGGGTTAATGCGCTGGACTGCAAGGTCAGTTTGAATTGCAGGGTTGGCAGTTCAAGCTCACCAGCTGCTCCTCAGAAACCCCATACAGGGTCACTATGAGTCAGAACTGACTCGATGGCACTTAACAACAACAACAATGCACTAAACACTGTACTTCAAACCAGAAGGTTGGTGGTTGGAGCCCACCAGCTGCTTCCTGGGAGACATATAAGGCTTTCTCCTCCCGCAAAGATTTAAAGCTTTAGAAACCCTTTATGGGGTTGCTATAAGTCAGAGCTGAACACGTGACACTTAACAGCAACAATGTGCCAGGCACTTTGCATACATTATTCCTAATCATCGTGACAACCCAACAAGGCAAATATTATTACTATCTTAAAATCATCAAAGACAGAAACTGAGGGCCAAAGTTAAATAACATGTCTAAATTCACACAATTATTCAGATATGCTGACTCCAAAATCTACACTCTTTTTACTACGCCTGGCTTCCTCTTATGTAAACTGGATCCAGGATAAGCCTCTCCGAGGGCTTAGTGAAAATACAGAGGACAGAGGCGAAGAGGCTTGGGTTGGGTTCAGAACATTTCTTGCTTTTTCCCATCCTATCTCCTAGTCTCCCTTCTTCCTTGTCTCCCTTTTCTCAGTTTTTTTTTTAAAAAATCAACAACGATATAATGAATAACAAAGTTAGCAAAAGTCCTCAATTTCAACCTCTTGTCATATTTAAAGGCTAAGTTCCTTTCACACACCATTATACCTGCTGACAATAATGCCCCAGCCCTGTGTGAGTCAGCCGAGAAAAGGCAACAGAGGACAGCGCCTGGCGCTCGGTTAAGCCCAGAACTATGAGTCAGAGAAGTCTCAGAACACCCTCCCTGTCAGGTGGCGTCACTAAGGGAGTCGGAGGAGGGGTAGGGGGAGGAGCTGCATCAAGTGACACTGTCTGATGAGAGGACACTAAAATGCCTGCCTATGAAATTTTTTTGTCACATGGTGTTTCAGCAGAAATGTATTCTTTTTATAAAAATATCCCTGTAATTGGTTATAACAACAAAACCCTTTAAACCCAGATTACTTGTATCAATAAACCTACAAAGTGAATTTACTTTTCAAAACTTCTAATGTGCTCTTTGCATGCCTATGAGACAACTGAAGGAGGAAGATTGAATTACCGTGTTGGTGAAGACTATAGAACAGTATCATGGCCTGCCAAAAGAACAAACACATTCTCTTGGAAGAAGTACACCCAGATTGCTCCTTGGAAGCAAGTGTCTTAGTTTTCTAGTGCTGCTCTAACAAAATGACCACAAGTAGCTAGCTTTAACAAAAAGGAATTTATTTTCTCACAATTCAGAAGGCTAGAAGTCTGAATTCAGAGTACCAGCTCTTGAGAAAGGTCCTTGTCTCCTTTCAGCATCCCTAGGGCCAGAATTCCTTAGATATCTCCATAACTCTTGGCATCATTCTGCCTCTGGATCCCAGAGCTTCACAGCACAGGACTTGGGTTCAAAGAATGCCTGGTACTCCTGACTCTTGTTTCTTGGTGGTGGTAGGTTCCCCTTCTCTGCTCACTTCCCTCTCTGTGGATCGCTTGTAAGATAAAGGTGTTGCATGTCACAGCCCTGGGAATGTCCCTTACATTGCATCGGGGTCACTATGGGATTATGGGTGGCGTGGTGGTGGGGGTTGTGGCCTATCTAGTAGGTCCTGACTCATAGTGACCCTGTATAGGATTTCCAAGGCTGTAAACACTTACAGGAGCATAAAGCTTTATCTGTCTTCTATGGAGTAGCTGGTAGATGCCTGGTGACCTTGCAGTTAGCAGCCCAACTCATAATCCATTATACTACCAGTGCCAGGGAAGGACATCATGCTTGGTAAAGTGGGGAGTCAATGAAAAGGAGGAAAACACCCAACGAAATGATTGACACAGTGCGGCAGCAATGAGCTCAAATATAAAACTTGTGAGGATATCTCACAACCGACACTATTTTGTTCTGTTGGGCATAGGATTCCTATGAGTCGGCCAACAACAACAACAATGTGCTCGGATCAAAGCTGTCATTATTAGCCGACAAGCACAAGCGGTTGTTTTCATTGCTATTGGCATTTTATAGTTGCTGATTTTGTAAAAATGTTCTGGTGTCTTAGCTACAAAATTGTAATTACTATTTGTGAACCTGTATCAATAACTTTTTAAGAATACAGTAGCATTTAAGAGAAAAGTCAAAAATCAAAAGAGGCTTTGACTTAGTTACTATCAACTATGAGGATAAGTCAAAAATTATCTGCATTCTGGCTTTATTTTAATCAACGTTCTTTTCTTTGAATGTTTTTATGTGAATTATGTGATAGTTTACATGGGAGAACATTAGTTTTATATCCATCCTATCGTATATCGTTTCATTGCCGTGGTTACAATCCCCTCCATACATCATCAACCAAACAAAAGGTATACCGTACAAGCTTTCCCCCAGGTAGTCAGTACACAGCCCCTCTCCCTCTCTGGGTCTAGAGTCACCAGCTGCTCCATCTCTCCATGTCATCCTCTCTGCCTTCATCTCTAGTGTCACCATTTCTCTGGGTAGGATCCTATACTCCACTATTCTAACTTGATAGTCCCAAGAACCTCCGCTCCTGGACTGCAAAGGCAAACATTCCTCTCCTTTTGCTACAAAACATCTATCTTTATGTTTCTAACCCTCACAGTCAGTCTTGGTAACAATTACTCACTTTCGTACCACAAGAGACCTATACCCATCTCCTTTCATCAGCCCTGCCCAGACAGATTGGATATACTACTCAGTGGAGATTCTATCTTCCTTTGCACTCTTTGGATCTAGGCTCCCTCTTGAAAGCTTGTAAGTCAGTCACTTCTTGCCTTTGTAGCCCCCTCCCCCCCACACACACCCATTTTGGGTAGCCAACGTCCAAGTTTCCCATCCCTGTCTATGTATGGAGGGGGTAGTATTGATCCTCACTACAAATACTTGTTCCCTCTTTGAGCTACTGCATCCATAGGTGTAGGTCAAGTTCATCAAATTGTATCAGATTACTCTTTTTTCCTCTTCTTTCTTCTTCTAGTTGAGCTCTGATCATCCAGGCATTGAAGCCAGGTCAAGTGGGTATTGTCTGCAAGGGTGGGTGTTCTTATGCATATGCCCTCTCTTCTTATCGGCTGGACGCTTCACTCTCTACTCTAGTCCTCTGTGCTTATGTCACTGACTCTGGGCCCAAGAGTCCCCAGATCTTGCCAGGTTCATCTATTTCTTTCTTCAAATCTATTAGAATTTGCTTTATATATTTTGGAGCTCTTTCATTGGGAGCATAGATATTTATTATGGTTATGTCATCTTGTTCAAGTGTCCCTTTAATCATGAGATAATGTTCATCATTATCTATTATGCTGGTTTTTGCCTTAAGGTTTATTTGATCAGAGATTAGTACTGCCACTCCTGTTTGTTTTTTATTGCAATT
>NW_006408619.1:3224228-3226043 GCF_000296735.1 Chrysochloris asiatica
GGAGAAGAGGGAGAGAAGGAAAAAAAAAATCTGTAGCCTGATATGAGTATGGCTTTAATGTCCTCTTTCAACTTCTTGCCTTCAAGGCCTTCTGATAAATTTCAAGATGCCACTGTTGGTTGTTATGCTATACCTCAGAATTTAATTTAATTTTCAGCCTGTTTTGTTTGTAAACTCTTTTTCCCTCTCCACAACCCTTCTTCTGGCCTTTTCCCTATTAAAAAACAGTTCAGGGCCAGCTCTTGGGCTGAGAGTATCTGTGTGCATGCCTGACAGAAGAACTCACCAGTGGTGGGGATGGGAGGTGTCCACTCACTCAGGCACCCCCTCTAGTCACCAGAATGGAGATGCACAAAAAGTGGGTGGCCAATGAACAGATACCAAAAAGAAAAAAGGAAAATCAGAACAAAGCAAAATCAACGAAGTATATTATCCACCTTTGCTCCAAGGTTCCCGCAGTGTTATTCTGTGGTGGGTCTGTTCCCCCACTTGGTCTTTCCGTTTGGTCTCACCCAAGTTGTCGGCTCTGGGCTGTCAAGCCTGACAGATTCAAAAGTACGCGATTTCTTACTTCTGCTACAAGTTCCACTAGCTATAAGTCTTCAAGCTTTTTAAATATTCCTATTTATGTGGTTCAGAGTTTTGGAGCTCTGCCCTGAACCCACTTTACCTGTTATTCTGTGGTATTGCTGACAACGAACTTCACTGTATCTCTACCCTATCCGCCATCTTTAATCAACTTTTAAGCAAAGACAAATACATAATTTTCAATATACTTTGTCCATCAGTCAACAAGGTTTCAGATTCCTTTAGAAATGTTTTAGGCTGAGCACAAATGCACCACTGTCTTCACTTCATCAATGTTGAATCTTCATCCTCGAAGGGCTGCTTTCAGGGAACCAAACAGGTGAAAGTTCAATGAAGCAAGATCAGAACTAGAGGTAGGATGCTTTAACACCTAAAAATGACTTTTCTGCAGATTGTCAACAATGTGGGCAGAGGGGTGTGGGTGTGCATCGTCACGCAAGATCAAAGTACCCTTGGATAGCAGCCCTCTGTGTTTAATCCGAAGTTTAGGCTTCAGTTCTTCAGTGAGCATCTCACTGTAACAAGCACTGTTGATTGTTGAATCTTTTTCCTGTTTCAATACTGGCCTTCGAGAATCCTAGAAAACTGTAAGCATTCATCTAGTTGATGGTTAACTTCAACTTTTTTTTGGTCAGTGACTGAGGATGTATCCATTCCATTCTCTGCCAGCTATTCTCAGGCTCATGGTGATAAATCCATGTCTGGTCACTAATAAAAATATTTTAAAAGAAACTTTTACCTTCCTTCGAGTATCGATCCAAATTGTATTTGAAGAGGTCCAAATACTTCTGTTTATGCTCTTCTGTGAGCTGTTTTGGTACCATTGTCATCAGCTAGGAACATGATGTTTTAATATAACCGAAGTACAGATAATTTTTAACTCAACCTCGTAGAATATAGTTCAATGCAGAAAACTTTTGTAAAACAATTTTGTTGTTAGTATTCATATGCTGGTGTTGTTACTAAGTGCCGTTGAGTGGCTTCTGAGTCTTGTTCCTGTATAGGATTTCCAAGGCTATAAATTGGTCTGCGAACCTTAAGGTGAGCGGTTCCAAACTACCAGCCACTCCACGGGAAAAAGATGAGGGTTTCTACTCCCGTAAAGATTTACACCCTCGGAAACCCTGTACAGGGTTGCTATGGGTCGGAATCGACTCGACGGCACTTAACAACAACAACAATAAATCTTTTGCCAAAGCAGAAAGTCTCCTATTTCTCCAGTGGACC
>NW_006408619.1:3227473-3238840 GCF_000296735.1 Chrysochloris asiatica
AGTTGGTTCCGACCCACAGCGAACCTGTACAGGGTTTCCAAGGAGTCACAGGTGAGCTTGAAGCACTGACTTTGCAGTTCAAACGATTTTGCTGTCTGGCACATTAACCCACAGCACCACACCAGGATTATAGTCGTAATAAATATTCCTAAGGACTCTGTATGGTCTGACATAGGAGGAGATCCATGGGGGAGGAGCAGGTGACACAAGTTACCGCACTGGTGACACAAGTCCTTGTGAGACCGTCTCTGCTGAGTTAATCCCCAGCCAGGACTTGCCCACATGCAGCTGACTTCATAAGATCCAGTGAACTATATAAGGGCAACGATAAGGTCTGAGTGTGTCCCAGGAGGAATATCTGAGTAAGACCCTCAAGAACTTCTTGAGGTATGTGTGTTGAGGAAGAAGGCATGGTAGGACAAGGAACAATTAAGAAGAGCCTGAGGGTGGTAGTCAGGTGACAAAGGTGGGACTGGGCTCTGCAGGCAGAAAGGCTGTCCTATGCCTAGGCACACAGTGTGAAATTGCCTTTGGTTCTGAGGGGCAGGATCAGAGGGATAGTGGGTGCGGTGGGGTGGGGAGGGGGAGGTGAAGGGTGGACCAAGGCAGAAGCTAGCGAGGTCAAATCACAAAAGGCCTGGGCTTGGGGAGTGAAGCTATGTAAATTGAGTTTTAACATGAAATTTATAGAGTCTTTGAAGGATTCCCAGCAGAAGGTAACATGATCAAATTTGCTTTTTAAAACTGCATGAAAACGTATATCCGTGGATTTCACTTATGTATGAACTAATGATAGTCTTCAACCTCCATGGAAAGACACAGTTATATCTTCAAAAATTAAAATTGCCAGAGAATCTATGCTAGAGTTTGGGTTTGTTTGTTATTGTTGTTAGGGGAGAAAGAGGTTGGATGTGAGCAGGAATATTGACAGTATGACTCAATCATTTAACTCTCTGCACCTTCAGGGTCAAACCCAGGATTCTTATAACATGAAGAGGAGTTTGAAGATTTTAACTAAATCTAGAGACAATGAACAATCCCCGCTCTGACAGACGGGCATGCCAAAGCAGGAAGCCTGTGGCCTAGTCCTGAAATGTCTTAGGCGCAGCAGTTGATGAATGGAAAACCACTGCTCCGGACCCTAACCAACGCAGTCACTTTCCAAAAGCTTTTAGTTTGCTTAATTAAAAAAAAATTCTGATTGTGAAAAGTCTACAGAAATATCCTGAATTTTTCAATAACCTCACTCTTGGTAGCACTATCGCTTTGATGAACTTTTCATTCAATCACTATCACTTCTTTTGATCAAATTTACTGTCCGGGCTTTTGAGTTTCAAGGGCAGAGTGTCTTACGAGTCAGGACCCATTTATCCTATGATCTGTTTCTGTCATCTAAATCAAGCATGCCTGCATATCATAAAAAAAAAAAAAAAATTCCAACCAACCCCAGCAACAGGCAGGAGCAGGAAAGTAGAATTAGAAAGTGGATTAAAAGAAAAAGCCCAACTTTTCTTTGCATTGCAATCCTTTACTGTCTGTATTCATTGGGAGGCTTTTCTAACATGACATTTGTCTTGGCAGATGAAGTGTCACATACTAAGCAGGTGACAAGTGGCATAACTTCATGGAAGCATTTGGGGGGCAAGTCAGAGACAAATGAGAAGCTGGAATGTATAACTGTCAGCACAGCCAGGCTGAGGTCCCGACACAGAGGTTATTTTGAAGACTCATCTGTGACCTGGCAGCTTTGCCAAAGTTGATAGGTTTGGGGCTCATTTTTAAAATCAGTCTCATTGTGAGTGTGTGTGAGAGTATGTGTGTGTGTGAGAGAGAGAGAGTTGTATATAAGTACTGTCTTTCTGTCACTGAATAGAGTAGAAAATCAAGAGGTTATGTGGTATTTAAAATGGAAAGAGAAAGATGAAAATATTCAGGAGTAAAACAAAGAGCAGTATAGCAGATTCCAAATAGACCTGATATCCACTTCAAGAGAGAAGCTAAAATTACCCCAGCTAGAGAGTGTCTTGTGTCACAAGCTTTGTCGCTAATGCTGGCTGAGGCCAAGGCTCCCCCATCTGGGACTCCAGTCACAGTTTAAATGGGAATTACACACCCACTGGGGTCTGTAGGTTAAGATTTAAGTACATTAACAGAGACCTTCCTCTAGCTAATGTGATGGAAGCCCAGCAAATCTGAATGGAAGCCAGAGAGGGAAAAGAAAACCAAATTAAATATGTCTTTCCAGAACTCCAATGAGGTTTCACAAATTGAGACACAAATGTGGATATTTTCAAACATTCTATCAGTGCCTTATTTCTGGCTGACTGTGTTTCTACATTTAGACAATTTTGGCATTTGCAAGACACTTGTTTTGTGTGAAGGAAATCAATGTGTGGATAGAGGAGGGACAGAAGAAAGTAGGTGAAGGGTAAGCTTCAAGTCTGTATCTGTTTCTTTGCTTTTCTAAGTTCCAAAGGTCTTGGTCTAGAGCTAAATTTAACTTTGAGAGAAGCGCCTATATAAAATGGGAGCCAGCCCGTTTCCTATATACTAGCAACTGATCCGAATCCTCCCAATGAATCAATAGTAGGCTTCATGGAGGTGGTGTTCTTTAAGGTTTATGGAATTACCCAGGTAGGAAGGTTGTTGTCGTTGTCACGTGCCATCGAGTTAGTTCCAACCCATAGCAACCCTGTATAGGGTTTCCGACAAGCAGCTGGTGAGCTTGAACCACCAACCTTGCAGTTCAAACGGCCCTGCAGTCTGGCGCATTAGCCCACAGCACCACCTGGGAGGATATTTTCAGTAGAGGTAATCATATAAACAAGCAATAAAGAAATAAACCAGAGGGCATGGCCTAGACAGGTAGAACTGCGGGGTCAGAAAGAACTGCCATTTGTCTGAATTTGGGGGGCAGGGCAGAAGGAGGTGTCTATCCAAGTGGTGGTCTTTACTAAAGAATGGAGCACAGTTTGAGGAAAGAATTTGGGAGGGAAGGTAACTGAGATGGGCATCTGTTAGCTTTGCCTGCCAGCGCCCATTCTACTTGCTCTGTACAGCATTTCAGTTTTCTATTAAGCACACACTTCTCACAAGCTCAGTTCATGTGGTTCAGGTGTAACTGATACTGTCTTTGGTTCAATCAGCAGACACAAGATCCAGGCCTGACAAATCAAAACACTTCATCTCCCAGGGCATCTGGGTGGCTCTATAGTTTTATGTAGAATGGTTTTAAATATGTATGTTGTTGTTAAATGCTGTCAAGTCAGCTCTGACTCATAGCCACCTTGTATGTGTTTCCAAGAAAATATTAGAACCGTCAACCATTTGCAGTTAGAAGTCCAATGCTTATCCTACAGCATCACACCAGGACTTGTTATTATGTGCTGTCAAGTCAGTTCTGAATCATAACGACCCTGTACAGAGTTTCCGAAGGAGCTCTTGTAGCGTAGTGGTTACGAGTCAGGCTGCCAACCTCAAGGTCAGCAGTTTGAAACTACCAGCGGTTCCGCAGGAGAAAGCTGAGGCGTTCTGCTCCCGTAAAGCTTCACAGCCTTGGAAACCCTATGCAGGGTCACTGTGAGTCGGAACCGACTCCATGGTTCTTAACAACAACAACAACATAGAGTTTTTCCGAGAAGCAGCTGGTAAATTTAAACCACCGACCTTTCTGTTCAAACCAACTTTTCAGTCTAGTGCTTATCTTACAGTGCCATACCAAATGCACACACACACACACACATATAAACACACATAGTCATCACACACACACATATATGAATATATACATAATGATAAAATTGTGTTTTCCATGAGATTGCTTTATAAAATTATTTTTGAATGCTAATATGCAAGAGAGTTGAATGTTAAGCTGTCTGCGTAGCAATTTGTAAGACTAAGGAAGCATCAATGATCTGTTTCAAAGAATGAGGTCTGAAAAAGATTATGAGCTAGCTAAGCTTTCCTGAATGACCTCCCCACAGTGCTCTGGACGGATTCAGGAATGGACATGCGATCAAAACTAATTTTGATAAAAGTATGGGGATACAGAAACCCTCATTTCTTTAGAGTTACAGAGTTGGTTGAATAGAGTCTTGGAGCTTCTTGAGGAAAAGGCTTTCTAAGGAACCAAGAAAGAGGAGAGCAGAGTCAAAGAAATGGGGAGAGACAGGGATTTAATGGCATTTTTAAACACCGGGAAATATAAATGCTTGAAATCTCTCTCTGGATGTTTTAATGAGCCCCAAAATTTCCTTTTCCTTGAATACAAAGCTGTTACTTGATATATATCAGGTGTTGTTGAGTAGGTTCTGACTCATAGCAACCCTGTATAGGGTTTCCAGGGAGCATCTGGTAGGTTTGAACCACCTACCTTGTAGTTAGCACTTCAATACTTATCGACAGCAACACAGCAGGACCTCCTGAGTCACTAATGCAGTTGAAAAAGTAGTGCTGATTCTCAGGAGATAAAGGATTTGAGAATCATTCCTACGATTAAGACAGTAATTAAAAACACATACTACATTTTACTTGGTGCCAAGTATTGCTCTAAGGTGACACACACACATATAAGCACCTGAAGGTAAATCAAATTGTTCATACATGCATGTGTTTATTCCCAACAAAACACATTTAAACATGTCTCTGCCTTCTGCGTGGGCACAACTGCCAACAAGTTCTCTGAGAAATACACTTGTCTTGGTCTCATTAGGGTGATTATAGGGGTTTTCCCAAAAAAAAAAAAAAAAAAGGTCCATTTAAAAACAGTGACTTCTCATGAACTTCATGAGGGAAGGTTAGAAAAGGTTGAACGCTTGCTGGAAGGAGAAGCTGAGCAGGGACAGTGAGAGGAAACTGACAGGTAAGCATCTGGCAGACACAGCGAGACCATCTTCTGAGCACCTTGGGCAAAGAAGGTGGTCTAGCAGAACAGATTCACACAGGCAATGGGAAAGGTGTAATTCCTCCTATTTTCCCATGCTCCCCTGGTGACCAGAGGGGTGGCAATCTCCCACCCTCATACATTCCCAGTGCAAACCCTGCTCTCAGGGAGTTGAGAGCCATGTGGTTGGGAGCCAGGCTGGTGTGCGGCCAGGCCGGCTGCACCACTTTCGTGTTCCGCTTTTGGTGTGCCACTCTGGTGCCTGGATTCAGGCAAACTCGGCTCCAGACTTACAGAACCTACAGAGCCACGAGACTAGCATTTATCCCATCTCCCTGCCCCCAGCTGCCCACTGGTCCTAACAGACACTGAAACCAGCTTCATCCAGGGCCTCCACAACTACTTCCTGATTGAGTGATCTGAACATAGATCACACTGAGGCCAAAGGGAACCCCACCTAGAGCCAGGAGCTCTGATGTCACATCCCTCCCTCACCCACCTAGGACGCTCCTTGACTTGCAGGACCTTCAGAATTTCCCCTCTCCAGATCCAATAGCTGCACTATTTTTTGTTAGTTTTCAGGTTTGATTTTTTTGTTTCGTTGGTTTTGTTTGTTTATTCTTTCTCCTCCTTCTACTTCTCTTTCCAGTCCCTGGAATTTTAACCTTTTGTTATCTTTACTTTTGTTTTTCCTCGTTTTCTTCTGTTTCTCACTCCCGCTCTTCTTCTCCCTCCTCCCCTTTTGGTCTTCCGTTACTACTTTCTCTCTTTTTCTTTTCATCCTCCCTCTCCTTGGTTTTCCTAAGATTTAAAAAATTTCTTCCTTTTATTTTTCTCTTCTATAGCTCCATTTTACTGACCTTCTTTTTTCTCTATAGTAATTATATTCTTTCTTTCTGGTTTCTTCCTGCTTTTATTTCTTTTTTATCTATTATTTTCTCTTGTCATTGTTGCCTCCTCATTTGTTTATTTTGCTTTGTTTTCTTGTATATGTGTGTGGTATTTTTTTCCTACCCGACAGGAGTCAGCACCTGTGCCCATAGATCCCCGTCATAACCATACCCTCTGAAGCTCATCCACTAGGCATGAGTCAATACCAGCTCCTATGCCACCTGATCAATGCTAGAGAGCAGCCAACACCAGTCAAACCCACCCTAAACTGAGACTCACAAGCAGCTCACAAGAATGGTATACACACTTCCATTCTCTAACTGCACCCACAAGAGACACCAACAAAAGCCTAAGAACAAATTAACAAGCAATCATTAATTAAATACAAATACAAAAATCCCACGGAAACCCTATACAGGATCGCTGTGGGTTGGAACCGACTCAACAGCACTTAACAACAACGACAATCCCCAAATGCCCCAGTAGCAACAGACAATTTTAGCTCCCACAAAGAAACAAAAGAGAATGGCTCAAACAAATGACCAAGATATAGAATATGAAAAGGTAATGGAACTAACTAAAAAAGAATTCAAAAGAATGATATTTAGGTACCTTATAGGGATTGACTGACAGATTGAGGAAACTAAGGAGAACACAGAAAAATCTTTAGAAGAATGCAAGAAAAAACTATAAGAACAAGCAGACAAAATAAATACAAAATTTGAGATAATACACAATCTGCAATTAAAAATCCAGAAGATGAACACTTCAGAAATGGACAGTATATTTAAAGAAATAAATTGGAAGCAAGGAAGCCCAAATACATGATCTTGAAGATGAATCTCTCAATATTAGGATACTAGAAGAACAATCAGAAAAAAGAATGAAAAAATCCAAAGAAAGCCTGAAAGTTTTGTAGGATGCCATGAAAAGGAACAACTTACAGGTGATCAGAATTCCAAAACAGGAAGAGACAATAAAAAACACAGAGAAAAGTGTTACAGAGTTGTGGAAGAAACTAACATCATGAAAGATGAGAATATAAGTATAAGCATACAAGAAGCTGAATGAATCCTACACAGGACAGATCCCAAAAGAAAATCACCAAGACATATTACAATCAAACTTTCCAAAACCAAAGACAAGGAAATAATCCTGAGAGCAGCTTGGGAAAAACGAAAAGTTACCTACAAAGGAAGGAGAACTAATAAGAATAAGCTCTGATTTCTCATCAGAAACCATGCAAGCAAAAAGACAATGGAATTACATATACAAAACTCTGAAAGAAAAAATTACCAACCAAAGAATCATATATTCAGCAAAGCGGTCCCTCAAAGATGACAGCAAAATTCAGTCATTTCCTGATAAATAGAAATTAGAAGACTTTGTAATAATCAAACCAACTTTACAAAAATTTCTAAAGGATGTACTTTGGACTGAGAACGAACAACAGCAAACAACAACCTAAGATTATCATACATGACAACACAATCCAGAATCCACTCCCAATATATAAGTATTTAAAGTAAAACAAACCTGCAAGACTTAAAATAGGGAACTAGAAATATCCATTTATAATTAAGTTAACTGCAAAGCAAAGAGAGGGAGTAGTGTAGATACAGAACTTCCAAATGGCAAGGAAATAAGTAGATTTCAAGATAAAGTCAAGTAGTTTTCGAGATTGTTTTAAATAGGAAAAATGTAACAAATTACAGTGTAATCTGTTTATCCTGAAATTTGGTACACTTTCACATCAAAACAAAGAGGAAAATCAGAAAAATTTAGTAAACATTAACACAACAGAAATGAAAATTAAAACAAAACCCACAAACAAAATGAACTCAGTGCAGAAAATTATGTGAAACAAAGAAACTAGCAATACCATACAAAAAAAAAAAATTGACCCCAAGACCCAGCAAAATGAAAACTATCAATTCATACTTATCTATACTTACATTGAATGTAAATGTATTAAATGCACTAGTCAAGAGACAAAGAGCAGAACAGATAAGAAAACAGGATCCTTCAATCCCTGTTTACAAGAGACAAATCAAAAAGATGGAGACAGCCTAAATGTCCATCACCAAGAACTAAACTTTGGTACATACACACAATGGAACATGCAATGTTGGAGAATGATGATGAATCTTTGAAACACCTCTCAACATGGATAAACCTGGAGGACATTATGCTGAGTGAAATTAGTCCAATATCAAAAGAAAAATATCGTTGAGAACAGTGTTGTAAAAAGTTAGGAAAAAGTTTTCTTAATAAAAGAAAAAATCAATGATGGTTATGGGAAGGGGGTGGGAGTGGGGAGGGAAAATTATTCATGGACTAAAAGGTAGACACATGTTAATGTGGGTGACAGGGCAGGTAACATACAACATACAAATAGAGGAAGGTTAGCAGACGAAAGATGAATGTAGTGGGAGACACAGGGAAGAATGCAAAAGTTTGAGTAAATAGAGAGAAATACTGTTAACTGATATGGAACCCTGAATATAGATTAGGAGCCGGGCTGCTAACCCAAAGGTCAGCAGTTCCAATCTACCAGCCACTCTGCAGGAGAAAGATGAGGCTTTCTTCTCCCATAAAGATTTACAGCATTGGACACCATCTATAGGGTTGTTATGTGTCGAAACTGACTTGATGGCACCCAACCACCACCACCACTGTTAACTGATAGTCCATGGAGGGAATTGCAATCATTGTAATGAAGCAAACTATATGATCTGCTGAATGTAAAACTGGTGGTCTGGTCTGTAAACCTTCACTCAATTCATAATAAAAAGTTTAAAAATAAAAATGAAGGCTTCCAAGGGGAAGAGATCAAAGAGGATAGCTCCTAAGGTTATGGTGACTGCATTTTGGCATTCTAAATGGTTAATCTTGATAGGTTTTCTGAAAGGACACAGGATGATCATGGGGGTTTATGATGAAAATGTTAGGTATTTTTGTTAATGTTTTTGTTGATTTGTTTTCATGAAAACTGCATTGGTGAGAAAAAAGCCAGGAAATTTGCACTGAGGAGTATTTTCAATCACAACAATGTACCTACTCATTCTTTGAGAGTAGCAAGGACTGTTATACAAGAATTTCCTTTGGAAACATTATGCCATCTACCCTATATCCCTGATCTTGCCCTTTCAGACTTTTTTTATTCCCAAAACTCAAAGAACATTTAAAAGGAACAAGAGCTGAGTGCCTGGATGATGCCAAAATTGCCAGTTGGATGTGATACAAATTGAAGAGCACAGTATTTTTGAGGGAAGGGTTAGGGAGATGAAAACACTGTCTTTAAACAGTGTATACACCCAGATGGAGGATATACTTAGAAACAATAGCCTCACATTTTGATATTTTTATTTAATAAAGGTTTCTATGATCTTATAGTGATGCTTTGTGACTTCACATACACGCACATATACGAAGAGGCTTCAAAAAGTTTATGGACATTTTTCTTTTTTATGTTCTATTCCTCTGTGAATTTTTAAAGCCCCCTCCTGTGTATATATGTATGTGTGTTTTAAAGGAGTGGGAACTGTGCCTGACCTCTTCAGATTTCACCAGAGAAAAGAAGAATCAAACACAGTATAAGCCCCAGGCCTATTCTTATGATGTATATGTCAGACAGGAGCCCCGGTGTGGCGCTGTGGACTAATACATCAAGCTGCAAAGTCGTTTGAACTGCAAGCTTGGTGGTTCAAGCTCACCAGCTGTTCCTTGGAAACCTTATACAGGGTCGCTATGGGTCGGAATCGACTCGACAGCAATTAACAACAAAAACAACATATGTCAGACATGCCTCCACTCTCCAGTCTTTACCAATTTTGACAAAAACCATCTCTCCCAAAGCACTCTATACTTCTCTCCTCGGTTTGATAACTGATAATGGCCGCACAGCGCTCACAAATCATACTGATAATAATGAGGTTTATTATGGATGCTAACAAGTTACCATTTAGGATCAGAAATGCTCAGGATAGAGTCCTTCGCAGGCGCACAGCTTTGGTCCTTGGTCTCCCAGTCACGCAGCCCCTTTGTCTATGCTGTGCTCTGGCAACATTACAAAGCTCTTTAGTGCTGTCTATAAATGCCCAAAGGGCATGACACTCTACCAGTAGCATCAGCCCAAAGTCACTCAGCTCTAGCTCCATGGATCTACAAACCTAGCTCCCATGATGAAGTGCCCAATGGTCCTCGCCTTAACTGCTCCAATCTGCTATGAGTTTCCTGCTGCTCCTCTGGGGTCCCACCTCTCTGTCTCCTGGATTGAGGAGGCTCAATGCTCAACGGTTTTGGAATCCAAAGGATCTGCTCCATTCACTTCTGATCCTTCTTCTTGTTGGTAATGAGATCCCTTACTACTGCTTATGACAAAACAGTGGTATGACAAAACTGACCAACCCCTCTTTAGAGTTCTATCCACCCTATTTGCATGGTTCCACCCAGTCATTGGATGAGTGTTACCAAGACTGTGGTGAGAAGGGCCATGTTAACGAATTCACTGCACCACAATATATACTCTTGCTTACTGTTCATTGTTTACAGTTTTACTTTTACAGATGAAGAAACTAATGCACACATGGCAGAGGCTTAGTTACTTGCTATGGTAGCCAGATGCTAAGAAGGTCCAAGTGAAGGCTGCCTCCTGGTATTTATTCCCTTATTCTGTCCCCTCCTCTTAAGAGTGGACTCAACTTAGTGACTTGATTCTAGGAAACAGAATAAGACAGAATGACAGTACGTGACTTGGACACTAAATGCGACTTCTACTCTTATGTTCCCTTTCTTTCTCTCTGATCCCTCATTCTGATGGAAGTCATATTGTGAACATGCCTTTGGGACATCTCATGGGGTAAGAAACTGAAGTCTCAGAACAACAATCAAAGGAGTGAACTTGGAAGTGAATCCTCCAATCCCAGTCAGTCCTTCGGAGACTACAGTCTCATCTGACAGCTTAACTTCAACCTCTGAGAAACCTCAAGCTGGAACTCAGAGCTAAATCGCTTCCAATTCCTGTCAGAAACCATGTGAGGTTAATGAATATTCATTGCTTTAAGCGGTCCTAGTGTGGCACTGTGGGTTAATGTGCTGGACAGAAAAGTCAGTTAGAACCACAAGGTCAGTGGTTCAAACTCTCCAGCTGCTCCTCAGAAACCCTATACAGGGTCGCAATGAGTCAGAACTTACTCGATGGCACTTAACAACAACAACGAGAAGCTGTTACATTTGTGAGCAATTTGTTACACAGAAATAATAATTAATACAGATTCTGGTGCCCAAAGTGAGTACTTACGTAATAAAAATCTAAAATGTAGAATTTCTTTGGAACAAGGATGTAGGCAGAACTAGAAAAGTTATAAGGAAGTTGAAGAGAGTGTTGTATCAAAGCTTAATTTTCTCTGAATACACTATTTGTAGCATTCTGTACTTGGAGGAGACTTTCTGTGGGGGCTTCAAAAAAAAGTGAAGAAAATCTTATTAGAAAATGGAAGAAAAGAAACCCTCCTTATACAGTAGCAGAAAGATTAGTAATATTAATAACCTAATATGAGCTCTGGTAGCGTAATGGTTACGAATCGGGCTGC
>NW_006408619.1:3239872-3262082 GCF_000296735.1 Chrysochloris asiatica
GCTGGGGACACTGGACTCAGGGAGGGAGAAGGGCTGTGTGCTGATGGCCAGGAGACGGGCATGTGGGGTGTACCCTTTGGTTATTTGATGATGCATGGAGGGGATTGTAATCATTGCAATGAAACGAAATACGATAGATGAATGTAAAATGGACATTCTCCCATGTAAAGCCACAGAATTCATAATAAAAACTTAAAAAATAAAATAGAGGATGAACAAACGCTAAAGTGTGCTGGGGCCACCTAAAAAAAAATTTTTTTTTTAAATCAAGATATTGGTAGGAAAACCTAGTCCAAAAATGGCACCAAGGGTATATTTGTAAAATCTTAAGACCTAAGAAAATTCAAACTTGGTACCTCTGTGTCTTGGTCAGGCAAACAAAAAAACCTAAAGACTTTAAAGGTATAACTGGCAGATGCTCTCATTCAAACAATCGACTTCTAAGGAGTCTAAAAGTGTTGTCTTTCAGCAGAAGCCCAAAGCTAAAAGAACGTACACAGTAAAAACTATGAAAGCAGGACTCTTTGTAAGGTAGAAACCTGTTAAAGAAGGAAAACCTAGATATGAGTATTTTCCACCAAAACAGGTCATGAGAAAGTAGTAAAACTATATTCTCAATACTGTCAAAGACAGAAAGCTCATGAGACCTGGAAAAACAAGGCAGTCTCATCAAAGTTTGAGTCTCACATGTTTCACCATATCAAAGAGACTTGGGTATATAATGGAGTGAACCCCAGTAAAATTCACTAGAGATCTATCAAGTTTTTACAATAATTATATCAACAGAAATGCCAGAAGTTTGGAGTAGCCATAGCTGAAAATGAAAAGAGGCCTTTGGAATGCCAAAGTTCTAAAAGAAAAAAGCAAGCTGAGAAAATGACTCACTTTGAATCATGTGCTACCTTTCATAGAAACAGAAAGATAATTCAGAAGGCAGAGCCAAGAGCCATGGGATCATTCCTTGGCAGAAATAGGAATGAGTCCTAATCAAGGAACTCATAATATTTTCCAGGATGTGTTTAAGAATTGTTACGGAACAGTGATGACTTTCTGCATCCCTTTCTCCCTTCTTTCAACAGGAATGTTCATAGTCAATTTTCTGTGTCTATTCCACCATTGTAAATCATGTGTGAGATGTGTGTAGATAACTTGTCTATTAACTTGTCTATAACTCCATGGGTTTAAAGACTGATAAGGGCTATGTTGTTGTTGTTGTTAAGTGCCGTCGAGTCGGTTCTGACCCATAGTGACCCTGTACTTAAGGATAAATGTTGTTTGATTTCTTGACTGCTGCTTCAATGAGTGTTAACAGTGGCTCCAAGCAAAATGAAGTCTTAGACAACGTCAATCTTTTCTCCATTTGTCAGGATGTCATTTATTGGTCCAGTTGTGAGGTGAAATTTACACTGAAGCCTGTGGTTGTTGATCTTCATCAGTAAGTATTTTAAGTCCTCTTCACTTTCAGCAAGGAAGGTTGCATCATCTACATATCACAGATGATGTATTGCATTGAGCAAATCTGCGGCACAAGGCCTCTTTAAAAAGTTCAAGAGGAAAGATGTCAGTTTGAGAACTAAGGTGCATCTGATCCAAGCCATGGTATTTTCAATAACCTCATATGCATGTGAAAATTGGACAGTGAATAAGGAAGACCATAGAAGTAATGATGCTTTTGAGCTATGGTGTTGGAGAAGAACAGTATCTTCTTCTCCATGAAATGCCAGAAGAACAAATAAATCTGTACTGGAAGAAGTATGTTCAGAATGATCCTTAGAATTCAGGATAGTGTTACTTCATCTCTCACACTTCAGACAGAGTATCAGGAGGGACCAGTTCCCGGAGAAGGACATCATTCTTGGTAAAGTGGAGGGTCATTGAAAAAGAGGAAGACCCCTCCCCCACAGTGAGATGGATTGGCACAGTGGCAGCAGTGGTGGGCTCAAGTGTAGCAACAATTGTGAGGATGGTGCAGGATGGGGTGGCGCTTTGTTCTGTTGTGCATAGGGTTGCTATGAGTCAGAAGGGAGTCAACGGTGCCTAACAACATATCCAAGGAGCTATACTTAAGGGAAGGAGCTCTGATAGTGTAGTGGTTATGAATCGGGCTGTGAACCTCAGGGACAGCAGTTCGAAACTAACAGCTGTTCTGCAGGAGAAAGATGAGGTTTTCTGCTCCTGTAAAGATTTACAGCCTCGGAAACCCTGTACAGGGTCACTATGAGTTGGAACCAACTGCATGGCACATAACAACAACAACAACAACATACTTAAGGAACCTCATTCATAGCTCTATCTCATTTTGTTGATGAAAGTCTGGACTTTGATCCAATGTTGTAGTGAGATTTTGAGGGCCTTAGAAGGGTAATGCATTTTGCAGCTGGGAGAAATATGAATCAACTCTGATAGCCTGTTTCCAGAATGGCCCCCAATAGTCCTCACCTCCTAGACTTCAGATCTTTGTGTAATCCTCTCTTTTAAATATGGTTTGATCTTAGTGACTTGCTCCTAACTACTGGAAGAGGGTAAAAGTTAATACAAGACTTCAAGAATAGCCCATAAATGATCAGAGTTCTACTAGAAGAAGAAAGAAGAGGAAAAAAAGAGTAATCTGATACAATTTGATGAACTTGACCTACGCATATGGATGCAGCAGCTCAAAAGAGGGAACAAATGTTTACAGCAAGGATCGTTCCCATCTCCTCAACACACAAAGTAGACAGGGTTGGGCAACTTGGACAGTGGCCACCCCAAATTGGGGTGGGGGGGCTCTACAAAGGCAAGAAGTGACTGGTTTATAAGCTTTTAAGAGGTTAGCCTAGATCCACAGGGCACGGAGGAAGGTAGAATCTCCACTGAGTAGTATCAAATCTGTCTGGGCAGGACGGATGAAAGGAGATGTGGATAGCACTCATGAGGTACCATAGTGAATAATTACTATCAGGACTGACTGTGAGGTTTGGAAATGTAAAGGTAGACATTTTGTAGCAAAAGGAGGGGAGTGATTAACTTTGCAGTCCAGGAGCGGAGGTCACTGGGACCATCAAAGGAGAAGAGCAGAGTGCGGGACCCTACCCAGAGAAACAGTGACTCCAGAGATGGAGGCAGAGACGATGATATGGAAAGATGGAGTGGTTGGGAACTCTAGACCCAGAGAGGGAGAGGGGCTGTGTGCTGATGACCAGGAGGCAGGCTTGCATGGTGTACCATTTGGTTGGTTGATGACGCATGGAGAGGATTGATTGTAGCCATGGCAATGTAAATGATATACGATAGGATGAATGTAAAGCTGATGTTCTCCCATGTAAACGATCACATAATTCATTAAACTATCACATAAAACACTAAAAAAAAAAGAATAGCCCATTAAAGGCAGTGAGGCTTTGCTCTTCTGTGTCTTGTATTACTCAACCTGCAAGAAGCTATGGTATGGAAAAGCCCAGAGAGCAAGAATAGCAACCTCTTGCCACCAGAAAGGTGAATGAACTTACAAGCAGCTCCTTTAATTCCATAGTCTGCAGCCCAAACTGACAGCTTAGCTGAAGCCTCTTAAGACACTTTGGACCAGGACCACTCAGCTAAGCCACTTACAGAAACCTAGCTTGCAGAAATTACATGAGTTCTTAAATTTTGGTTGTGTTAAGCTGCTACATTGTGGGGCAATTTGTTGTATGGCAAAAGGTAAACAATACTCTTGTCTAAGGTAAATTTTTTCCATTTATATGAACTTTATGGGAGACAAATTTTATCCCTAATGATAGAAAGCAAATCAGCAGATGCCCAGGATCATGAATAGGAGAAGAAATTAACAGGGCAAAACACCTGAGAACCTTTGGGGATGATGGAACTGTTCTTTTTCTAAATTGTGGGAGTGGTTACACATTTGCACAAACTCATTGACTTACAGCCTTTGTTGTTTTTAAGTACTATGGAGTCGGTTCCGACTCATAGTGAGGGTACCCTGTACATCGTTTCCGAGGCTGTGAATCTTTATGGGAGCAGAAAGCCTCATCTTTCTCACACAGAACAGCTGTTTCGAACTGCTGACCTTGAGGTTAGCAGCCTGTTTCATAACCACTACACTACCAGAGCTCCTTTAAAGAGATACATTTACAAGGGCACTTCTGAATGTTCATGCAAAAATTCCATCATCTTTTAGTTGCATTTTTTCATGAACTTTTTGGAGGCCATTCATATTTTCACTTAGGAAATTTTAGGAAAAGAGGGCAGGTGATGATGAGTAGGTGGAGTCTGTGTCTGTATCCTGAAGAGTATGATGGTGAAGGTAAGAAGAGTATAGATAGAGATGTGTTCTAAGAGTAGATCTGTCTGTGTAACTAAAAGGGGTAGCAGTTACTCTTTCCGTTCAGGAACAGACAATCCCAGGGCCATCGAGAAGGAAGAGCATGAGTGCAGCATGGGATTCCACCTAAAAAAGCAGCAACAGCAGAGATGGTGACAAAGGTGGTGGCATGGAGAGACAGAGCAGCTGAGGGCTCTAGGTCCATGGACTGAGACAGACTGCGGGCCTGTGGGCAGGAGGCTGGCTGGCAGAATCTGCCCTTTCGACATTGAAATGTACATATAACTTTTGTTTTATATGTGTACATCCAATATTTTCATTTTGTTCATTTGTGAAATATAAGATGTAAATGGGGAGCCACAGGGAGGAAGTAGTATCACTGTTGTTGCAGCGAGGGGATTGTAATCATTGAGATGAAACCAAGTGTATAGTTTGTTAGATGTAAACCTGATGATCTTGTCTGTAAACTCTCACCAATTCACAATAAAAAAAATAAATAAACTTAAAAAATACATATAAATAAAGGTAAATCTAATCTGGGTCAGGTACTTTTTCTTTCTTTCTTTTTTTTTCTTTAAGGATAAATGAGACCTGAATAAGTTTGAAGGTAGAATATAAAAGCCAAAGATGTAAAACATAGAACTTAAATTATAAAAACATAGTCTGACATCTGCTGTAACAAAATACTACGGAGTGGGAGGATTTAAACAATACAAATGTGCTGCTTTGCACTTCTAGAGATTGTCCATCTAGGGTCAGCTGGCCATGTTGATTCTTCTGAGGCTTTGAGGGAGACTCAGTACCAGGCCTTTCTCCTAGTGTCTGGTCGTTTCAGGTATCCTTTGAATCAGCTACATCATCACATGTCTTTGTATTGTTGTTGTTGTTGTTTAGTGCGACCCTGTATAAGGTTTCTGCAGAGCACTAGTTGAGCTTAAACCACCAGCCTTGCAGTTCAAATGGACCTTGCAGTCCAGTGCATTAACCCACATCGCCACACCAGGACTTTCATTTATAAGGACACCAATATATAGGATCAAAATCCTGGTATGGTCGTGTAGGATAAACACTTGACTGCAAGGTTAGTTTGAACTGCAAGGTTGGCTGTTCAAATTCACCAGCCAGTCCTTGGAAACACTCTACAAGATCTCTATGAGGCAGAACCGACTCGATGGCACTTACCAACAATAACATATAGAATTAAAATCCACTCTAACACTCCAATATGGCCTTATATTAATCTTACTGACAACATCTCCAAGGACCCTAATTCCAACCAAGGTCATATTCATGAGTACAAGGATTAGGACTTCAACATGTTTGTTTATTTATTTATTTATTTATTGAGGAGGGGGACATATTCAATTCATTGCATAAATAAATCATATTAAGCAGCAAGGCGAGATAGTGAGCTACTTCTGAAAGAAGATGAGTAAAGAGAAACTTTAGGCACTCAGTAAATTCCAAAATTCTCAGTAAAATAGAAGGTCTGTTTACCTACAGAAAGTTAGAGGCTTTGAAGCAGGAATTTAGGTTTAAGTAGATATTAAGTCTAATGCAGTTTTTGTTTGGCTTGGCATTGGAAGCCAGTTACTTTTGGATTCTCTTCTAAGGTGTCCAGTATTATCCTGTAAATAGCAGGAAGCCACTGAAATCTTTTGAGCAGGGAAGTGACAGGTTAGGACTGTGCTTTAGGAAAATCCTTCTGTGGCGAAGAGAAATATGGGCTATTTGGGAGGTAATAAAGGCAGCAAAGCTATTCCAATAGTTGGCTAATGAAAACTAATGGTTATTATTTGCTATAGAGTTAATTCTACTGTTTGGTGGCTCCATAAAGTTTTCTTGGTTGTATGTTGTGTTGTTGTTAACTGTTATTAAGTCAGTTCCCACACATAGTGACCATGTTTAGGGTTTCCTTGGAATGACTGGTGGGCTTGAACCACTGACCTTGCAGTTCAAACTTACCTTGCAGTCTGGTGCTTATCCTACAGCACCATACCAGGACTCCTCTTGGTTTCAAAAATTTGAGGTGCTTGATGCATATCAGAATGATTGGCCCAGGTCTTAGACCTGACTCCATCTTGCTTTTGCTTATGTTCCTTGTTACTGTAAAATCCTTTGAGTCCTCATATGGCACTGTACGATAAGCACTGGACTTCTAACTGGTGGTTCAAACCCTACACAGGGTTGCTATGAGTCGGAAATGACTAGGTGGCACTTAACAACTGTCAAGCCCTTAAACAAACGAGTAGATAACAATGACTTTCTCCTGCAACTGCCAAACTCTTAGACAGACTTAAAGCACATAAAGGATTTCCTCTGCAACTGTCAAACCCTGTTGTTGTTGTTGTTGTTGTTGTTAGGTGCCGTTGAGTAGACTCAAACTCATAGCAACCTTACACCTAACAGAAGGGAAGCACTGTCTCATCTTGGGCCAGGCTCCCATTGTTGCAGTTACTGCATCAATCCATCTTGTGGAGGTTCTTCCTTCTCTCTCTGACCCTCTACTGTATCAGGCATAATGTCCCTTTGTGGGAGGTAGTTCCTCCTGATAACACGTTCAAAGTAGGTGAAACAATGTCTCACCATCCTCCTCTCTAAGAATGTTTGTTCTTCTGGCTGTTCAAGATTCTTTGCCAATAGCATAATTCAAAGGTATCGATTTGCTTTCTATTCATTGTCTGGCTTTCTCATGTATATGAGGTGGTGGAAAATATCATGGCTTGGGTCAGGTGCACTTTAGTCCTCAAAGTGACAGTGCCATCTTTGCTTTTTAACATTTTTAAGAATTCTTTTGCAGCAGATTTATCCAATGTATTACCACTTGATTTCTTGACTGCTTCTTCCATGAGCATCGAATGTAGATCCAAGTAAGATGAAACTCTCAGACAGACTTAAGTATTCAACAAAGGAAACATTTTTTTCTCTATGGCTAAACTAATGATATGGAATGAAAGTTCCTAAGGGAGGCTCTGGACATAAGACCCTTATCAGAAATTCCTTCAGCAGCCTTCAGAAAATGTTTTCAGATAATTATATATGATCACCCTTCTCAAACCGAATTAGTCCCTTAGTTAAACAAATGAACCCAAATAGTCCACACTGTATTTCCGACAAATTTCTATAAGCACGTCCCCCTTGTGTCCCACCTCTGGCGCCACTGATCTTACAGATTTCAGTCAGAATGCTATATCTTTAGTTCTCGATTTGATCTTATAAATGTGCCTGAGTTAGTCCACCATTTTGAAAATGCTTGATTTCATTTTGTGAGAGCATATGTGCCTCTGGTTTGTACTTTTTCAAACCTTTAAGAAATCTTTATGCTTTTATTTTAACAGAAAACGAGTTCTTGCTCACTGGCAGTTGTAATCTTAATAGAAGTCACCAGACTCATCTTCCAAGGTGCACCTGGATGAGTTTGAGCCACTAACTTTTACGTTAGCCTCTGTGTGCAAACTGTTTGCAACACCTTGGGATCTTGAGTGAACTCTAGAGAAGTTGAAAGAAAAGCTTGACCTTGTCTTGTAAAGCAGATTATGGCAGAATGGAAAGGAAGAATGTGGACAATAACTGGATGGAACTGAGGGAGGTAGAAGCAGGAAGTGGGGCACATGACGGAGGGACGGTAGTCTCAGTTTTGGACAAGGGTTTGTGAGTCTGCAGATTAATGATCTGAGGTGGTGGGGAGACAGGATGGAATCTTACAGCAGTGCTCAGACTGGGAACGAAATTTAGGAAGCATATTTTCCTTTCGTACCTAAAGAATTAACGTCCTTTGAAATGGATGACAATGTGAATTAATAGTAAATGATGCTTCAGATTCAAGTATATCTGTCTTGTTCTTTGTGGAATTGATAGATTCATGCAGTGTTCCTGAGAAAATGTGTCCTCGATACAATATAAGATATAATGAGTTTTCGTGAGAAATAGGTTTCAAACTCAGGTAAATTAAGGCATATACAATTAAGTAAATCAAATATTATTGTTGTTGTCAAATGCCGTCAAGTCGGTTCCAGCTCATAGCGACCCTGTACAGGGTTCCCGAGGCTGTTAATCTTTACAGGAACAGAATGCCTCATCTTACTCCCGTGGAGCAGCTGGTAGTTTCGAACTGCTGACCTTGCGGTTCGCAGCCCGTTTTGTAACCACTACGCTACCAGAGCTCCAGAGTTCTCAGAGTCTTGCTATGTAATGCTATTATGCTCAGGGAGACCTCAAGAGGAAAGAACTATAGATAAGGCCTTTCTTATATTCACTTAAATAGACAATGCTTTTTCTAAGGATTAGTTCTAGGGCCTAATAGCTCAACAGAAGCACTTTAAGAAGAGCTGATATAAATTGTGTTGAAATTGCAGTTATGGGTAACCAAACCCCAAACTAAACTTGTTGTCCAGCCAATTCTGACGCATAGAGACCCGATAGGACAGAGTAGAACTGCCTCATAAGGTTTCCAAGGTGGTAAAATTGTATGCTACATCCTTGTCTCGTGGATCATCTAGTGGTTTTAAACGCCTGTCCTTCTGGTTGGCAGTAAAGTGCTTTAATCACTGTGCCACCAGGGCACCTGTTGCCAACATCTACTCTGGTAGCATAGTGGTTATGAATTGGGCTGCTAACCTCAAGGTCGGTAGTTCAAAACTACCAGCTGTTCCGTGGGAGAAAGAGGCTTTCTGCTCCTGGAAAGATTTATAGCCTTGGAAAACCTGTGTAGGGTTGCTATGAGTCGGGACCAACTACAAGGTAGTTAACAGCAACAATGTATACAAATAAGGACTTTCTTTAATAGTGCAAACTCGATCTACTTTTTTCAGAAGAAATCTATCAAAGAAGAAAACAAACAAACAAATGGCCCCAGGAATCCTGAGGTTTCTTGCCTTACATGGAGTGCTGGGGCTCGTTTCCATTCAATAGTGCTAGGGCTGGAAAACACGCTGTTTCTCTAACTCCAGCTTCAGAAACCTACCCTTATAAATAATTGGGGATCGTCATGAGAATATCTGCATAAACTGGGAAAGACTGGACATAAAAAGGAAAGCAATAGTATGAAATGCGTGCTACTCAACCAGCCCATAAATCTCTCTGCAATCAGAATAACTGTCATCGTCTCCTCAAACTGGAGCCTCCGTTTAAAGCAAAAACCCAAAATGATGCTGTCCCCAAAAGACACTCTGGGTTTCTTCTGCAGTTATGTCGGGTGGGGATAGGGCTGTCTGTGGCTCATTTTAACCCCTTTGAAATCTGGACTAAGAAATACAGCATTAACTTTGTTTGACGCCAGGGTGGTCCCTTAATCCTGAGGCTTCTGTGACTCCCTCAACCCAGTCATGCCTAATCCTTCAACGACTGGGAATATGATGGCTTTAGAAGCTTAATTTGACCCCATGAGCAGCCTTCAAACAAACCTATTGCTGGAGGGGACATGATGCAATAAAAAAAAAAAAAAAAAAAAAGCAATCGTTTCAAGAATTAAATAAATTGTTCTATCAGTAAGTGACACATCTGGACTATATTAATTAAAGCTTGGGGCTCCTGGAAACAGGAGACTGGGTGGTTCCAACATCTGTGGGTGAGGCCAATATATGACAGGCATACTTTATATTAGAAATTCTCTGTTACAATTGTGGTGGGGTAGATGGGCCCCTACGTTGCTCCACTATTATTTTGTTCTGCACAATCAGATTCACTCCTAGACTGTCCCTCCCATCCCCCCAATTCACTCATTTGGAGAAAAAATACACAACAAAACATATGCCACTTCAATAATTTCTACACGTACAGTTTAGTGACATGGGTTGAATTCTTCAAATTGTGCCCTTTTCCAAAGTTCTTCACTATCATTAACACAAACTCATGTACTCCCCCTACCCCACCCCCGGCTTCTCATCTATCATTTCTAGTTGATATTGTCAATTTGATGACATACAGACAATTCTTTAGAAGAGTACAACGCTTAATACTAACATTCTTTTCTAGCTAATCTACATGATTACCTGGTTCAAAGATGACTTCAGGGGATAGCTACTGTTCAGGAGGGTTATAGTTTCTAAGGGTCAGAAATGACTTAATGACTCCAGAAGCCGAGAGTGTCTTTTATCTTCCTGTTTGTAAATGGGGATGTGGAGAGGGGGTTAAAGTGTGCAGAGCGCTTTCCTTGTGCCAGGAAACATACTAAGGGTTACACACTTGTTGTTTTCTGTATTTGCCATAACATTGCTATTGATTGGGAACAATATCTTTACTGAAATAAATGTGAGCATCCAGGATCCAAACCTAGCTTTAGGTGTTTCTAAAGGTCTGTTTTTTCTGCTTAATACAAATTTAAGTCAAAGGGGCTAGGCACTCTGACACCGGAGAGCAGGAATATAAACCAGTAAAACCTTTCTGAAGGACAATTTGCAATCAATGTACATAAAGGTCCTTAGGAATATTGATACTATCTGACCTTATAATATCAGTAAGAGTAAATGCCATTTATTGCATACCAGAGTAATCCAGCAGACACCTCGTGTCTCTCTCTCTCTCTTTTTTTTTTAACATTGTTTAGCCTGTGCCTGCAGAATTTCTGAAATGTATTATGGAAATACATTCTGAAAAAGGGACTGGTTACTTAAAATAGCTCCTTGGTGGTGGTGGTATGCCGTAGAGTCGGTTCCAACTCAGAGCGACCCTGCATGGGGATTCCAAGGCTGTACATTTTTATGGGAGCAGAAAGCCTCATCTTTCTCCTGCAGAACGGCTGGTAGTTTCGAACTGCTGACCTGAGGGTAGCAACCCAACTTACAACCACTACGCTACCAGAGCTCCTAAAATAGCTTACTGAGCCCTCATTTTGTAGATAGACTGAATTCACAGTTCTAAGTGGAGCAGAGCAAGGGAGGAGAAGAGAAAGCCCAGGTAAGGAAACGTCTCATCAGTGAGTAATTCTAAATTGGATTTGTAGATTTTACTCTACTTTGCAATTCCTGTCAGATTACCTCATTAGTAGTTGTGTGGTTTGGAGTAAGTTATTTAAGCTCTCTTAGCCTGAATTACTTGGAAAAGGGGAGAATAATGTCAACCTAATGTATGGAGTCCTGATTTGGCGCTGTGCGTTAATGCGCCAGACTGCAAACCTGTTTAAACTGCAAAGTCGGTGGTTCAATCTCACCAGTTGCTCTTCAGAAACCCTATTCAGTGTCACTATGGGTCAGAATCGACTTGAAGGAACTTGACAACAATAATGTAATAAATAATGCAATAAATGAGATCCTGCAATTGACAGAGTTCAGTACAGGGATTATGGCCTTGGGTACATGTTGAGGTTTGGAACCCACCCCCTGATGGAGGCTCTGGACCAGAATTTACCAGCTAGTCCTGAACTGTCCAGTATCATAGCTACCAGTCACATGTAGCTTTCGAGCGCTTGAAATATAGTTAGTCTGAATTGAGATGTGTTTTACATGTAAAATATACATTGGATTACTTACTTCAAAGAGTAAGCATGATAAAAAGAATATAAGATGTCTCATTAATAAATTTTACATTGATTACATGCAGAAATTATAGTATTTTGGATACAAAATATTATTAAACTTAATTTTACCTGTGTCCTGTTACTTTTTAAAATGCGGCCACTGGAAAATTTTAAATTATATATTGGGTCCCATATTTCTATTGTACAATGTTGGGCTTGATATTGAGAGAAAGGTTTCCTTTGCTACCTAAGAGATGAAAATTAAACTCTAGGCTGCAAAACCTTCTACTTGGAGTCAGGTTTCTTCTATGCTCCCAGCCTCTAGCTCCTCCCCGATTTAAGCCCAGCTTAAACTCATGGTAGGAGTTCATTGGTGGCACACATGATTCAGTGCTTGACTACTACCTGGAAGGTTGGTGGTTTGAATCTGACCACAGGTGCCTGGGAAGAAAGATCTGGTGATCTGCCTCCAAAAGATCACATTCCTTGAAAACCCTATGGAGCATCATTCTCTGGCCTCATTCATGGTGTTGCCATGAGTTGGAATTCAGTCCATGGCAAACAGTAACAACAGGCTTGGTTTTGGGTAAGCATATGATGCAAGAGTGATCAGTTTTTTAAGTTTTTATTGTGAATTGAGTGATGGATTACATAGGAGAACATCCGTTTTACACTCATTCTATCGTATTTCATTTCACTGCAGTGATTACAGTTCTCTCCACGCACTATAATTCAATAGCATTTGCTTCTATTCCCTCTGTTTTAGTTAGGAGAATAGAATGATTTAAACAACCCAAAGGCACATTCTGCAAGCCTGCCTCCTGACTGCCAGCACGCAGTTTCTCTTTCCATGAGTCTAGAGTCCTCAGCTGCTCTATTTTTCCATGTCCTCATCTCTGGCGAGTCGCTGATTTTCTAAACAGGGTTCCACATTCTGCTCATGCTCTTCCCCTAGATGGTCTTAGGGTCCTCTGTTCCTGAATGGTAAGATTAACTATTCCCCCTTTATTTTACAAAACTTCTACTTTTACAGTTGTGACAATAGCAATCAGTGATAACAATTACTCAGCATTTAACAAACAACAACAGAGATTTGTGGTGCAACTTGGAAGAACAAATCTTTAGTATCAGGAATAATCAGTTTAAGGGCACTTCGCATAGTTCTTTGTGTACGAATTCATTCATGTGAAACCTTTCTTGAGTTTGTACTGTGGACCAGGCAACTGTCATAGGTACAGGAGAAAGAGAGAAAATGGTAAACAAACTAGACTTCAAGGAGCTTACATTACAGTGGGAGATAGAGCCAATAAACATACAAGATAAAGGCGCTGCTTTCAGATTGTGGTAAAAACTATGAAAAAAATGGAAATATGAAAAGAGGAGCTAGGTATGCGTAGGCTAGTTTTTAAAAATTGTGGAAGCCAAAGTGCACCAGTTCAACAATTTCTACAAGTAAAATTCACTGACACTGATTACATTCTCCAAGTTGTATAACCAACTTCACTTTCCTTTTCCAAATTATTCTGACACCATTAACAAATATTTACTGTGCCCCACAAGCAAAACTTCCCTCCAATCCTTGGTAACCTCTAATAATTTTCACCTTCTGTTTTTTTTTTGCTTCCATGGGAGAAAGACGTGACAGTATGATGCGTTCAAACCACCAACCTTTTGGTTAGCAACCGAGTCCTTAACCATCGCATGATCAGAGCTCCTACCTAAGAAATAACATCAGTGAAATAATGGTTTGAAGTGCTAGGGACTGTCACTACATCACCAACCACATCACCACACACACACAAACCTAAACCAAACAACTTATCAAAATAAACACATACGTGTTATCAGGAGGGATCCGCCCCTGGAAAAGCCTATCATGCTTGGTAAAACAGAGTGTGAACGATAAAGAGAAAGTCCCTCAAGATGGATCAGCACAGTGGCTGCAACCATGGGCTCCAGCATAAGTTGTGAGGAGGATGCAGTCCTTTCTGTTGTGCCCTTAGGGTGGCTATACGTTGGAACCGACTCAAGGGCACCTAACAACACAACAACGTGGTACAGTAGGTCAACGTTGGACTGCTAACCCTAAGGTTGACAGTTCAAATCCACTAACCACCCTGCAGGAGAACTATGAAGCTGTCTGCTTCTGTTAAGATTTACACTCTCAGACATCCTATTTCTACTCTCTCCAATAGTCACTGTGAGTTGGAATCACTTGATGGCAGTGGTTTTATAAAAAGAAACAAGTTTCTTCATGTACCAATTTATTGTCTCCTGGGCCACCATTGGTTTTCCTACCATGGTTTGTTTTTCAAAAGCACCAGTTGATTTCTTGGCTCCTTTCAAACTCGAAGACTGTATGGTTTTGTGCTGATAAAGTTGCCAAAAGTTCACTGTCGCAATTCCGATACCATCTCAACACCTTCCGTCCATCCAGCTACCACTTGCTCAATACCTAGCAATGATTCTCCTAAGCGCTAGACACATACAGAAAACGAAATCTGTACTTCCTGATTTCAAGTGGAAGGAGAGAGGGTTGAAGAGTAAACTATTTCAGTATATGTGGTGAGTGTTACGGCTCAGGTAAGCACCGGGTACACAGAGAGGTGGTTTCCGGAGGTAGGGCGGAGAGATTTTACACGGACGGGGTGGGTGGGCATTTCCCAGGCATCCTTTGCCAACCTCTCCACTTTGATCACTTTGCCGCCTCGCAGCTGCGGCGGTCAACCTCAGCTTCCTTAGCAACCTGAGCTACCGCCCATCATCCTTTCCTATTGGAGTCACGGAGTTTGATGGGCAGCTCCGCGATATAATCACAGCAGGGAATTTTGGCTCCGCGCTCACTGACGGGAGGGCTTGTAGGCGTTACCATTAGTTCTCGGTCCCCGCCCATCCCTGAGCGGCTTATGGCGCATGCGCTGGCGGGTGGGACTGTGTTCAGGGCCAGCGCGGTGCTGGAGCCGCCGCGGTGAAGCGTCAGGTCTCCGTCGAGACCTCCGTGCCTGCTCCCAGCCTCGGCCGCCGCCGCGTCAGTCGCCGCTGGGGAGCAACCGCCTATTGTCTTTCTTCGCGACGAAGGTGCGGAGCTGCTCCAGCTTGGCCCTCGGGGGAGCCCCGGGCGCCGCACGGTGAGAGCGCAACTTAGTTGGCGAAGTTGGGGGAACTTTGGTGGTTTTGAGGAGTGGTCGGGGGCGAAGATCGAGGGCCCCTCCCCCTGGGACCGCTGTTCGGGCGGGGGCCGGGAGGAGGGGCGGGGGCCGGGGGACTGCAGGGGCGGAGGAAGGGGCGCGCGGCGGCCGGCGGGCGGGATGAATGGGCGGCGGCGCGGGGAGCGGTCGGGCCCGCGGACCCCTCCTCCTCGCGCGGCCGCTCGCCTCCCGCATTGTCTCCTCCCGGGCCGAGGCGCGCCTTGTCCCTCCGGCAGCCCAACTTCGGGGCCGCAGCCACTGCAGAGAGGGAGCGCGATCGCCCCGCTCAGAGGCTGACGCCTCCTTCAGGCGCCTCTGGACCCTGCGAGGCCAAACCCTGGAGACCCGGCCGCTTTTCCCTCCTCCGGGGCCGAGAAGTCACTCTGTGGGTCGCGCCGTTCCGACGGAGGCCGGGCCACCTCTCGGGGGTCATCCACGCCGCCGCCAACAAGTGCTTGGGGCGAGTAGGGAGCGTCTCTCGGGGCCGCGCGGAGAGTAAACACGTTGGGCCGCCCCGGCTCCGCTGCGCTCCCGGGACTCGAGGCCCGACCCACGCGGGTCCTCGAGTAGCAGGAGGGGCTCGTGGGGACCG
The DNA here is from genome assembly GCF_000296735.1 of Chrysochloris asiatica. NCBI lineage: Eukaryota > Metazoa > Chordata > Mammalia > Afrosoricida > Chrysochloridae > Chrysochloris > Chrysochloris asiatica. The sequence continues at coordinate 3,255,406 of NW_006408619.1, forward strand.
CAGATGCGCTCGGAACCGTGCATCAGGGCTCCACTTTCGAGCCTGCTCAAGTGCAGCCAATATAGTGGTTTTATTATGTAAATATGGCTCATCGACACTTTCCCCTCAAAGTTTTAGTTTGTGAGGACTTAAAAATAACAGGAAAATCCGATAAGAGACTTGACGATTTGTGTTTTTGGAATAAGTTTTTACAGCCAAACAATTACATCATGTTCAGGTTTCTAAGATATTACTGTGAACCAAGGAATTCACAGTGAAAGTTAAGTTTTCAGCTTTTACATTTCTTAGTGAAATTTAATTAAAATATTGACGGCTTTGTTGTTAAGTGCCATTGAGTCTGTTTCCGAGGCTGTAAATCTTCACAGGTCAGAAAGACCCAACTTGCTCTCCAGGAGCGGCTGGTGTGTTCGAACCGCTGGACCTTGTGGTTAGCAGTCCCAAGCTTATCCTTAAGAGGCACAGTGCTCCCATTTATTGCTTTAGGCATTTGTAAGTGAGAAGCTTTGTTTTCTTGTCCCCTTTCCTTCCTTTTATTTTCAGAAGAAGCAGCTTATTCAGTTTTTCTAAACTGTTGGATTGCACAGATCAGAACACATGCGAGTTTGTGAAGGAGCAATGATCGGCTGAGATAAATCAGTATTGCTGTTCTTGTACTCCGTGGTCTCTTAGGGATTTGCAGACTGCTGAAAGCCTTGTTAAGTTTTGTGTCCAAGGATTCCACTAAATTTATGACGTGAATATAATCTTGTTTTAATAATGCGCCAGGTGGAACTACCTAGCTTTTAAATGCCTGTCAAATTCAGACTGCAAGAAAATGACCTGAGTGTGTGCATTTCAGTTGGATCTTTACCATCTACTAAGTTAAAAAAGATAATTTGAGAAATACTGTGTGTATAGGTGTGCTTTGCTTTTTAGTGCTAAATGGGTAATGTGGAGAAGTGTTGAGTTTTTCTGGTTTGGTTGGCCTCATTTTGCTTTGAGAAACCAATCTTCACCTCATAAAGCTAAAGAAAAATTCCCAGTGCATTAGCATTGTACCTTTTAACTACAGTGAGGTCACTTTTAAGAGTCACAATCCCTGCTCTTATGGTTGTGTTTGTGGATGGTGGACTGACAGGTTGGAAGGTGTTGTCAGGGAGCCTCATAATGTAAACACATCCTCCTTACAACATACAACATCAAGGTGACAAGTAACACCAGTTGCTTCCCTTCTCTGGGGTTTTTGATAGCATATTATACATACTTTTGCTTTGGGATTTCTCACACTTCATTTATTTGCTTGAGTAAATGGTAACTGTACATGCAGTATAAACTGACTCCCCCTCTAATCTGTTAACTCCTCGAGGTCCGTGTTGGATCTTATTTAGCAGTTTTTTATCCTTTTTGCCAGAAGAGGATAAAAACCCTAAAGGTGCCAGTGTTGAGTATGTATGTGAATTGAGTTGAGTGCACAGTAGTGCACAAAGGAGAGAGGGCCACTAACCCTGGGGACTTGTCCAAAATGAAGTTCTTTTGCAGATCTGTGGTGAATTTCAGTTTGCCTTAAAAGGATTTATAAACTTTCTTTTTAATCTGATGATTACTTGTTGGAGATATACCAGCCCCACTGCTGTCATGTTAATTTCAACTCCTAGTGACTGCATAGTGGTGGTTACCAATCAGGCTGCGAACCGCAAGGTCAGCAGTTCGAAACTACCAGCTGTTCCGTGGGAGAAAGATGAGGCTTTCTGCTCCTGTAAAGATTTACAGCCTTGGAAACCCTGTACACGGTCGCTATGAGTAGGAACTGACCCCACGGCACTTAACAACAGCAACAGTGACCCTTCAGGACACAGTAGACCTGCTCCACAGGGTATCCGAGGCTGCAAAAATTTGTGGACCTGACTGCCGTATTCTGCAGAATGGTTGGTGGGTTTGAACTAGCAACCTTTTGAATAATAGTCTAATGCTTAGCTCTCTGCACCACCCAGGATCTTACTGGAAATCCAAGGGGTTTAAGTAGTGTGCTATGGATTTCAAGGTGACTGTGGTTTAGAAATATTTTCTTTTTTTTGGTGAAATTATTAAGACTACCAGAAGTCCATTCACATCTCTTCCCATTTCCATTTCTGCACTGTGAAGTTGGGAGGTGGAACAATTTTTTAAAAATCACACTGTTTGGAGCTAGGTAGACATGAGTTCAAATCCCCACACTTCCACTGATTAGTTGTGTGTAGCCTTTGAACATGCCACTTAACCGTACAGAACTTTAGTTTCTTACTCTGTAAGTTCTGGCATGGCACTGTGGGTTAAAAGCACTGGACCTCAAGGTTGGTTTGAACCACAAGGTTGGCAGTTCAGACTCACTAAGCCGCTCCTTGGAGACCCTGTACAGGGTCTCTATGAGTAGGACCCGACTCCATGGCACTTCCCAACAGCATGGATAGTAACATACTTTGTAGTGTTCTTAGAAGTAAATGAAACGGTGTGAGACACTTCCTACAGTGTTTAGTATTTGCTAAGTACAAACGGGAGTCCTGGGGTTGGTGCTGTGGGTTAATATGCCAGACTGCAAAGACATTTGAACTGCGAGGTCTGCAGTTCAAGTCCACCAGATGCTCCTCGGAAATCCTACTATACAGGGTAGCCATGGGTGGGATCCGACTCTACAGCACTTCACAACAACAAGTACAAACTGGAGTCCTGGGGTGGCGCTGTGGGTTAATCCGCCAGACTGCAAAGCCTTTTGAACTGTAAGGTTGGCAGTTCAAGCTCACCAGCTGCTCCTTGAAAACCTTATATAGGGTTGCTATGGGTCGGAACCCACTCAATGGCATTTAACAACAACAACAACAAGTGCAAACTGGAGTCCTGATGTGGTGCTCTGGGTTAATGGGCTAGATTGCAAAGTCGATTTGAATCACAAGGTCAGCAGTTCAAGCCAGTTCCTCTCAAACCCTATACAGGGTTGCTATGGATAGGAACTGACTTGACAGCACTTAACAATAAAAACAACAAGTGCAAATGGGAGTCTGGTGCTGTGGGTTAATGCGCTGAACTGCAAGGTCGATTTAGACTGCAAGGTCAGTGGTTCAAGCTCACCAGCCACTCCTTGCAAACGCTATACAGGGTTGCTATGAGTCAGAACCAACTTAACAGCATTTAACAGCAACAATAATAACATTAGGTTCCGGTTCGTATATACGCGGGTTCATTCCAAACAAAACATGTTTAAACAAGTCCCTGCAATCAGTGGATGGCTGCAGACAAATTTTCTTAATAATACTTTAGTCTCATTGTTGTTAAGTGCTGTCAAGTCTGTTCGACCCTGTATAGTGTTTCCGAAGAGCAACTGGTGCGTTTGAACTGCCGACCTTGTGGTCGAGTGCTTGTCCTACAGCATCACACCAGTCTCTTTAGGATGTCTAAAAAAAAAAGGATACATTCTGTGCCCTGGGAAAAACAATTTTGAGGTCAGTTGAACAAAACTCAAGTGAACTTCATTGAAGTTTTGCAACAAGTTTATGGGAATGCCGCCCACACAAAACAATAGTTTTTAGATGGATCTAGCATTTTAAGGAAGGTTGAGAAGACCGTAATGAAGCGCCAAGAGAGGGAAGAGCGTCAGCTGTGGCTAAAGTCTAGAAACGGGTGGAGGAAAGCCATAGAATTAGCATGTAAGTTGGAATCTTACATGGTTTGGCATTGTGAAGTTTAAGCAGAAATCTTGTCCTCAGCAAGCTTTCAGACTTATGGGTGTCAAAAGTGTTGCATGAGGGTGTCAAATGGCTCATCTCATACAGTTGATTTTATGGACCAAGTCATCACTGGACGAGTCCTGAATTTTCCAGTACAGTCCAGAGAGCAAGGGTCTTCTGAGGGAATCTGCTTGGCTAGTTAAATTCAGTGAAGAGATGCCAACGCAGAAAGTTGTGGTGATTGTTTTGAGGATCCCAAAGAAGTAATCTTGATAGATTTTCTAGAAGGATGACGAACCATCACAGGAGTTACATCACAGGAGTTAATTATGAAGAAGTTTTAAGGACAATGAAAACTGTATTGGTGAGAACAAGGTTAGGAATGTTGCACCAAGGATTTTTTTTCCCCCCATCATAGCAATGTACCTGCTCAGTCCGCCCTAAGAGAATTTCGTTGGAAAACCTCACCCCACCCGCTCTACAGCCCGGATCTTGCCCATTCAGATACCTTTTTGTTTTCAGAACTCAAAGAACATTTCAGAGGAACACAATTTAAGTCCCTTGAGGATGCTAAAATCCAAGAGTGCAGAATTCTTTGGGAATAAGACCATTGCCTTCAGAGATGTGTAGCCCTCGACAGAAGGTTTGACAAGAAATAGCTTCACATTTTGATACTTTTGTTTAATAAAGGCTTCTTTGATTTTATAGCAATTCTTTTTGACTTACCTTCCCGTTGTTGTTAAGTGCTGTCAAGTCGATTCATAGTGACACCTGTATAGGGTTTCTAAAGAGCACCTGGTGGGTTTGAACCACTGACCTGGTGGTTAGCTGTCCAGTGCTTATCCTATAGTTACACACCAAGACTCTTTTTGACTTACTCTTCTGTTAACTGGTGAATGTAATGACAAGATTTTGATACTTTTTTTTTTTTAAGCATTCTTGAAAGTCTGATACTTAGTACCGTGGTTAAGCTTTTACTTGAATACCCTTATGAGAGTTGAAATTCTTAATACAAATATAACTTTCTCTAAAGACACCAGTTGAGCCAAAATTTAGTAGAAACAATAGCAGTTATCATTTTAGTCACCTGCTAGTTTTCCTCTGAGTGAGATCTGGGGAGTGGCTTGCTAGGACAGAACTTGGTGTGTTTCCAGTTATTAGGAAGTGGTGAAACATGGTTCACTTTCAGTATATTCAGTAGTATACCTGAGTGACGCTGTGGAATAAGGCACTGAACCGCAAGGTTGGTTTGAACCACAAGGTCGTCGGTTCAAACTCACCCAGCTGCTCCTTGGAAACCCTATATAGGATTGGTATGAGTCAGAACCTACTCTGGCAATTAACAACAACATACCTGAGTTATTTAGTCAATTCTAGCTTTCCTTCCTCATTTTACCTTACTTAAAAAAAAAATAGTAAGATTTATGACTACATTCCTCAAACTTAATAAAAACTGGACTGGGTATTAGCACAGTATTACTTCAGTCCAGAATCCTGAGCAAAACACTCACTTCCCCTTCAAGATACCAGTTAGATGCCATCAGTTGGGAGGAAGCAGTGATTTAAAGCAGTTATGCTAGCTCAGTTTAGAAGACTTCACAAAATACTAATGAAAAGATACTTTCCAGAAATGTTTACCTGGAAAGAGCGTTTCTGTCTGCTGAATCCCATTTTTACATTTATTTTCTTATAAAATCAGGATAAAAAAGGAACACTGCAGGATTATAGTCAATCTTGAAAAATGATAGTTGATCCCACTCGTAAAATCATCCTGACCAAACTAGATGTGCAGACTTGCTTTTCAAGTTCACATTGGAATACACTGAGATTGACTTGGGCCCGTGGCAGCTCCGTGATGGTTGGCATGCTTGAGTCCTTGGGTGGCCCCTGTGTCAGTCCATCTCATTGGAGGGCTCCCGCGTTTCCCTTGGCTCTCTGTGTTGCAGGACACGATGAGTGTTTGGTCCAATGGACCAGCTGACGTGATACTGTGATGTTTGAGAATTTGTGGGGGAGTGGTATGCATCCCCTATTTACCACTTCACAGCTGTCCATCAGTGTTTGTGTGGGTGTATTGGGGTGGAGAGATAGCCGAGATGTGCATGATGTACCATTGATGTCGCCCTCTAAGCTCTTCTGTTGGAAGTCCGTACTTTGGAATTTTCCTTTCTGACCATAATTGCAGTTTTGGCAGTAGTCGTCACCACCTAGAATACCCGGTTATTACTAAATGGTTAGAAATTGATTTATTGTGTGCAGTTGATTCAATTTTTGCCTCATGGTGACCCCATGTGACAGTAGAACTGCCCCATAGGGTTTCCTAGACACCCATCATTACAGGAGCAGACTGCAAATGGTAGGCCTTCCTGCAGAGAGGCTGGGTGGGTTCGAAGCACCAACCGTCAGTAGTTAAGTGCTTAGCTGTTATACCATCAGGGACCTCACTGTAATTAAACAGTCATGTTTACTAACCATGTGATGTCAAGTTTGGGGAAATCACTTAGGACTTAGGTAGAGTTTCACAGACTCCGGAATGATTCTTTGACAGTGGTCTCTAATAAATACACTGATTATGGGGTCCTGGTGTGGTGCTGCAGGTTAATGTGTGGGCTGCAATGTCAAGTTGAACCACAAGATTGGTGGTTCAAACTCACCAGCTGCTCTTCTGTGCAGGGCTGCTATGAGTTGGAACCAGCTGGATGGCATTTAACAACAGTGGGTCTGATTTTATGTCCTAACTTTGCCATTTGTTGGCGCTTTGATATCGAACAAGCCACTTCATTTTTCTCAGACTTAATATCCTTGCTAATAAAATAAAAGCAAATTTGGCCCTAATCTGACCCTATTTACTATGGTTTTTGTTAAGAAACACATGAGATAAAGCACTATACAAATGCTTTTCTGTCATGTTATTTTATTAATTGGCTACTGGTTTGGATAAGATTATAATTTTAGTCCTAAAACAGAAAATATCCATCTAACAAGATGAGGCTTTCTGCT
>NW_006408619.1:3263187-3267844 GCF_000296735.1 Chrysochloris asiatica
TGTGTTTGTGGGTTTGCTCCCACTTTCCCTCCCATACCCACTCAGCCCATGTATCTGCCCATGTTTCTACCTGCTGAATACTGTTGTTTCACGGAACACAAAGACTTTTACATTTTCCTTTAGAAGCATTATCATAAGTTTTGCATTGAAGTTTATCATCCAATTTTGAGTTAATTTTTCTAAATGGTATGAGGTATGAATTGAATTTTCTTGTTCTGTTTGGGATGTAGATGTCTAATTGTTCAGGAATGGTCTTTGAAAGAATTATCCTTTCTCCATTAACTTACTTTGCACTTGTATTGAAAGTCAACTGATCTCTTCAACAAGAGTTAAAAAAAATGGCTACAAAGTCATAGAAACCTTTATTAACCAAAAATAGCCAACTATAAAGGTGTTATTTCCTATCAGATCTCCTCTACATGTCCGTACACTGCTGAAGACAGTGTCTCCAGCTCGCTAACCCTTCCCTGAAGAAGTGTGACTAATTCACACCACATCAAACGCCACTTTGACACTTTGAGGGACTCAGATTGTGCTTCTTAAGATGTTCCTCAAATTTTGGAAACAAACACAAGTCTGGAGGGGCACAATCAGGGCTAAACCACGGACGGGATAAGGTTTCCCACCAGAATTGACCTAAGACAGCTCCCGCTGCCTTTGAAGAATGAGCAGGTGCATTATTGTGATGGGGTTAAATTCCTCAATGTAGTTTTCAGTTTTCTTAAAACTTGTAATAAACCTCCATGTTTGGCCTGAGTTCTTCAAGAATATCTATAAAGATTTCCCCTTTGAAGTCCCAGAAAACAGTCGTTATAACCTTCTTAACTGAAGTCAGTGGCTTGAATTTAATTGGCCCAGCAGGTCACCTTGGAAGCCAGTCTTCGGGTTATGCCTTTTTTTTTTTTTTTTTTTTTTTAACACATCCGGTCAATACTAAGGATGGAGCTCTGGTAGTATAGTGGTTATGAATCGGGCTGCGAACTTTAAGGTCAGCAGTTCGAAACTACCAGCCGCTCCGTGGGACAAAGATGAGGCTTTGTTCTGTTGTAAAGATTTACAGCCTCAAAAACCCTGTACAGGGTCTCGCTATGGGTCGGAACCGACTCCACAGCACTTAACAACAACAACAATGACATCGATACTAAGGAGTCTTGGTGTAGCGCTGTGGGTTAATGTGCCAGACTGCAAAGCTGTTTGAACTGCAAGATCGGCAGTTCAAGCTCACCAGCTGCTCCTCGGAAACCCTACACAGGGTCGCTATGGGTTGGAACCGACTAGATGGCACTTAACAACAACAACAACAACATCAGGACAAAGACAGGTATGTGACTGAGAGTACTTGTCTGCAGCCGTCCGCTGTTGGCAGGGACATGTTTAAACCTGCTTTCTGTGGAATAAATCCGGGCATGTGTGTACTGGAACTCTGCTAGCAGTACTGTTAGACTTACTCTTTTATGTGGGCATCGGTTTCTGCACTATCTCCTCAGTTCCATCGATCTGTGTCTTTTATTATTCTATTACTGCACTGTTTTTATTAGTGTAGAGTTACAGAAAGTTGAGTTAGATAATAGGTCGCAAATGTAACGTTAGTTCTTTGTGTTCCTTTACAAAATAATTTTGGCTATTCTTGTTGCTTTGCCTTTCCATGTACATTTTAGAATCTGCTTGTTAATATCTATAAAAATCCTGTTGGAGTTTGATGAGCTAGCATTTCGCTGAATCTAAGTATTGAGTCTTCTAAAGCATGAGCGAAGAGTATCTGGTTACGAGTCAGGCTGCTAACTTCAGGGTCAGCAGTTGGAAACTACCAGCTGTTTTACGGGAGAAAGATGAGAATTTATGCTCCCCTGAAGATGTACAGCCTCGGACACCCTATGCAGGGTCGCTATAAGTTGGAATCCATGGCACACCACCACCACCAATTCTGTCTTTAATGTTTTGTGGTTTTTCAGCTAGTAGAGCTTGCATGTATTTGTAAAATTTGTATGTATTCATATCCTTGGTGTTCTAATTAGTACTTTTGAAATTTTAATTTCCAGTTGTTCATGGCTTCTTTCTTTGATAAGACATCCTGGTGTGATAAGGCATTCTCTCATTGATCAGCTCTGGACTGCTAACCACACGCTAGTGGTTCAGATTTACCAGCTGCTCTCTGGAAACCCTACACAAGGTCCCTATGAGTTGGAACTAACTTGATGGCACTTAAAAACAACAGCACCACTACCATGAATATAGCATCCTGATGTGACACTAGGATAAGCACTGGACTGGTAACCAGAAGGTTGGTGGTTCACACCCACCAGACGTTCTTTGGAGAGCCTATATAGGTTGCTGGAATTCCGGATTAGCGCTATGGGTTAATTTGCTGGACTGCAGTCAGTTTGAACTCCTGCAAGGTCTGCAGTTCAAGCTCACGAGCTGCTCTTTGGAAACCCTACACCACATTGCTGTGGGCTGAAACCGACTTGACAGCATTTGACAGTAGCAACATACAGGGTGCTGTATGAGTCAGAACCAACTCAGTGGCACTTATTAACAACTAGCATATATTAATCGGGTTGTTTTGTGTGCTGCCCTTGTTACAACCTTGTTGATTTCACTTAGTTCTAGAAGCTGTTTTGGAAGGGTCTTTGGCAAATAAGGACAATTTCAGTTTTTCCTTTTTATTTTGTGTTATTCATTTCTTTTTCTTTCTTACTAACTGCCTAGTTTCTGCATTAGGAGCCCTTGGGGCACAATTGGCTAAGCACTGGGCTGCTAGCTACAAGGTCAGCAGTTCAAATCCACCAGCTGCTTTGCAGGAGAAAGATGAGCTGGTCTGCTTCCAAGAATGTTCACAGCCAGGGACCTGTGAGGTCACTGTGAGTCGGACCTATGAGGTCACTGTGAGTTGGATTTGACTTGGTGGGAGTGACTTTTTGTTTGTTTGTTTGTTTGTTTTAGCCCTGTAGTATGATGTTGAATAGGAGTTTTGACTATGAACATCCTGTCTTGTTCTCACTGTTAGGAGTAAATCCTTTAGTCTTTCACCATTGATTTTGAGGTTGTTTGTAGGTTCTGTGTTTTATACAAGTTCTGCCCTATTTTCAGTTTGCTGAGAGTTTTTGTCATAAATGGATATTAATTGTTGTCAAAGACATTGTCTGTATCTCGTGAGATAAGTGATTAGTACTCGATCTCAAGGTTGGCAGTTCAGAGTCACAAGGCACTCCGTGGAAACCCTATACAGGGTTGCTGTGAGTCAGAACTGACTTGACAGCACTTACCAATAACAGCATTTCTTCTTTCGTTGTTGGTGTGATACTGATTTTCGAACTAGCCTTGCTTTCTTGTGGTTATCCGTACTTGGCCATATGTGCTACCCTTTTCATGGATCACAGGGTTTGTTTTGCTACTGAATCTTTTTTTTTCCCATTTCCCTTGTTGTGTTTGTTTTAAAAAGTGTACGGCTCAGATGTATAATAATTATAATAGTTGTTAAAGCCTTTGTTAATTCATTCCATTGCATGGTTCCTTTCTGGGTCTGTTTCCTCTGTGTGTTTTTTGTTTCTTCACGGTCTAATTTTCTTCCTTCTTTGCATGTTAGTAAATTTCTTACTGGATTTTGAAACTGATAAGTTTTAAGTTGCTGATGGCTGGATTTTTTTGTATTCCTTTAACGCAGGGTTTTTAACGTCAGACAATTGATGTTTTGGAGCAGATCATTCTGTGTTGTGGTGGGTGGTCCTGTACGGTATGTTTGAATGTTTGTAGTACCCCGACTCTCTCCACTAGAAGCCAGTAGCACCCATCGCCAGTTATGACGACTGAAAATGTCTCCAGACATTGCCAAATGCCTCCTGGGAAGCAGAATTGCCCTTGATTGAGAATCACTGCTTTCAAGAGTATTGGACTTTGTTTTGGCAAGTTATTAAGTTACTTACTTTATCTTTTTCAAGTTTATTTTTAAACTTTTTTAGGACTGGCTAGAATCGCTTGTACTCTCTATGGACATGCTTCACCCTATTAGTAGAAAGCCGGTGTAGTTTCCATTAAAGAGTTGGATGTTCAAAGAAGACTGCATGAATGATTTCTTTTAGAAAGATCAGCACAAGGCTGGTCCCTGTGAATTGGGGTAGAAGCGAAGGGTTAAAGATGTATGTCCCAGCTGTGTGACTTTTCCAATATGTTATACCACTCCATGATCCTTGATACCAGTCACCACTTCCTCCATCCCTCATGTCCCAGGGTTCTGCAACACGCTGTAACATCACACAAAACTCACAGCTGTCAAAGGAAATGGCCCACACAGTTGTGGAAGTTGCCAAGTCCAGATCTGTAGTTCGGAGATCAGTCTGGAGGAGTCTACTCATCCTTGTGGTTTCAGGAGCTGAGGACCCCAAATTGACAGGTCAGACAACAGGTTGTTGATGCACAAGGCTGCAGCAGCTGTAATTCAGGTCAGGTGATGAATGGGCCACACAAACTGGTGGTCAGGCCTAATGAGCCAGATGCAAGAACCAGGGCAGGGGAGTGAACTTTTCCAAAGCAGCTGTATACATTGGAGTCAGACCACACCCCCCAGAGAAACTTAGGCTGGGGACATCCTTAATCCTTAGTCCTGCTGTCTTGTCAGCCTTGCTCCTTGTCCCACCTGACTCCTCACTTCTTAGGAGCT
>NW_006408619.1:3269315-3270240 GCF_000296735.1 Chrysochloris asiatica
TTCAGACTACAAGTCAAGCAGCATTTCAGAGGAATTTGATGTGAATCTCTTGAAGAAGCCAGAACTGCTATTTGGACATAGTGTAAATTGGAGAGCACAGAATTGATCAGGGAATGGTTTTCTTTATTAAGTGCCATTGAATGAGTTCCAACTCAGTTATCCTGTATAGGATTTCCGAGATGCCTGGTGGGCTTGAACCACCGACCTTGTGAATCTATACATTTCTTAATGTTTTATGATGTTATGGGTTGGCCCAGTGGTGAGGATTTTTTTTTTTCATTGAGGTGCAAGTCATACTGAAGACTGGTCTTTGATTATCATCAGTAAGTATTTTAAGTCCTCTTCACTTTCAGCAAGCAAGGTTGTGTCATCTACTTATAGCGGGTTGTTAATGAGTCTTCCTCCAGTCCTAATGCCATGTTCTTCATATAATCCAGCTTCTTGGATTATTTGCTCATCATACAGATTGAATAAGTATGGCGAAACAGTATAATCCTTGCACACACCTTTCCTAATTTTAAGCCATTCAGTGTCCCTTGGTTCTGGTTGAACAGCTGCCTCTTGGTCTATGTACAGGTTCCTCTTATATACAATTTAGTGTTCTGGAATGCTCATTCTTCACAATGTTGTCCATAGCTTGTCATGATCCATGCAGTCTAAAGCCTTTGCATAGTCAATAAAGCACAAGTAAACATCTTTCTAGTACTCTCTGCTTCCAGCCAGGAGTCATCTGTTGTCAGCAGTGATATTCCTCGTTCCATATCTGACTGGAACCTATGGCACTTCTCTGTCGCTACTGTTACAGCCGCTATATATATATAATTTTTTTTCTTTTCCATTCTGACATACTTACATCCAAAGTAGCCAGTTTAGAATTCCAGCTGTTTATTGTTGTAAATAGAAAATTATTATGCTATTTTTTAAA
>NW_006408619.1:3270340-3270982 GCF_000296735.1 Chrysochloris asiatica
GTGAGACTGTGCCGTGAGTCTGTCCTGTGAGACTGTGCTGTGAGACTGTGCCGTGAGACTGTGTTGTGAGACTGTGCCGTGAGACTGTGCTGTGAGTCTGTCCTGTTAGACTGTGCTGTGAGACTATGCTGTGAGACTGTGCCGTGAGACTGTGCCGTGAGTCTGTGCCGTGAGTCTGTCCTGTGAGACTGTGCTGTGAGACTATGCTGTGAGACTGTCCTGTGAGACTGTGCTGTGAGACTGTGCTGTGAGTCTGTCCTGTGAGATTGTGCTGTGAGACTATGCTGTGAGACTGTGCCGTGAGACTGTGTTGTGAGACTGTGCCGTGAGACTGTGCTGTGAGACTGTGCCGTGAGACTGTGCTGTGAGACTGTGCTGTGAGACTGTGCTGTGAGTCTGTCCTCTGAGACTGTGCTGTGAGTCTGTCCTCTGAGACTGTGCTGTGAGACTATGCTGTGAGTCTGTCCTGTGAGACTGTGCCGTGAGACTGTCCTGTGAGACGGTGCCGTGAGAATTGCATTGGGAAACTTTGCCCCATTCAGTCTACAGCCTTGAACTTACCCTTTCAGACTACAAGTCAAGCAGCATTTCAGAGGAATTTGATGTGAATCTCTTGAAGAAGCCAGAACTGCTATTTGGACA
>NW_006408619.1:3272924-3276015 GCF_000296735.1 Chrysochloris asiatica
CACACTCTTTCACATCTTCAAAGTGTTTTAGAAACATTTAATTAGTTCATGTTTAACCTATATCTGAAGTTGAAAAACCAGTTTTTTAGGTTCATTTTAGCAGTGCTGAAGTGTTGGCAGAAGGAGTAAATCTTGAGTGAGAAAGAGGCAGCATGTGGCATTAAGCATCTTCCCACAATCCCTTAACTTTCTGCCCAGTCTAGCTCACATCAAGTGATTTTCATTTCTAAGTCTGTTGAGTTTTTTTTTTTGTTGTTTAAGCGTACATCTTCCGTTTAATGGCAAGGGAGTAGATTTTTATGGACTGAAAGACACAGGAACCAGGGTGGTTGGAGTAAGACGTGAATCATTTCAGTAGCTTGTAATGGAACTTTCTCTTCTGTGGTCCCTTAAATGTTAATTTCCCTTAATTCATTCCTATGGAGCTTTTTAGGGGCAGGGAGTGATTGGAGCAGAATACTGGCAAATGAGCAGAGAAATTATATGTGTGAATCGCTAAGAAAAGTGATTTTCTTTTTCATTCTTGATGTTGAAGATAAACTGTTCGAGTTAGCCGGTTTCTTCTCTACCACTCATGACCTGATTCCATCTCGTTACCTCCCTCTTCCCAATAAAATAACTCTTACTTGGCAAAGTTGTATAGTTGGAAAGAGGTTTGGAAGGAGACAGTCATCCCAGTTCAGCTGTTTTTGTGTCACTAGCTGTGTGCCTTGAGCGGTTACTGGTTTTCTCCCACCCTGAGTTGTTTTCTTAAGGGAGGTGATGTTTGTTAAAGGCTCACTTTTCATCGACAAGAGGAGACGATCAAACATAGGCCCTTGGATATGAAATGGGACAGAGGATGTTTTCATGTCTGTGAGGAATCTTCAGACTTGCAATGACTTCTTCCTTCCGCTTTTGGTTGGACTATATCATTTATTTTCTTAACTATTGTTGCCAGCCACACTGCTGCATTCTAAACATCTTTCTTATCCTAATACGGAGCAATAAATAGAACCATCTGATAAATACTGTCTACGTGATTTCCTAAGGACATAAAAATCCTTTTTATCCTTACTTATAGTACTACCATCGAGAGAGACCTGTTCATGAATCTTTTTCTGTGTGACCTTGGCCGAGAAACCTTAGTATGTGACTTTGGAAAGGTTGGCGTGTGCATGTATGTTTAATTAAATTTGTGTCGTGAATGGGAATCTGTCCATTTTAATGGGGCCAAATAAGGGTGACCCTGAACTTTTCTATCAAATAGTGCTATTATTCACCTTTTTCTCTTTTTTGACCCCTTTTTCCTTCTTCTCTTTTTGAAATCTGAAAAATTTGAAAGTGAAATGAGATGTTGTTGGCTGAACTGTGTTGTTGAAGCACTTAATGCTCCTCAGGCTAGGCTTTCTGTCCTCTGCGGTTTTCCACTAAGATTTAAGATAACCTGAAAGGAATGTTGTACAGCTATACCTTTAATAATACCTATATATGATTATAAGGAGCTCTGGTAGGGTAGTGGTTACGAATCGGGCTGCAAACCTCAAGGTCAGCAGTTCGAAAGTACTTGCTGTTCTGCAGGAGAAATATGAGGGTTTCTGCTCCCATAAAGATTTACAGCCTCGAAAACCTTGTACAGGGTCACTATGAGTAGGAACCGACTCCACAGCACATAACAACAACATAATATGAATGGAGTCCTGGTGTGGCGCTGTGGATTAATGAGTCAGACTGCAAAGTCGTTTGAACTGAAAGGTCAATGGTTCAAGTTCACCAACTGCTCCTTGGAAACCCTATACAGGGTCACTATGGGTTGGAATCGACTTGACGGTACTTAACAACAGCTACAACAACATATATGACTATAACCATATGTTATTGTTATTATTAGACATCATTGAGTTGGTACCGACTCAACGACCCTATGCACAACAGAACTAAACACTGCCCAGTCCTGGGCCAACCTCACTATTGTTGACACGCTTGAGGCCATTGGTGCTGCAACTTTGCCAATCCATCTCGTTGGGGGTCTTCCTCTTTTTCTCTGACCTTCCACCTTACCAAACATGATATCCTTCTACCTCCTGACAATATGTCCGAAGTATGAGAGACGAAGTTTGGCCATCCTGGCCCTCCAAGGAGCACTCTGGCTGCATTTCTTCCAACACAGAGCTGTTAGTTCTTTTGGCAGCCCATGGAACTTTCAGTATTCTCCCCCAGCACCATAACTCAAAAGCATCAATTTTTCTATGCTTTGCATGCATGATATTATTGAAATATATATATAGTTGTACTGGAATGCAAAGTCAGTTTGAAGGTCAACAGTGGTTCAAGCTCACCAGCCGCTCCTTGGAAACCCTATACAGGGTCTCTATGGATCGGAACAGACTCGACAGCACTTCACAACAGCCATAAGGATTATAAATAATTGAGATATTTAGTTAAATATTCAAAGCTACTCTTCATTAACTAAAGTGCATACTTTATTCAGATGTCCTTAGTTTTTGCATAATGTCCTTTTTTTTTTTTTTAACTTTTTATTGTGAATTGAGTAGAGGTTTGCAGACAGATCATCAGTTTTACATCCAGCCCATCATATGCTTAGATCCATTACAATGATTGTTGTCCCTTCCGTGCACCAACAGTTACCAGTATTTACCTCTGTTCACTTTGACTGGTACATTCCTAGTTGTATCTCCCACTACCTTCGTCTTTCCTCTGCTGACCTCCCACCTGTGTATAACATAACCCTGTCACCCAAGTTAACATGTACCTACCCTCCGTTGTTGTTAGGTGCCATTGAGTCGTTACTGACCCATAGCGACCCTATGCACAGCAGAATGAAATACTGCCCGATCATGGGCCAACCTCACTATCATTGCCACTCTTGAGCCCATTGATGCGGCCACTTGACCAGTCCATCTCCTTGGGGGCCTTTCTCTTTTTCTCTGACCCTCCACCTTACCAAACATCCTAAGTATGAGAGATGAAGTTTAGCCATCCAGGCCTCCAAGGAGCACTCTGGCTGCACTTCTTCCAACACAGATCTTTTGGTTCTTTTGGCAGCCCGTGGTACGTTCAATATTCTCCTCCGACACCGTAACTCAAAAGC
>NW_006408619.1:3278135-3292567 GCF_000296735.1 Chrysochloris asiatica
TGAATAAACAAGACCTTAGAAGAATTCATGCATTTGAATTATGGCGCTGGAGAAGAACACTAAAAGTACCATGGATGTTCAGAAAAATGAATAAATTTGTGTTTGAAGAAGTACAGAAAGAATGTTCCCTAGAAGCCACCGTGGGGAGACTTCATCTTGCACACCTCGGACATGTTATCAGGAGGAACCAGACCCTGGAAGACATCATGCTAGATAAAGTAGAGGATCAGTGAAAAAGAGGAAGCCCTCCAATGAGATGGACTGACAGTGGCAGTAGCCGTGAGCTCAACAGTGACATCAGTTGTGAAGATTGGACAGTGTCTTATTCTGTTGCACAAAGGGTCACCATGGGTCAGAACGGACTCCGCTGTTGTTGACCTAACAACAATACCAACACCTTATAAGATTGTAGTGTGGATAAGTGAAATGTTTTAAGAACGCTGGCCTTGTTTTGACTGATGATATGGAGCTTCTCCATCGTCTCTTTCCGCAGATGTAGTCAATTTGATTTCTTTGTATTCCATCTGGTAAGGTCCATATGTATAGTCGTCTCTTATGCTGTCTACAGAAAGTATTTGAAATGAACAAATCATTGGTTTTTCAGAATTCTGTCATGCGCTTTCCAGCATCATTTCTATCACCAAGGCCGTATTTTCCAACTACTGATCCTTCCTCTTTGTTCCCAACCTTTGCATTCTAATCACCAGTAATGATCAGTACATCTTGATTGCATGTTTGATCAGTTTCAGATTGAAGAAGTTGGTAGAATTCTTCTATTTCATCCTCACTGGCTTTAGTGGTTGGTGAATATATTTGAATAATACTGGTATTAACTTTGTTAAGTATTGTGGGAGTCAGTTCCAACTCATAGTGACCCTGTACAAGATTTCTGAGGCTGTAAATGTTTACAGGAGCAGAAAGCCTCATCTTTCTCTGCGGAACGGCTGGTAGTTTCAAATTGCCTACCTTGAGGTTAGCAGCCCAATTCATAACCACTACGATACCAGAGCTCCTTGGTCTTCCCTTTAGGCACCATGGATATTATCCTATCACAGACAGCGTTTTGCCTCATGACTGATCTGGATATGTTCTTTTTGACAATGAGTGCAGCACCATTCTTCAATTTACCCTCTTGTTGTTGCTGTTGTTATGTGCTGTGGAGTCGGTTCTGACTCATAGTGACCCTACACAGGGTTTCTGAGGCTGTAAACCTTTACGGGAGCAGACTTTCTTTCTCCCACGGAACCGCTGGTAGTTTCAAACTGCTGACCTTGAGCCTTGCAGCCCGATTCGTAACCACTATGCTACTAAAGCTCCTAATTTCCCCTACCCCCCATAAATATCATCGATTGTTACTCTTACTAAGAAAACCTTTTCTTACCTTTTTATGACTTTGTTCTCAACAAAAGGGTCCTTTTGTGATTGACTGATTTCATTCAGCATAATATACTTTAGGTTAAAGTTACGCTTCTATTTGAAAGAATATCTGAAGGTAGCATTTGTTTACTTTTAGAAGAAAAAGTACTTTGTCCTGGTAAGCTGTGTCTGGATTCCTGGTGTGACACTGCAGGCTAATGTCTTGGACTGCAAGGTCAGTTTGAACCACAAAGTTAGCAGTACAGACTCACCAGCTGCTTCTCAGAAACCCTATATAGGGTCGCTATGAATTGGAACCAACTCGATGGCACTTTGACAACATAACAACAAGAAGTTATGTGTGTAAATTAAACAGGATACAGCTTTTTCTTTTGGAAATACCTGTTTGGAATAGTAGCATCATAAGCTAAGAAATGAACAGCTTTTTCTTCTAAGACATAATATGCCAGCAGCTAGGATGACCGTGTTTTTCTTACTTAGACTAAAGACCTTTGGTTAACTGTTTACTGCCACCTCTCCCAGTTTCCCCTTTGTCTTTACATGTGCTCCCTCCCAGTGAATTCAGTAGGATTCCTTTGTCAGATTGCTCACTGAATAGCTGGGGGTAAGGCCATACCACACGTCTATATTTCTTCTAGTCTACAAGCTACTTGTGGGCAGATCTTTTTGTATCTTGCTCGTCACTGTTTCCCCAGCACCTTGTATTGCTTAGTAGTGAAAGTGAGTAGTTGTTCAGGAAATGTTTGGATGAATGGATGTTGTTGTTGTTAGGTATCTTGGAGTCAGTACTGTTCAACTTTCGCATGCATAATGAGGTTATTGAAAATATCATGGCTTGGGTCAAGTACACCTAAGTCCTCAAACTGACATCTTTGCTTTTGAATTTGTGACAGAGCTATATATATATATGAGATAAATTACTAAACTATTAATAAAATGTACCCTGTTGAGATTATAAAGAAGCAGATTAAAAATTTTTCTTTCGAGCATCAGTTTCAACTTGGTTTTGGTGAGTTGTTTAAATTATCCTTTTCTGGAGAAGAGAGGACACCGTGTTAAATGGAAACCTGGCCAGTGTTGACCAAACACGGAAGTTCAGTTTGTACAACTCTTGCCCGGTTTTTGTGTTTGGTCATTGTGAGGCTTTGTTACTTTACCTTTGAACTTGTTCACATTTCATTTTAATACTAAAAGTGCTTTGTTTTGATGTGTTATTCCTAGTTGTCTTGAAACTCCGTAACGAACTGTTATTTTCTTAATTGTTGTTAGGTGCTGTTGAGTGACTTCTGACTCATAGAGACCCTGTATACACTGGAACGAGACACTCTCCAGCCCCGTACCATCCTCACAGTTGTGTTTGAGTTCGTTGTTGTGTGTGTCAGTCCATCTCATCAAGGATCTTCCTCTCTTTTGCTGACCTCCTACTTCACCAAGCATCAGGTCTTTCTCTAGGGATTGGTACCTCCTGATGACTTGTCCAAATGACGTAAAACACATCGCTATCCTTATTTCTACAGAGCATTCTGGCTGTACTTTTCCCAAGACAGATTTTTTTTTTTTCTCGTTCTTTTGGCAGTTCGTGATACTTTGAGTGCTCTTTACCACAATTATGATTCAAAGGTGTCAAGGTGACTTTGAATGGTATTTTCTCTTCAGTGTGTTAAACAACAAACCACAAAATGCTCTCTGTGAAACATGGTGTGATAGGTTTCCAAGATACAGAACAGACAACTTTCGCTCAAAGCCAGTGAGTGCTGAGTAGTCTGTTTTCCATTCACTAGAGTCATTTCAGAAGTAGGACCGTAAACCTTCTATTAAGTGCTTTTTATGAAATCTGAGACTTTTTGGTCAAATTAGACATGGAAAATTAAACAAAGCTGCACAAATTACTGAACTCTGCTGTTTTTGAGTTTATGTTAAACATAACTGCTTTTCTTAAATACTAGCACAAGAATGCTGTCATTCATACAGAGATACTTTTGGTTTTATGTTCTTTTTTTTTAAACCTCCCCCACAGAATTTACCGATTCTTTTTTTCCCCTGAGTTTGTATTTTTCTTCCTAAAATGCATTCCCATTCATTTTGGGTTTTTTTTTGAAGAAAATACTTTCTAGGTAAGTGGATACCTTTGAACATTTTTTGCTTCCTGTGTAATTGATTTGGCAATGTATGAAAAAATAATGGTGATTTCTTTCCTCATCCTTCCCACTTCAGTTCATCATCTAATAAGCTTTGATTTGAAGCCATAAGAACAATTGATATACTACTTTTCTTACCCCTATTTATGCTTCTGGTGTGGTGCTGTGGATCAGCACTGGACTGTCAACCACAGGGTTAGCAGTTCAAACCCATCAGCAGCTCCTCGGAAACTCTGTGCAGGATCGCTGCTATGAGTTGGAACTGACCTGACAGCAGTTAGCAACAGCAGCAACAATTTATACATATTGGAGTCCTACTATGGAGTCCTGGCGTGGTGCTGTGGCTTAATGAGCCAGACTGCAAAGCCATTTGAACTGCAAGGTCGCTGGCTTAAGCTTACCAGCTGCTCCTTGGAAACCCTTGGAATCAGGGTCGCTAGGGGCTGGAATTGACTCGATGGCACTTAACAACAACAATATGGTCCTGTAGGATAAACACTGGATTGCTGAGCACATGGTTGATAGTTCAGACCCACCAGCTGCTCCTCAGAAACCCTATATAGGGTCACTGTGAGTCAGAACCAACTTGACAGCACTTAACAACAGCCACTTGTACATGTATTGTGGATTCTCTGAAATATCACACTTTTCTCATCCTTTGTGGTAAAGCTCTGTAGTGGCTTCTTTGCTGAACGTGCTGTGGCAGTTAGCACTTCCCACTTTAATAGTTAGTTCACTAGGATGTGTGCCTGTAAATAGAGAATTGTCTTTTCTGTGTCCAAAATAAAAATGATGGTTCATCTAGGAGATACCCCAAATCCAGAATACTATTTCATAGGAGAACTCTTGTATGGTTTCCCCAGCTCACCTTGATGCCTTGAAATCTGCATGCACACATTCATAAATAGAATATCACAGTTTCCATGGAATCTCCATTCATGTAGGTGTCTTGTGTTTATCAGTAACGTGGAGTCCTAGTGTGACGCTGTAGGATCAGTACTGGACTGTTGCTCACAAGGTCAGGTGGTTCAAACCAACCAGCCGCTCCTGGGTAACCCTGTACAGGATTCCTGTGAGTTGACAACGACTCACTGGCACTTAACAAAAACACAGTAACATTGCAAGGTAGGTATTTTTATGATTTTAGCAGTAAAGGGACTTAAGGTCCAGAGAAGTTAATTAGCAGATCCCTGGTGGCATTGTGAGTTTGGGGACGGACTGCTGACTTCAAGGTCAGCGGTTCGTGTCACCCATGGCTCTGCAGGAGAAAGAAGAAGCTGTGTGCTCCCTTAAAGATTGACAGTTTTCAGATACCCTATGTAGTCGGAATAGACTAGCTGGCAGTGGGTGGATCCTTCGGCAAGCATTTACTGAAGGTGCACTACTGAGATCCAGAGGGATCAAAAGAGAAGGCCACTGCCCTTGAAGCGCTCATGATCATGCCTCTTTATTGACATATAAAGTAACAGTAACAATAATAAATGTAATTCCCATCATTCATTGTTGCTATGCCATGTGCCAAGCGTGGTAAGAAGTACTCTACAAATCCTTCTTGTTAATCTTTAATCGTTCCCCACATTTGATGAATGAGGATCCTGAGACTCAGAAAGGCTCTACAACCTGCTTGTTGTTGTTGCTAAGTGCCGTCAAGTCAGTTCCAACTCATAGCACCCTTGAATAGGGTTTCTGAGGAGCAGCTGACGAGCTTGAACCGTCAACCTTGTGGTTTAAACTGACCTTGCGGTCTGGCGCGTTAATGCACAGCGCCACACCAGAACCCCAGATAACTGGCTTCGGCTCATGTAATATGTGGCAGAACTGAGATTTCAGTTCCTTCCCCTCCCTTTCTTCTTCTCTGTCTCTCCTTCCTTATTCTCCTTCGGTCCCTGTCTCCCTGCTGTTAAGACATTGCTGTACACACATCTTTGTTTTCCTTATTTACCTCTATCTTTAGACCTGTAACCGCCAGGGCAAAGGGGTGTATGTTTCAAAAGGCCAGTTCTTAAAAGTCCAACATTTTAAAAAGAATTTTGAAATGTTGCAAAATTATTGCCAACCAATTATGAATAACAGAATTCTGCAAGCCTGAAAGAATTAGAAACTCATGTAGCATAGCCACCGCTCTCTCTGAACCAAGCACTGAAAGTTAATTTGAGGCTGGTTCTCAATGTTGAAAGGCATTTTAAAGAAAACTTTCACATAAAGGGAGTCACTGATGTCATTCTCTTGGCAGCTCCTCACTTGTCCAAATTAGCTTCAGCGATTAGAGCAGTCTTTGAGAGAATTTTTATAGAGATGATGGGGAATTAGGGCCCCTTTCTGCGCAATGAGGAACGCTTGAGAGGTGACGTTGGCCATTCCGTTGCACATCCAAATGTGTGTTAGAATCTTTTAAAGTTAGTCTTCTACCTAATTTAGTTCTGAGACATGAGAATACATAATCCACATATGTACCCAAATTAAAAGTCACATTGTTGGCATTGTTTAAATAATAAGAAAACAAGCTAATTAAGCGCTGGACCTATGCTTTTATTTAGCCAAACATTTTTCTGTGAGAATAAGCTGAGTTATTGGGAATGTGCCGGACTGCAGAGTCATTTGAACTGCAAGATCAGTGGTTCAAACTTACCAGCTGCTCCTTGGAAACTGTATACAGGGTCACTGTGGGTTGGAAACCTGCTCGATGGTACTTAACAACAACAACAATGGTAGCAACGATTTTCAATAAGAGAGCATCTGTCAAACTTTTTGTACTGTAGGTAGGAAGAGTTGGCTACATAGCAAGTGATGAGTGAGATAGGAGCTTATGCTAGTCTGGCCCTATTGGTACCACCAAAGCATCTCTTTCTAGTAGGAGTATTAGCTCTCTGATTGTCTCGTCATTGTTTCTAAGGAAGAGCTGATTGGCTGCAACATTTTTACCACTTTTTATTGTGACTGGAGTGGAGGTTTACAGAGAAAATCATTTATTTTTACATTCAACGAATCACACACGTTGTTCCAGCTCAGTGATTGCAGTCCCTCTATATAGTAGCAGTTTCCCACTTCTTTCCTGGGGGTTCTTATTTCCTACCTACTGGTTGATTGAAAATTGGGCCACGAGGGTGAGTTCTCTTCTACTGAGGGTGGTTGAGGGCCATAATGTCTGGTTCCTCCAGTTTCCTTCTGACCAGTAAGCATGTCTTCTTTATAATTTTGAGTTTTGTTCCATATTTTCTCCCATGCTATCCAGAACCATCTAATGTGATCCCTTTCAGAGCAGTTGGTTATGGCTCTGGGAACCATCTAGCTCTTTTGGTTTCACAGTTGTGATGACTGGTATTCTTGTGTTTTCTTGATCCATTGGACTCGTTGATTCCAAGCATCTTCAAATTGGTATCACTCTCCTTCCACACATGGAGACACCAGTAACTGCATCTTAGATGGCTGCTCATGAGCTTTTAAGATCCCAGTTACTACTTACCAAAGTAGGAGGTAGAACATTGTCTTTGCGGACTATATTATGCCAGTTGACCATGGTGTCCTTTGAGTCTGTGGTCCTGAGCCCCAAGGCCCAGCACATTGCCTTAAGATGTTTGGTAGTATCTAAGACGTGTTCATCATTTTGTCTTCTGTGTGCCCCATCACAATGATAGGTGTTTTCATAGCAAAGGTAAATACCCATGTACAAATAGCTCCTTTCACATCCTATCTATTTGTGGGGCTATCCCTTTCTCTGTTGGCTCCGTAGGGAAGTAACTGCAACACAGTGGATGACGGTGCTGTTTTCACTGGTTTATGCTCCTGATGGGAACTGCACAGAAGATGCTCTCAGCACCACAGTTAAATGAAGGCTCATTTTCATTCTTGTTTGCTGTTGTTGTTGTTTAGTTGGTATTGAGCCCTGCCCTGCTACTGGCACCCCCACAAGTGTGGAAGATTGACAGACTTACCTTCTGAGGATGGGGTCAGACCATCAACCTTTTAGCTAGTCGTCAAGTGCTTAGCCATTTGTGCCACCCAAGAGACTCCTACTGGACACTGAAAAATGGAAGACTTTCTTTTATTTCTGCTAGCTTGGAGAATCCTAAGGGAAAGCTTAAGAAAATCCTGTTCCTTGATGATCAAGACACAGTGTATCCTATAGCAACACTACATGTTAGTTGTCTCATTTAACCCTTGGGAGGCATCTGTGAATTAGAGCTGGCATTAACTCTGCTGTAGATGAGGGAACTGATGATCAGAGAATCTGTAGATTGCCTAGGTGTCAGTTACTAAGCGGAAGAGCTGGGCTTGGAACTAAGTTGGTGTTTGTAAAACATGTGCGTTCTTCACTCACATTTGCTGACTTCACAGGCTGTCCATAGCTTGAAGAAGTTATTGATAGCACTCCTGCCGCTCCTGTTTCTCACAAATGACATTTGGCGATACAAGCAGTGGGCAGTTTCATTTTCTTAACTGCTTGGGTTTTGCCAAGGACTTTTAATAGGGCTAGAATGACTTAATCAAATGGTATATGTTACTCTTGATCTGTTGTGTCTTTATAAATAAGGGGAAAATGAGAATTTATCAGATTAGAGCAGCATGATATAGTCTGTATAGTTTTTCAAAAGCTTGATAATTCCTAAAAGACTTTCTTGTTGTTGTTAAGTGCCGTCGAGGCAGTTCCGGCTCATAGAGCAATCCTGTATAGGGTTCCCGTGGAGCGGTTGGTGAGTTTGAACTGCCAACCTTGTGGTTCAAACCGACCTTGTGATCCAGTGCTTATCCTGCAGCGCCACACCAGGACTCTTAAAAGACAAGCAAAGATTTAAAAATGAAAAGGAGAGCTAAAGTATATAATTCTAAATGATTTAGTTAGTGAATATACAGAAAATCGATTATTTCGTAATCCATAATCCCATGGGTCAAGGTATCTGTGGTTCTTGTTCTAATTTTAACTTGGGCCAGGTAAATTACTTAAAGAAGTGTGGATACAGAAATTGGAGACAAGATTCTGGTAGAGACCAAGCAGGCTGAAGGAAACTAGATTTTTGAGTATTTAAGGAGTCCTGATGTGGCACTGTAGGATAAGCACTGGACTGCTAACCAAAAGGTTGCTGGTTCAAACCCAGCAGCTGCTCCTCAGAAACCCTATACAGGGTCTCTGTGAATCAGAACCGTCTCTCCAGCACTTAACTATGTTTTGTGTTTGCTTAACTCACTATCCTGCAATGGGAGATTTTATTTCCATGTTTCATTTAAAGAAATCATAAGTGAAAAGAAGGTAGAATATTTGTATAGGTTATGCAGATAGTAAAGGAGCTCTGGTAGCGTAGTGGTTACGAACTGGGCTGCTGATCTCACGGTCAGCAGTTCGAAACTACCAGCTGTTCCGCGGGAGAAAGATGAGGCTTTCTGCTCCCTAAAGATTTACAGCCTCAGAAACCCTGTACAGGCCCACTATGAGTCAGAACCGACTCTACAGCACATAGCAACAACATACAAATTGTAAAGGCTGGGTCCAGAATTTCAATCTCCAAAGTTAAGATTCTTTTTGTGGTGGATTGCAAGCTGTGTAAGCTCTGCAAATTGAGTAACCTTTAGGACCAAATGGAGGGTGGTCTCTGTGTCTTTTGAAGGAAGGTCTGTTTCATGTGGTACTATTGGTAGTATAGTTTTAGCTTACAAATGAGAATGGATAAGTAAACTCTTTTCTGGATCTTTCAGTAAAACAGCCTACTCTACAAAGCGAAGACATTCTCTTTGTTTCTCCCCAAAGAATGATATGTTCATGAGTATGGATTGGATCACAAGGTTGATTTGAACCACAAGGTTGGCAGTTCATGAGTATGGGTTCAAGTTTTTGTGACTTTGGATTACATACTTAAGTCTTCTCTGAGATTTAAATGCCTTCTATGTAAAATGGGCCTCCTAGTGTGGTACTGTAGGGTCAGCACCTGCTCCTTGGAAACTCTACAGGATTGCTATGAATTGGAACCAACTAGATGGTACTTAACAATAACATATAAAATAGGAAAGACAAGTCTATAACGTGTGGGGCACATAGTTGGTATTCAGCAATGTCCCCTTTCTATCTGTGGTTATAGCTACCATTTGGAAGAATCATTTTTCTTTAGAGTAGATGATAGTGTAGAACCTTGGAAGGCAAAAGACCAGGAACTCAGATACGAACACTGCAGTTCCACTTTCCTATTCAGAAAGAAACCAGTTTTGTGTGTTCCTGTTTTAGAAGACATGAATCGACTATTGTTCTAATAAGTTTCTTGCAGCTTTGTTTCTGTGTTCTTTTTTGTAAACGCAATTAGATTTCATAATCAGCATTTTGTGAAAGTAGAGCATAGACACTTCGAGGAAGTAATGTCAGAACAGAGCTAACTTGATGGTTTCTAGGGGCAGATTTTATTCTGGAATTCAACTCAGCAAATATTTGGAAAAGCTTATTGTGGTCTATTGTTGTTGTTATGTACCATCGAGTCGGTTCTGACCCATAGCGACCCTGTATAGGGTTTCCAAGGAGCAGCTGGTGAGCTTGAACTGCCGACCTTGCAGTTCAAACGGATTTGCAGCCTGGCGCATTAACCCACAGCGCCACACCAGGACTACTCCTATTGTGGTCTTGTTGTTGTTGTTAAGTGCCATCGAGTCGGGTCCGACCCATAGCGACCCTGTACAGGGTTTCCGAGGGTGTAAATCTTTACGGGAGTAGAAAGCCTCATCTTTCTCCCGCGGAGCGGCTGGTAGTTTCAAACCGCTGACCTTAAGGTTCGCAGCCCGATTCGTAACCACTACGCTACCAGAGCTCCTTAAAAAGCCAAGGAGAACGATGTACAGTCTCAGATTACAAATAGGAAAAGAATCTCTAGAGGAAAAGCATCGTGCTTGCAGAATAAAAAGAAGACAGTTTATGCCAACTCTTAAATACAGGTAGTATCTAATCAAGATCCAGTGGGAGAAATCTAAGCTTCAGTGGAGGCACTGGTGAATTAAGGATCCAGGAGTTGGTGAAATACCAGTTGAGATGTTTCAGAACAATGGATCTGCAATGCTGGAGGTGCTCCCTTGTCTATGCTGAGGAATTTGGAAGACAGCTACTTGGCCAGCCGGCTGGAAGACATCTATTTGCGTGCCCATTCCAAAGAAAGGCGATCCAGCAGAATGCAGAAATTGTAGAATAATATCATTAATATGAGATCTGTTCTTGAGATGATCTCTAAATTCAGGTGGGATATGTTCAAGGGCAGATACTGGCTCTCAGGGACTTGTTTTAATTTTCTTCACCTTCATCCTGAACTTGCATATGAGCAATTGATGGTCTGTTCCATGTCTTTCCCTGGCTTTGTTTTGGCTGATGGTATGGATTTTTCTACCATCTCGTTCCACAGATGCAGTCAATTTGATTCCTCTGTGTTCTATCTGGTGTGGTGCATGTGTATACTTGTCTTTTATGTTGTTTAAAAAAGGTATTTCCAATAAAAAAGTCATTGGCCTTGCAACATTCTATCATGCCATCTCCAGCATCTTTCTATCACCAAGGCTATATTTTCTAACTACTGATCCTTCCTCTTTGTCTTCAATTTTTGCATTGCATTGCAATTGCCAGTAATTGTAGAACACATCTTGATTGCATGTGTGATCAAACCTGCCACGTAAGACCTCTCTAAAGTGTTCAAGAGCCAAGATGTCAGTTTGAGGACTAAGGTGCACTTGACCTAACCCATGGTATTTTCAGTAACCTCATATGTATGGGAAAGTTGGACAGTGAATAAGGAAGACCTTAGAAGAATTGATGCAATTCAGTTATGGTATTGGAGACGAATATTAAAAGTACCGTAGGCTGCCAGAAGAACAAACAAATCTGTATTGGAAGAAGTACAGCCAGAATGCACCGTAACAGCCACGATGACCAGACTTCGTATCTCATACTTCAGACATATTATCAGGAGGGACCAGTCCTTGGAGAAGGACATCATTTTTAGTAAAGTAGAAGGTCAGTGATTAAGAGAGACCCCATCAAGATGGACTTTTTGTTGACCCTCAGTTTTACCTAGCATGATGCCCTTCTCTAGGGACTGGTCCCTCCTGATACCATGTCCTGTGTCCTGAGTTTGAAAGATGAAGTTGTGCTATAACCTCAACATAAACAAAACAAGAATCTTAAGGATAAGATTGTTAATTCTTACGTAATGGGCCAATAGTCAACGTCATGATAAATGAGATCGCAGTTGTCAAGGATTTCATTTTACTTGGATCTGCTATCACTGCCCATGGAAGCAGCAGTCAGGAAATAAAATGATGTATTGCATTGGGCAAATCCGTTGTAAAAGATACCTTTAATGTATTAAAGAGCAAAGATGTCACCCTGAACAGTATGGTGAAATTGACCCAAGCCATGATATTTGTACTTGCCTCATGTACATCAGGAGGAGCCCTGGTAGCGTCATGATTATGCATTGTGCTGCTGTAACCACAAGGTCAGCAGTTCAAACCCACCACCAGCTACTCTGGGAGAAAGATGCGGCTTTCTGCTCACATAACAACTTTACAATCTCAGAAAGCCTGTACAGGGTGGCTGTGAGTTGGAACTGACTCAACTGCACACTACCACCATACATGGAAGAGTGGAACAATGACTAAGAAGACTGGAGAAGATTGATGCATTTGATTTCTGGTGCTGGTGAAGAATATTGAATATGCCACGAACTGTCAGAAGAGTGAACAGGTCTCTCTTGAAAGAAGTGTAGCCATAATGCTTTTTAGAAGCCCATGGAGCTCTGAGGAGCCCACAGAGCACTGAGGAGCACACGGAGCATTGAGGAGCACATGGAGCATTGAGGAGCACATGGAGCATTGAGGAGCACTAGGAGCTCTGAGGAGTACACGGAGCTCTGAGGAGCCCACGGAGCGCTGAGGACTGCATGGAGTGCTGAGGAGCACTTGGAACTTTGAGGACTGCACGGAGTGCTGAGGAGCACACGGAGCATTGAGGAGCACTAGGAGCTCTGAGCACACGGAGCGCTGGGAAGCACACGGAGCACTGAAGAGCTCTAAGGAGCATACAGTGCTGAGGAGTACACTGAGCTCCGAGGAGCACATGGAGCACTGAGGCGCACTCGGATCGCTGAGGAGCACATGGAGCTCTGAGGAGCCTTGTCAACAGGGTTTTGAGAGGATGCTGCAGGACCAGGCATTGCTTCCTTCTGTTGTTCATAGGGTCACTGAGTCGGAACTGACTCGGCAGCACCTAAAACAAGAAGGGACACAGCCCTGGTGTGAGGCTGTAGGGTAGACATTGGACTGCCAACTACAAGTTCAGCAGTTCAAACCCACCAACCGCTCCTTGGAAACCCTACACAGGGTCACTGTGAGTTGGAATTGACTCGATGACACTTAACAACAACACGGGTGTGACATTTGAACTGGATGTGGAAAGATGAGGGGTTTGCCAGCTACAGTGGAATAGCGTGGTCATCCTGCAGGGCATAGCATATGCAGCTGTTCCGAGATGTCACCGGCTGATGTGTTTGGGCACAGTGGGCAGTGAGGTGTGGCGGAACGATTTAACATGGGTGGTGTGTGGTGACAGTCAGCTTGAAAAGTTTAGATGAGGTGGGTGGGAATGCTTGTGTGCTGCTCAGAAATTCAGCTTGTCTCTTGAAGCAAAAGGGAGGATGGTGTGTGTTTATTCTGGGAGTGGTGCAGGTATGGTGACTCGAAGGGGACTGGAGCTGCCTTGCAGACAGGTTAGAAGCGAGCGTTACAGCTGTGCAGCTAAGAAGGGCGGGGCCTGAGTGTAGGAGCTCTGGGGACATTTGAAGGTTGAATGATGGAACATTGGTGAGTAGATGGTGGCAGGGGTGGCAATCCAGCACGTGTGGGCATTTCCAGGACAGCATGCCAAGTGAATGATAGCACACTGAGGGATCCAGTCTTTCTGGAGTGGGTACCGGGCAGGGCTCCTGGAGGAGGGAACGTGGTAACATGTGAGCCGGCCTTGGATCATTTCCTCTTTTCATGTGCTCTTGTTCATGCCTAGAATCTGGTTTCCCTGTTCTGTTGTGTTTTTACCCCCTTGCCTAAAGTCGGTTTTAAACCAGACAACTGACCACACTGCCATCAAGTGGGTTTTGACTCCTAGTGTTTAGGGATTCCTTATGGGAGCAGAAGCTGTATCTTTCTTGCATGGGGTAGCTAGTGGGTTTGAACTGTCGACCTGTGGTCACCAGTCTAGCACTTATCCTGTAGCAAGCTCATTCATTTATACATAAGGAAACCGGGTGGTACGTTATTTAAGGCAGCTTGACTGCTAAATGAAAGGTCGGTAGTTTGAAGCCACCAGTGGCTCCGTGGGGAAATACCTGTGGTAGTCTGTGAAGAGACAGCTGTGGGAGCCCTCTGCAGCACTTCTACTCCGTCCTTTGTTGTTGTGAAGTGCTGTTGAGTTAGTTCCAACTCGTAGTGAACCCGAACAGGGCTTCCGAGGAGCGAACCGCCAGCCCTATGGTGAGCAGTTCTGTGCTTGTCCTACAGTGCCATGCCAGGACCAACTCGATGGCTCACAACAACAAGGGTTTATACCTGGAATCTTAGTGTGGTGCTGTAGGATAAGCCTGGACTGCTAGCCACAAGTTCGGTAGTTCAAACCTACCAGCTGCTCCTCAGAAACCATATACAGGGTGGCTGACTTGACAGCACTTGACAGTATCACAGTGGGGTGCACACCTAGGACTGGGATTGGTTGGATCACACCTAGGACTGGGATTGGCTGGATCACACCTAGGCTGGGATGGCTGGATCATACCTAGGCTGGGATGGCTGGATCACACCTAGGACTGGGATTGGCTGGATCACACCTAGGACTGGGATTGGCTGGATCACACCTAGGCTGGGATACCTGGATCACACCTAGGCTGGGATGGTTGGATCACACCTAGGACT
>NW_006408619.1:3292667-3297589 GCF_000296735.1 Chrysochloris asiatica
GGCTGGATCACACCTAGGCTGGGATACCTGGATCACACCTAGGCTGGGATGGTTGGATCACACCTAGGACTGGGATTGGCTGGATCACACCTAGGACTGGGATTGGCTGGATCACACCTAGGACTGGGATTGGCTGGATCACACCTAGGCTGGGATGGCTGGATCACACCTAGGCTGGGATGGCTGGATCACACCTAAGTCTGGGATGACTGGATCACACCGAGGACTGGGATGGCTGGATCACATGTAGGACTGGAATTGGCTGGATCACACCTAGGCTGGGATGGCTGGATCACACCTAAGTCTGGGATGGCTGGATCACACCTAGGACTGGGATGGCTGGATCACAAAGTTTCCATTTTTGGGTTTCTGAGACACTGGTGGTTGTGCCATGTATTTTACAGAGTCCCAGCAGTGGCAGAAAGGGAAGCACGGCTGTCTACCTACCAGAGATGACCAATGAAAGTCCTATAGATGGCCGCAGACTACTGTGTGATGTCATGTTGGAAGGAGAGCCTCCTAGATTGGAAGGCTCAGCAGCTTCCACAGTGACACAGGCATCCCTGTGACCTTGAAAGTGATGCAGGACTGGGCACTGCTTTGTCCAGGGCACGTGGGTTGGCTTGAATTGGAGCCATCTGACAGTAGCTTACACCATGTATGGAGCCCTGGTTAGGCACTGTAGGGGAGGTACTGGACCGCAGGGTGGCCGGTTCACACTCACCAGCTGCTCCACAGAAACCCTGTACGAGGTTGCTGTGAGATGGAACTGACGCGACGGCACTCACCAACAACTACGCCATGTACATACGTGCATGCACAGTACAGAGTCTAAGACGTAGTTACTAGTCAAGAAACTGGAAGGGACGGAAATTAGTGTTTTTAAAATCTGAAAGTTATTTTTCATAGGATAGGTTAATTTTTTAGTTGAATTAAATATTTTATAGGCTTTTCATTTGGGATATAATAACTATCATTCGATATAACCCACAAACACACACACAAAATCCTCTTTGGGATCGTCAATTTTTAAGAGTAAAGAACTTTCAAAAGACCACTGATAATATGTTACAATTGATTGAAATAAGTTCCTGAGGAATATTTTAGTTTCTGATTATTTAAAACTTTTTAAAGAAGCAACACAGAAGAAAAAATAATTTACTTTTATTTGTATTATACTGATGTTGTTAAGTGCCGTTGAGTCAGTTCCGACCCATAGCGACCCTATATAGGGTTTCTGAGGAGCGACTGATGAGCTTGAACCTCCGACCTTGCAGTTCAAACGACTTTGCAGTCTGGCGCATTAACCCACAGCACCACAGTAGTTACATTTAAGACTACATTGCTCCTGGTACTGGTTAAGTGCCGTCCAGTGGGCTCCAACCCATAGCGTCCCTGTATGAGGTCTCTGAGGAGCTGCTGGTGGGTTTGAGCTGCTTGGTTAGCAGTGCAGCGCTTATCCTGCAGTACCACACCAGGACTGTACACATACTTAGTATGTGCCTGACGTTATGAATTGCTTCCTGTAAGCTTTGTCCTGACACTTACATAGTACTAAGGCACAGAGAGGGTAAGTAATGGGCCTAAGGAGGTAAGTGACAGATCCCCATTTCAGATCTAGTTCTAGTCTCATTCAGAAGCCCGCCCCTCTTGATGATGCTCCCCTGCCTCATTTTTTTTTTTTTTTTTTTGTGACTCAGCACTGTATCCTCACAACAGACTAGTCGTTGGAAGAAAAGCACAGAATGCTGATCTCTGAAGATGGCTCACTAGAGTTGAAGTGCCTACTCATGTTTTCACTTAAACTCAGCCCATACCTGTATTGTTTTGTGGAAATCAGTATAAATCACCAGAGAGTTAACAAAAGTTCAGAACACACTGGAAGTCTACAGGCTTGCTTTCTTAGAGATTAATGTTGTTGTTGTTAAATGCTGTTGAGTCAGTTCTGACTCATAGGGATCCTTTACAGGGTGTCCAAGGAGAGGCAGCTGAGTTTGAACTATGGACCTTGTGGTTTAAACCGGCCTTACAGTCCCGTGCATTAGCCCACAGCGCCGTACCAGGACTCCTTCAAAGATTAATAGTGTGAGTCAGTATGTAAACAGAGCTCAAGGTTGGGCTGATTTACAGCATGACGCTAATGTAGTCTCTCTTCTTGATTTCTTTCAAAGGTGTTAGAAACTTGAGATTTTCTAAAAGTGTTCTTTTGATCAGAAAGGAGTTTTCTCCTTGGGAGGAAAGGAAATGTGAATGGAGATGAAATTAGGTAATGTGAAGAGAATAGCACTGTCAGATCCCAGTCTCTTAGGTTGTTGCGTTGAGAGCCTCAGATGACTGGAAGGACAGCAAGTGTGGAAGATTCTAGAATGGGGAAGTGACTTGGGACCAAGGCACCCCCTGCATGGAAACGCAGGATGCATCTCAGCTCCACGTGGTGAGAACAGCTCTTACTGTTTTTGTGTGCTCAGTCCCTCTTCTTTTGCACCATCTGTAGAACACTTCTTTCTGCTTGGTTGGTTTGCTGACTGAAAAAACCTTGTCAGCATTTGTTTTAACAATGTTCTACATGCCTAAGAGATTCAACTTCCTCCTACTTGAGAGATACTTTCAACTGGTCTTGGTCAATTTGGTTGAAAATGAGTATGAGCAGCTTCAGTTATACTACAGGTCATACTCGTGTGTGGTGCTATAGTGTGAACACTAGACTGCTAACCACAAGCTTGGTGCTTTAAACCCACCAGCTGCTCCTTGGATTCCCTGTACAGTGTTGCTTTGGGTTGGAACTGACTCAGTGACTCTTAAGGACAGCAACAGTGTCATTGTACTCTCATTGTATGAACAGTCTCAGTGGAACTGGAAATAGGGTGGGAATCGTATGCATTTTGGCCTTAAAAGCAGGGAAGGTTAGTGGGTGTGATTCTATTAGTATTGATTGTTGTTAAGTGTCATCAAGTTGAGTCTTTCCTGACTCATAGGGACCCTGTCTAGGGTTTCCAAGGAGCACCTTGTGGGTTTGAACTGCCGACCTTGCTGTTGGCAGCCCATTGCTGATTCTACGGCAGATTTCTTAGTCTTGACTACCGCTCGCTTTATTCCCAGATTTCCCGTTGATAACCACACTGTGCACAAAAACCAGGCTTCCTTTTACTCAACAAATCCACGGCCATTGTAAAATTGGGACTTGGCTTTCACATAATGAATTTTGTAAATAGGTTTTTGTTGTTGGTGCCATTGAGTCAGTTCCAACTCATACCAGCCTATGCACAACAGAGCACAACACTACCCGATGCACGGTCAAGTGCACAATCACTGCTTCACGTGAGCCCACTGCTGCTGTCACTGTGCCAGTTCGTCTCAGTGGGGGCTACCCTCCTTTTCGAGAACCCTTCCCTTTGCCAAGCATGATATGTTTGTTCTTCTGGCACTTTTAATATTCTGTACTAGCACCATAACTCAGAGGCACTAATTCTTCTACGGTCTTCCTTATTCATTGCCCAATTTTCACATGCATTTGAGGCTGTTGAAAATGTCATGACTGGGTCAGACACACCTTAGTCTTCAAACTGACATCTTTGCTCTTCAGCACTTTAAAGAGGTCTTGTGCAGCACATTTGCTTAATGCAATATTTAATTTGATTTCTTGACTGAGGCTTCTTTGAGGGTTGATGGTGGATCCAAGCAAAATGCAGTCTCTGACAAACTTCAATCTTTTTTCCATTGATCTTGATGTTATTTATTGGTCCAGTGGTGAGGATTTTTGTTTTCTTGAGGTGTAACCCATACCCAAGGCTGTGGTCGGTGATCTTTATCAGTAAGAATTTTAAGTCCTCTTAAAGGAGCTCTGGCAGCATAGTGGTTAAGAATCGGGCTGCAAGCCACAAGGTCAACAGTTAGAAACTACCAGCTGTTGTGTGGGAGAAAGATGAGGCTTTCTGCTCCCGTAAAGATTTACATAAGCCTCGGAAACCCTATGCAGGGTCGCTATGAGTCAGAACCGACTCCACGGTACATAACAACAACAACTTTCAATAAGCAAGGTTGTCTCCTCTGCATATCACAGGTTTTTAATTTCAGTCCTGATGCCATGTTCTTCTGCATATAATCCAGCTTCTCAGATTATTTGCTCAGCATACAGATTGAGTAAGTATAGTGAAAAAATACAAACCTGGTGCACACCTCTCCTGATTTTAAACTATTCAGCGTTCCCTGTTCTGTTTGAACAGCTGCCTCTTGGTGTATGTACAGGTTCCTCATGAGTACAATGAAGGTTCCAGAACACTCACTCTCCGCAGTGTTGTCCGTAGCTTACCTGATCCACACCATTGACAGTCTTAAAGTCTTAGTAAAAGTTCATGGAAAAATGGAATATAAAGATTATGGAATTCTTTCATGAACTTTCCAAAGCCCCCTTGTAGGCTCTGACAGGAGCAAATTTCAAGTATGTTTAAAAAAAAAACTTACTTTAACATTTCTAAAACGGTATTTTATGTTAGACTTGAATTCCTTCTTATGTGAAAAGGTTTTTCAAATGAGGGGAGACAAAATAAGAATTTAGGAATAAGTTCTACAGTAAAAATATGGAAGAGGAATATGGTCATTGTGTTTTTCCCTTTGAAATAGCTGATTGTTTTTTGTTACAATGGTAATTAACAAAAGAAACTACTCCATGTAAATAGACACGAGTTGTAGTGAGATGTTGTTATTAAGTACTGCTCAGTAGATTTAACTCATGACACATTGGGTAAAGATTGGGAGTATATGCTCAATATAAATGATACAGGTCCTGAGTGCTCTTTTACTGTGTAATTTGGGAAGTTTTGGAGCTCCACAATTGGATAAGTGATTTGACAGTGTTCTTGTTAATTCTTACATCATATATTTCTTGCTGTGGGTATGTTTCTAAGATCAGTGGTTAATTTATT
>NW_006408619.1:3297689-3320841 GCF_000296735.1 Chrysochloris asiatica
CACACACACACACAGTCTCAGTCTTTGAGCAGTTGGCAAATTGAGGAAATGTCTTAGCTCAGAGACCATTGGCATCTGCTTGAGGCTTTTTCTTCTTTGGATCCACCCCCCCATTGTAGATGGGACCCGAATGAAGGACGTGGCTAGTACTAGTATTCTGTTCTCTGAAGCCAATTCTGCCGTTGGGTTTTGTGGAATTGCTGCTTTGTCTTGGGAAGAAACCCAGAGGGTAACGCTTTGTAGGGGAAGGTTGCCTGCAGATGGCTACTGTGTAAGCTTTACCGGTTGGGGTCTCTGGGCTTGGAGTGTCTTGTTTTTTTTATGTTTTGGTTTCAGGTTTGAGGTGGTAGTCAAGTAATTCCAGAAACTGATTTTCTTTCTTTAGTTTCCTAATTAAATTCCTTAGTAATTTCAGAGAAATGGCTCAAGAAGTTTTTTCTTTACATAAGTATGCTGATAATATATTGCTTGTTGTTAAGTGTTGTTGAGGCCGTTCCAACTCATAGTGACCCTGTACGTGGTTTCCTAGGAGCAGCTGGTGGGCTTGAGCTGCTGACCTTGTGGTTATCAGCCCAGTGTCGATTATTAGCTTTTAAAAAAGTGATGGGAGGTATATGAAAAGAGCCGATGCACTCAAAACCCTGTAGTTCAACATGCATGGCTGTTTCCTAAACTCAGAATTCACTGATGAGGCAGATTTGTAAGTAGATACATTATCATCCGGATGGTAAATGGCAGAGATGTGAAGAAAGTGAGCTGGGGACCATGCTTGGAGGGCGATGGCAAGAATGAGGGAAGGACAATCTAAAACCACAGTTGAGAGCATTCAGTAAGAACAGCTCTGTTCACTACACTATTTGCCTAAGCAGGCACAAGAATTAGTCCAAACAAATCCATTTATTGTAGCGTTGTTCTGGGCAGTGGATGGAAGAGGAATGATAAAAGAAGTGTAAGATGTAACTCTCCCTCAGTGATTTGGAGAGGGGAGGTACTTTTTGGACAGCCTGAGTCACTTTTGGCTCAGCTGTGAATATCCAGGTGCTTTGGCAGACTGGTGCCTTTTTGTTGGTTCTTTTCTTCTTCTCCCTGCTATGAAACCACATTGGAAATCCACCCATCTCATTAATATAAAGTCACATCTTATTTAATTCTTCCCAACAGTACCCATGGACATAACTGCAACCTACAATAATTTTTGGGACTCCAGTGGTTGATGGATGGATCCAAAATGCTAATTTCTTTCATGGCTAATGGCTAGCTTTTTTGTTTTTATTGTGAATTATGTGATAGTTTACATAGGCGAACCCCAGCTTTGCATTCATCCTATCGTATTTCGTTTCATTGCAACGATTACAATCCCCTCCATGTGTCATCATCATCATCATCATTTAACAGCATTTGCTTCCATGCCTTCATTTTTTTTTTTGAGTACACTGAAGCACTCAGAAATATATAACCATTCAAACAACCAAAGGGTATACCCTGCAAGCCTACTCCCTGGCCGTCAGCACACAGCCCCTCTCTCTTCCTGAGTCCAGAGTCCCCAGCTGCTCCAACTTTCCACGTCATCATCTCTGCCTCTATCTCTGGTGTCTCTGCCTCTATCTCTGCTTCTCTGGGGAGGGTCCTGCACTCTGCTTTTCTCCCTTGATTGTCCCAGGGTCCTCCGCTTCTGGACTGCAAGATCGATCACTCCCCTTCTTTTGCTACAAAACGTCTACCTGTACATTTGCAGCTTTCACAGTCAGTCCTGATGGCGATTATTCACTATTGAACCACAAGAATCTTATCCCCATCTTCTTTCACCAGCCCCATCCAGGCAGGTTGGAAACCACTTGGTAGAGAGATTCTACCTTCCCCTGTGCCCTCTGAAACTAAACTCCTTCTTGAAAACTTGTAAGCCTTTGTAGCGCCCACCCCCCCTCCCCATTTTGGGTAGCCAATGGCTACTAAGTTGTCCATTCCTGTCAACCCTGTGTAGTGAGGGAGTGGGAATGATCTTCACTGTAAAGATTTGTTCCCTCTTTTGAGCTACTACATCCATAAGTATAGGTCAAGTTCGTCAAATTGTAGTAGATTACTCTTGTTTTCCTCTTCTTTCTCCCTCTAGTCGAGTTCTGGTCATCCAGCCATTGAAGCCAAATGGGTACTGTCTGCAAGTAGGGTGTTCTTGTGCATCTCCCCTCACTTTTGTACCAGCTGGACGCTTCACACTCCACTCTAGTCCTCTGTGACCATGTCCTTGTCCCTGGGCTCAGGAGTCCCCAGGTCTCGCCGTACTGCTGGCCAGCCAGGTCTCAAACCCAGGTTGACAGGAGTCTGTTATTGAACGTAGTAGGACTTAGCTCACAACTTCAGTGCTGTTTTCCCCCCACTTTCATCTTATTGGTAGACCAATGTGTTCACCAGCAAGACCACATGACTAGCTTTTAATGGGAAAAGGGAAATTTGAGAGAAGTTAAGTAATTCGCTTTAGCTTGAGAACACACATCACATGTGTTGTGCTTACAGGAGTTTGGGTGAGAGAGTTCGAGGATTAGAGAAAGTCAGGTCAGTCTGCTGATAGTGGATCTGCCCTGTGGCCACTCTGTTCACTCCCTCCCTCCTCCAGCAAGGCCAGGGCTTTGTCTTCATAGTTCATTTCTGTCCCATCTGCTAAAAGATGCTTTTTACTACAGGCATCCTACATATATATGCATCCTTAAAATTGTATTGTGTGGCTCTGTGGGTTAATGCGCCAGACTGCCAAGTATTTTGAATTGCAAGGTTGGTGGTTCAAGCTCACGAGCTGCTCCTCAAAAATCCTATATAGGGTCACTATGGGTCGGAACCAAGTCGACGGTACTTAACAGCAACAGCGTGGTTTGTATACTGTGGTCATGTACCATGAAGTGGGCCAGTTTCATTGTTTTACTCTTTTCCTTGTGAACATCTGATTTGTATGTTTTATTTTGTTCTTGCCAATGTAGGAGCCAAAGGTAACTTTTTCATGTTTTTGATTTTTTTTCCTGATTGGTATTGAAAATGCTGGTTATGTTCATTTTAGGCAGAGGCCCGGCTGCTATGAACACATCCTTGTGTCTTAGTGCCCTGTGCTGCCATAACAGAAATGCTCCACGTAGACAGCATTAACAACTAGGGATGGATTCTCACAGCTTCGGAGGCTCAAAGGCCTCCTGCAGAGTGCCGGCTCTAGAGGAAACTTTCTCTTTCCTGCGTCTGGGGGTCTGGGGAACGCTCCTTGTCTCCTTTCAGCACCGGGCGCCCCACTGCTCCTTGGAGGTCTCCATACATCTTGGCCTCAATCGTCCCCTGGATCTAGGACTTGCACAGGGCATACTTTCCTCCCGGTGTTTCTATCTAGGGGGCAGTTGTTACTATTGGTAAGTCATTAACAATAATAACATTTTATTGTTAAGTGCCATTGAGTTGGTTCTGACTCATAGTGACCCTGTAGAGTGTTTCCATGGAGAGGCTGGTGAGTTTGAACTGCCAACCTTGTGGTAAGCAGTCCAGTGCTTATCCTACCTCACCACACCAGGACTCTTTCTTTGCTCCTCTGTCTGTCTCCTTTTATCACTTACAAGATAAAAGGTGTTGACAGCCACACCCTTGGGAACCACCCATAAATCAGATCAGGATGGTGGTGGAGTGAAGGGGAGTGTAGTGGCTCTGTAGGATAAGCCCTCGCCTTTGAACCACAAGGTCAGCAGTTCAAACCTACCAGCTGCTCCTCAGGAGCTAGGTGAGGCTTTGTGTTCCGGCAAAGATTTCCAGCCTTGGAAACTCTATACAGGGTTGCTATGAACAGCAACAACAAATCCCAGTCTTAATCCTCTGATTGGTTTATCACATCACATCACCTCATGGGGGGAGAGGTACACCTCAGCTGTCAAAGCACTGAGAATGCTGGCCCAGTCAAGTGGACACAAAACCTAACCTATCACACTGCGTGCGTTTTCAGTAGTTTTTCGGCTTGGAGATTTTAAGACCCTCAATTTTGGAAGGGATTTTGACTTTGCTGCTTTCTTGTTAACCTAAATTTAAATTTGCTGTGTACGACCTAAGCCGACTCCCTCTGATATTTACTGGTTCTCTTTGGTTGATATGAAATAGCATGCAAGCAATGATGTTTAAATTAGAAAAATTTTTCTTTGAAAACTAGCTTATGTACAAATAAAATGGCTGGAATGTAGCATGGGGCAAAGTTGTAGAGTCAAGTTAATTAGCATAACCAATGGGCATTAGTCAGGAATAGGAATGCTTCCATGCTTTGTCAGAAGCGCAGTCTAGTGTTAGCGCGTTGCCAGCTTTTGATGTTCTTTCATACTTGTCTGAGGGCAGTGGCATCATTGGCAGAGTTTGCCTTCCCCTCCCTGCCATTTGCTGAGTTTCTGCTGCGTTGGAGCCATTGTGCTCTAAGTGCATTATTCCTCACTCTGAAGGGGAAGGGGGCATTTGATCATCGTTGTACAGGTGGGGACAGTAAAGCCCAAAGGGTAAGCAGCTGTTTCAGTGGTACAAAGCTGAATAATAATTGACTGGTACTGTCCAATAGGAGAGAAAGTCAACCACATAATTATTTAAAACAATTTCAGTAGTCTCATTAAAAAGCAGAAGCTATACAGCAAACTGAAGAAATCCCAGTATGTGACGGGTTTTCATTTCACCATTTAGTTATAATATAGCCATTGAGCTATTATGTATTCTTTTCTCATACTAAGCCTTAAAAATCTGTGTATGATTCTCCTAGTAAGTCTCAGTTTGGGTTAGTCACATTTCAGGGGTGATCAATGGGCTCATGTGGCTGAGGTACTACTGTATTGGGCACTATAGCTGCTGTCCATTCATCTTTGCTTACATGTTTAAATATGAAATGAATCAAACCTTCATGTTTTCCATGTTTTTGACTGATTTCTGCTCATAGCATGCCATTAAGCTTTTGCTGTTGTTGTTGTTAAGTGCCGCCGAGTCTCTTCCAACCCATAGAGACCCTGTACAGGGATTCTGAGGAGCAGCTGGTGAACTTGAACCTGTAAGCCAATAAAATCAGCCGTTAGAAAAAGTGACGTGGTATAGCATTGTGACAATACTGATACTTGGTGTCAATCCCATATTGCAGAATTCCACTTTGCACGGAAGGGGATGTAGGTTAAGATAGTTTGTTGTTATAGTTGCTAAGATCTTTTGAGTCAGTTCTGACTCAGAGTGACCCTGTGTAGGGATTTCGAGGGGCGGCTGGTGAGTTTGAACAGTTAACATTGTAGTTAAACTTGTTCTTGCAGTCCAGTGCTTATCTAGGATGCCACATACAATAACAGGTTGTTGTTGTTATTGTTAAGTGCTGTCGAGTTGGTTCCGACCTATAACTACCCTGTACAGGGTTTTTGTGGAGTGGCTGGTGAGTTTGAACTGCTGACCTTGAGATCCAGTGCTTATCCTAGTGCAC
Source organism: Chrysochloris asiatica (assembly GCF_000296735.1). NCBI lineage: Eukaryota > Metazoa > Chordata > Mammalia > Afrosoricida > Chrysochloridae > Chrysochloris > Chrysochloris asiatica. Next base: position 3,303,139 of record NW_006408619.1, read on the forward strand.
CACACCAGGATTCAGAAAGTCATTTGATCTGGCCCTGCCAAGGCAACCGTAGTTCCAGCCATCACGTTGTTGTTGTTGTTGTTAAGTGCTGTCAAGTTGGTTCTGACTACAGTGTAGGGTTTCCGAGGAGTGACTGGTGAACTTGGACTGCTTACCTTGTGGTTCAAACTGACGTTGCTGTCCAGCGCATGAACCCACAGTGCCAGGGGTGAGTTAATTAAATGTTTGACTAAATATAGCAGGAGCTCTGGTAGCGTAGTGGTTACGAATCGGGCTGTGAGCCACAAGGTCTACAGTTCGAAACTACCAGCGGTTCCGCATGAGAAAGATGAGGCGGTCTGCTCCCATAAAGATTTACAGCCTCGGAAACCCTGTGTAGGGTCGCTATGAGTTAGAACCGACTCCACAGCACTTAACAACAACAACAACAACAACAAAGCATATAGATGCTTTATTTTTAGTTATGTGATAGTTTACACTGGAGAACATTAGTTAGCCTCACATTGATCCCATCGTATATCATTTCATTGCCATGGTTACAATCCTTTCCATGCAACATCCACCAACCACAGGGTATACCCTACAAGCATGCCCCCTGGTCATCAGCACACAGCCCCTCTCCCTCTCTGGGTCCAAAGTCCCCAGTGGCTCCATCTCTCCGCGTTGTGGTCTCTGCCTCCATCTCTGGCATCACTGCTTCCCTGGGTAAGGTTCTGTTCTCTGCTCTTCTCCCTTGTTGGGAGACCTCCACCCCTAAACTGCAAGGTTAATCCCTCCCTCCTTTTGCTACAAAACACCTACCTTTACATTTCCAGCCCTCACAATCAACCCTGATAATAATTATTCACCATGGTATCTCAAGAGACCTATCCACATCTCCTTTCCTTGGCCCCGCCTAGACAGATTGGATACTTCTCAGTGGAGATTCTACCTTACTCCACGCCCTCTAGATCTAGGTTCCCTCTTGAAAGCTTGTAAGCCAGTCACTTCTTGCCTTTGTAGCCTCCCTCCCACCCCCATTTTGGGTAGCCAATGCCCATCCCTGTCTACTCTGTGTATGGAGGGAGTAGGAGTGATGCTCACTGTGAAGATTTGTTCCCTCTTTTGAGATACTGCATCCATAGGTGTAGGTCAAATTCATCAAATTGTATCAGATTATTCTTTTTTTCCCTCTTCTTTCTTCTTTTGGTTGAGCTCTGATCATCCAGCCATTGAAGCCAGGTCAGGTGGGTATTATCTGCAAGTGTGGGTGTTCTGATGCATATGCCCTCTCTTATCAGCTGGATGCTTCACTTTCCACTCTAGTCCTCTGTGACTTTGTCACTGACTCTGGGCCCAAGAGTCCCCAGGTCTTGCCACACTGCTGGCCGACCAGGTCTCTACCCAGGTTCACAGGAGTCTATTGAATGTTGTAGGGCTTAGCTCGCACCTCAACTGCTGCCCTTCCCTCACTTCCCTCCCCCTGTTGGTGATGAACGTGTTCACCAGTCAGAGCGTATATTCCCATTGGGTCCCAGCCTTTGAAGGAGGTTTATTAAGCAGGTTAATTTTAAGTTGATAGTTTTATGTGGCCAGTGAATGATGTTATAAATTCTGCAAGCTAAATATCTAAATATCATATTGTTAGGCTTAATGACAAAGGCCAAAAGTGGCTAAGAGCATTTTAATCATAAAAAGGAAATCATTGAGATTTAAGGCAGATAATCAAGCTCAATAGTCCTTGCTACGTGTGTTTAGGTACCTGGTAGTTTAGATAGCTAGGGATTAAAATCAGAAATAAACTGCGCTCAAAGACCTCACCTTCAGGGGTTTAACTGGAACACTGTTTTCAGATGGTACATTTTCCTGTACGCTGGGGTTAAGAAGAAATGTTTAGGGGTTGATGGGAAAAGTCACATATGAGGGGACTTCAAAAGGTTCGTGGAAAAACTGAATTAAAAGATAAATCTTTGTCTTAGCACGTCTTAAAATATAAGGGGAAATGTTTGGCAAACTTCTCTGTGTGCATAAAATACAAATGGTACCAAGAAGGCTGCATTTTGACATTCCCAGAGCCGGTTTATAAAATGCTCTTTTGGAAGTCCATGGCTTACCATTATGTTGTGACATTTCTGTTCCTGACAGATTCTGTACTTGGGAGCTTGGACGAAGCTCTTCCTATAGGAAGGATTGGTCATATTGCTACACTTCAGCATTGTTATTCTGGAACACAACTGCACCCCAGTATTGACCAGAATCTGACTTTATAGAATGGTTTGGCTGCCAGGTTGATGGAAATTTAGCTGCCTAATCATTTGAGATGACAACTTGGTTGGCATCCTGTTATGTTTGAGATGAGAGAAGAGTAAAAGTTTTCCAAGTTTCATCATTTTTTGGAGAAGTGAGAGAAGAACAGAAAGAAGTAATTAGTTAACCAGTATTTTTTTCTTTCAAAAATTAAAAAAAAAACGTTTGAAGACAACAGCAGAAATCAAACCCACTGCTGACGAGTCGAGTCGATTTCGGCTCATACTGACCCTGTAGTTCCGAGTAGAGCTGCCTTATAGGGTTTCTAAGGTTGTAAATATCTATGATGGTAGCAACCTTCTCTTTCTGGTGGTGGGTTTGAACCACTGATCTTTCGGCTACCACCCAAGTGCTTTAACTTCAGCATCACCAGATACGTGCTCTTTTGGCAGGTGTTCTGATTGTTAAGTGCCATTGAATCGGTTCTGACTCACAGCTACCCTGTAGAGAGTTTCCGACTTAATACGTGTTTGTGGGAGCAGAAAGCCTCATCTTTCTCCAGCAGAGTGTCTGGTGGGATCGAACTACCGACTTTTTGGTTTTAAATCCAGCGCTTATTGTACACAGCCACCCTGTGCTCCCTTTTGTCAGTCGTAATAAGCATATGTTTGTTACATTTTCTGTTGATATGTGCCAATGCTTAAGTGTAAGTAGGGCAGTAAGAAAGGAAACGTTGCATCTTGTTTTCTCTCTGGTTGCAAAAACTGAAGAGGGTAAGAGGAAGAAAAAATACCTTTTGTAGAGCTCTGGTAGCATAGTGGTTACGAATCGGGCTGCGAACCTTAAGGTCAGCGGTTCAAAACTACCAGCCGCTCCGCGGGAGAAAGATGAGGCTTTCTACTCCCGTAAAGATTTACACCCTTGGAAACCCTGTTCAGGGTCGCTATGGGTCGGAACCGACTCGATGGCACTTAACAACAACAACAACATTCTTATGTCATGTAGAGGTGGCCTAAGGATGTTTGTTTCTTGAAAAAGTGTTTTCCTGAGAAGTGGTAGCTTCACAGTGCAGACTGACTGTTGTTCACTTTTCTCATGACCTGCATATGAAACGGTTTCTTGGAAAATCTGACCTGAAACGTTGGCAGCGATCGATGGGTGCTTCATGTCACTCAGTTTGTTCATGCTTCTTTGGGGGATTGGTCACTTTTCCGTTGGAACGTTTGAATGCAGGGCATAGCATGCATAGTACTGCTGTTCAGTTCAAGTTTCCTTTTAATCCATTGTGAAGACTGTTGCACAGCTGACATGCAATCTGTTGACTGTATCCTAAAATAGAAAAGACAAACTCGGGCTGGTTGTTGGTACGTAAAACTCTTACCCTAGCGGAGATCTGAGATAAACAGAAGCTTACCGCAACCATCCCTTTTTTTTTTCACTAGAAAAAAAAATGCCAGAAAAATTTTCTGAGAGTAATAGTATAAGGACCAGAAAGACATTTTGAAGGATCATTTTCGGAGAGGAAAGCTATCTGAAGGCCTGGAATATAGGAAAGGGAAGCTGAGATTCAAAAAAAAGGGATTTGTCTTCCACTACATTTTAAAAGAACTAAATTAAAGAAAAAAATGGATTACTGGATTTAAAGGAACTGTGTTCTAGTTTCATACATTTGCATATGTAGGTTATTTGGATGTCTGAAATCAATGTCTGAAACACATGTTGTTAGGTGCCATTGAGTTGGCACTGACCCATAGCGATGAAACACTGCCCGATCCTGGACCAACCTCACAGTTGTTCCTACACCTGAGCCCATTGCTGCCGCCACTGTGCCAATCCATCTCGTTGGGGGTCTTCCTCTTTGTCTCTGACCCTCCACCTTACCAAACACGATATCCTTATCCAGTGACTGGCCCCTTCTGATAATATGTCCGAAGTGTGAGAGACGAAGTTTGGCCATCCTGGCCTCCAAGGAGCACTCTGACTGCCCTTCTTCCAACACATACCTAGCTTCATGACGTTCATAGTCATAGATTTGGGCCATCTATGTTTTTAACCTGTGTTTGCCTCAGTTGTCAAAATGAGAATGATAATACCTTACAGGTTGTGGTTAACAAATATTGTATGTAACACTGCTGAAGCAGTGACAGTGTTGGTTCCTGTCCTCGGCTCATTAAATCATTCTGTGTTTGTGATGGGTAACATGTATATCACCCATTTCTTGATGGATAATAGCACAACATCTGCTGCACAAGAGCAAAGATGTCAGCTTGAGGACTAAGGTGTACCTGACCCAGGGCATGGTATTTTCAGTAACCCCGTATGGATGCAAAAGCTGGACAGTGAGTAAGGAAGATTGTAGAAGAATTGATGCCTTTGAATTGTGATGTTGGAGGAGAATATTTAAAGTGCCATGGACTGCCAACAGAACCAATAGATCCGTTTTGGAAGAAGTGCAGCCAGAGTGCTCCTTGGAGGCTAGGATGGCCATACTTTGTCTCTCATACTTTGGACATATTGTCAGAGGGACCAGTCACTGGAAAAAGGATATCATTTTTGGTAAGATGGAGGGTCAGAGAAAAAGAGGAAGACCCCCAGCGAGATGGATTGGACAAGTGGCGGCATCGATGTGATCAAGCGTGGCGACAGTATTGAAGTTGGCCCAGGATCAGGCAGTGTTTGTGGTTCTGCTGTACATAAGGTCGCTGTGGCACCAACTCGATGGCACCTAACGACAACAACAATAGTGTAACAAGATTGTGAAGTTGCCACGAGACCAGACAGTGTTTTTGTTCTGTTGAGCATAGTGTCTCTCTGAGTTGGCACCTACTCGATGGTACCTAACAACAATATGTATATCTGAAATATTATTGAAGTGAATGATGTGCCAGGAAAATGCCTGGATTCATTAGCTGTGTACCTAGGCACTTAACAAAGTAACCAGAAACCCCAGCCAGGTTACCCAGGTGTTTCTGAATAATCAGCTCTTTGTAACTAATTTCAAGTGTTCCTGGCCACATGAGCAAGTCTGGCGTTATGCCTGTTTTCCTTGACACGATTCTTTTGCCATCCCTACAGTATTCAGCAAAAGTAACACCTCTTACATTCCGAGACTGGAGTCAGGATATGGGTCCTTATTTAAAGCTGTGTTCGTTGGAGGTGTTGCTTCTTTGAATGTTGCAAAGTCAGAGCCTCAGGAAAGATGCTATGAATTCCGTGTTTTTCCACGGTGTCTGGATTTAAACGATGAGTTGTGCATTTGTACTTCTGCAGTGAAGATCTTTCTAAAAGGCCTTAAAAAATATGTGGGCAGTCCAATCCCTTTGTAGCTTTTCAGTGATCCTGCACATGAGAAGTGATTGCTAAGGTTAATACTAAGGGCTAGTACACTTACGGGGCTTGGGGAGGATGTGAGAAAACTTACAATCAAAAATTGTGGTTGAAAGTATTTGAATGGTCATCCAATCCTTTTCTACCAGGTTTTTTTTTTTTTTTGTTTGTTTGTTTTTTTAAATCATCTTTTGCGTTTATGCCTGAGGAGGGAAAGGAACAAATCCTTGTGTACCTACAATGTGCTGGACAATGAGCCAATGCTTTATAAATATCTTAGTTTTCCTCACCATGTTACAGTGGTCTGAGAAAAAGAGGAAGACCTCTAAAGAGATGGATTGGCACAGTCGTGGCAGCAATGGGCTCAGGTGTAGCAACGACTGTGAGGTTGGCCCAGGACTGGGCAGTGTTTTGTTCTATTGTGCATAGGGTCACTATGAGTCGGTACGAACTTGATGGTACCTAACAACAACTATTATAGTGGTGGTCTTATTTCACTTATAGACCAAGAAACTGACATATGAATAAAGTCCTTTAATAGAGGAGTCCTGGTGTGGTGCTGTAGGATAAGCATTAGACTGCAAGGTTGGTTTTAACCACAAGGTTAGCGGTTCAAACTCACCAGCTGCTCTTCGGAAACCCTGTAGAGAGTCTTGCTGAGTCAGAACCAACTTGACAACAGTTAAACAACAACAACAACAACAACACTGCAGCTAGTGGAGCTAGAATTTGAATTCCAATGTGTCTTGACTCTAAAGATTTTGTATGACTTTTATGACCCCAGAAGACAAATCTTACATATTTTTTGGCCTGACAATATGCTTCTTTTGTACCTGTTATGAAAGGTTAATGGAAAGGTCAGGAATTCGAATGTACCAGCTGCTCCGCGGGAGAAAGATGTGGCTGTCTGCTCTGATAAAGGTTGTTGGTGTTGAGTTCCAGCCATAGAAACACTACAGGGCAGTCCCGCTCTGCCCTCTGGGGTCACAGTGACTTGGAAGTGACTTGATGGCAGTGATTTTATTTATTGTTAATACCTCTTAGACCTTTGAGCTGAGGATTTTCCTGAATTCCTTCTGGGACTGTGCAGCGTCTAGAGTTTCCTGAGGCAATCTCCAGTCCTCTCTCACAGGCCCACTGGAAACTATTTTTGAGACTAGTAACAAGCCTGACCACCCCCATTCTTCATGAGAGGGCATTTCCCAAACTGCTTCTTAGAAATTGTAAATGTATGACATGATTTTTCTTTACTGGTTGACCTTCTACTATCGTATTCTTTGTTGACACAATCCTCATATTTAGTGCTAGGGACCCAGGAAAATCATAACCTCCTTTCTAGCCCCTTGGAAACTTTAGGACTTAGTATGGGAACTAATGTATGCACACAGTGGGCAGTGCCATAGGTGACACAGCCAGCCAACCAGACATGCCATTATGTCATGTGTTCAGAGTGAGAAGGGGGGCAGAAATTTATACACAGATTTCAGGGAAGCCTTACGTCTCAATGTTGTCTCTCAATTATAATGTCCCTGGGAGAGCTGACTTCTGTACATCTAGGGCTGGGCAGCAATCTGTGATAATTGTGTATGCTGTGATTTATGCCACCTTAATAAAGGAAAAATCTATTTCCTGAATTCTCAGATATATGTTTGCTTTTCTGAAATTTTTTTTTTTTAAAGCTTTTATTGTGAATTGAGTGAAAGTTTACATGGGAGAACATTGGTTTTGCACTCATCCTATCATATTTCATTTCATTGTAATGATTACAGTCCTCTCAGTGCATCATCATTCAAAAGTATTTGCTTCTATTCCTTTTGGTGTTTTTTTTTTTTTTTTTTTTTTTAAATTTGATTTACACAGAAACACTCAGGAATATATAATCATTTAAACAACCCAAGGGCACATTCTGCAAGCCTGCCTCCTGGCCGCCAACACACAGCCTTTCTCTTCCCATGAATCTAGAGTCCTCAGCTGCTCTCTCTCTCTCCATGTCCTCATCTCTGATGTTACTGTTTTTTTGGATAAGGTCCCACGTTGCACTCGTGCTCTTCTCCCTTGATGGTCCTAGGGTTCTTTGTTCCTGGACTGTAAGATAAACCACTCCCCCCTTTATGCTACAGAACTTCTGGCTTTACAATTATGACAGTCACAATTAGTCATGATAACAATTACTCGCTGTTGAATCGTAAGAATCTTATCCCCATCTCCTTTCACCAGACCCGTCTAGACAAGATGAAAATTGTGCAGTGGGGACGCTAAACTAAACGCCTCTTGGAAACTTGTAAGCTAGCCACTCTGTGCCTTTATAGCTCCCTGCCCTTCATTTTAGGTAGCCAGTATCTGAATTGCTTGTTCCGATCAACCCTGGTGTGGTGTGGTGTGGCTCTGTGCATTAATGTGCTAGACTGCAAAGTCCATTTGAACCACAAGGTCAGTGGTTCAAGCTCACCAGCTGCTCCTCAGAAACCATATACAGGGTCAATATGGGTTGGAACCGACTTGATGGCACTTAACAACAACATCAACCCTGTGTACCGAGGGGATAGACTTGATCTATGAAGTGAAGACTCCTTCCCTCTTGCTTGGTATTTTGAGCTACTACATCCATAAGTCAAGTTCATCAAATTGTAGCAATTTACATTTGGTTCCTATATCAGATTTCTTTATCTTCCTTTAGTTGAGCTGTGGTCATCAAGCCATTGAAGCTAGGTCAGATGGGTACTATCTGCTGACTATTCCTTTGCATTTTCTCCTGGTCTTTATACTTTACTATAAAGTAACCCAGTGACGTAAATGTTGGGTTGTTAACTGTAAAGGCAGCAGTGTGAACCCATCAGCTGCTCTGCAGGGTAAGGATGTGGCAGTGTGCGTTGGTGAACACTCACCGCCTTGGGAACCCCATGGAGCCGCTGTGCTCGGACTGTCGGATTGCTGTAAGTTGGCATCTGCTCAGTGGTAGTGGGTTTTGCGTTTGGTTTTACTCTGAAGTGGAAGTAACTGAATTTGGATGCCTATGGAATCATTGTCTAGTTATGAGTTCTTTGGATGTGATCTGTGACTGGTTTAATGTAAAATTTCCAGTGGAAATAAATTCAGTTCTCCTAGGAGGTTTTCCTAGAACCTAGTAATAGAGACTTAATTTATTTGCATATTTTTTGGCTAAGTTTTTATGTTTAATTGCAAAGCCTGGTCTCATATTCTACAAGTGACTAAAACTTATTTCAGATGAATAAGTTGCATAACTCATTAATTTGGACCTCTTAATTTCAAATTTGTATTACAGAGGCAGAGAGGATAAGGCTTATTCTAAAGGTTGCTGTTGTGTATTGGAATGTGCTAATTACATGTTTTAGTCATTATAGCAGGCCAAATAAAACTTCTTGGCGATGTTTATTGGTCCCTAGTTTCATGTTGGAGTCCTGGTGTGGCACTGTGGGATAATGCACTGGGCAGCAAAGTCAGTTTGAACTGCAAGGTCAGCAGTTCAAACTCACCAGCCACTCCTAGGAAACCCTGTACAGGGTCACTGTGATTTGGAACTGATTCGATGGCACTTAACAGCAGTGATAACAATTTCATGTCATTGTCTATGTTAAAGTAGTAAAAATGTCGTCAGTTCCTTAACAAATGTTGGTAAATGATCTTTCATTAGCAGTTCAGAATTAGCTGAAATTGTAAACTGTTCTCAGTTTAGAAATATAGAACACACATATCAAAAACCGGTTTTGTTTAATGGTATATAGGAGATTGTGTGTGAGTCAGTGTTTCCTGTTAGGAGCGTCTAGCTTATTAGGACTGTAGTGGCTCTTGGTGGATTTGTTTCTTAAAAGCCGTTTGTTGTATTTCACTGAACCAGATTCTCTGATTTCAGCTGTACAGTTACACTGTCTTGACGTTCTTTGTCATTCTTACTGTGTTGCTGTGGGTCTTTATAGTGTTTCTGCCTTTCATCTAGTTTTAGCATATTAGACGGTTACTGTGTATCTAGCCTTTCATTATAAAATTAGACTTTATTAAACTAATATTGTTATTGTTGTTCAGTGTCATGGAGCTGATTCTGACTCACAGGGACTCTGAGGGTTTCGGAGGCTTGTAATCTTCGCGGGAGCAGAAATCCCCGTCTTTCTCCCGAAGAGCGGCTGGTGGGCTTGAACTGTGAACTTTGTGGTTTGCAGTCCAGGGCTTATCTTATGGAACCACCGCACTCCTAGAATTATTATGTTGTTGATGTTATGTGGAAGTGCTTCTCCCACAGTGCCACACAAGAACTCCCCAAAATTAATACAGGGAAAGAAACAGTGATTCTGACCTTGTGACCACAGGCAGGTCTCCATTATTTAGACTCATCCTACTTTAAAAAAGCAGAAAACCATTGAGGTTATAATACTTGTAAATATTTTAAGTCATTATTTATAACTAGAGTTTGAATGCCTACTATATGAGAGTAAATGAACTAGTAGGGTTGCAATTCATACAAACACGGGTGGATTTCTTCCAAACAAAATGCTTAAACATGTCTCTGTGGTCAGTGGATGGCTGCACACAAGTTCTCAGTAATACACTTGTTTTAGTCTCATTAGGATACCTTAAAAAAAAAAAAAAGTATACTTCCGTGCCATGAAAGCAGATAGATTTGCGGTTACGCTCATGTAAAAGTTTTAACCAAACAAACTCACTGGAGTTTTGAAAAACGTTATTGGGTATTATGCCCCATAAAAAACAACAGTTTATGTATGTAATTTTGTATTGTTAATCGTTTGAAAGTTTACAGACAAGAATCATCAGTTTAACATTCAACAAATTACACACTTTGTTTAATCTCAATGATTACAGTACTCTCACTGCAACAGCAGTTACCCTTGTTCCTCCCTGTGGCTCCCCATTAACATATTTCATAAAGGAACAAAACAAAAATGGACACATATGAAACAAGAAACGTGTATTAATTTAAATGTCCAGAGGGCACATTCTGCCAGCCAGCTTCCTGCCCACAGGTACACAACCTTCCTCAGTCCATGGGCCCAGAGCCCGCAGCTGTTCCGTCTCTCCATGCCACCGCCTCTGTTGTCACAATGTTCCTCGGTAGGGATTTCATGCTCCATTCATGCTTTTCCTTCTTGATTGTCCTGGGATCCTCTCTTCCTGAAATGAAAGATGAACTACTCCCCCTTTTAGTTACATATTTTCTACCATTACAGTTGTGCCAATCACAATCCTGCTAACAGTTACTCACAATTGAATCATAAAATCTCCTGTCACCATCCTTCCCTATCCCCTTTCACTAGATCCATCTGGAAAAGAGGGAATCTATTCAGTGGCGATTCTACGTTGCCTGACCGCCTTGCTCTGAAACTAAGCACTCTCCTGAAAGCTTGTAAGCCAGTCATCACTTCATAGGCCTTTATAAGCCTCCCCATTTTTGATAGGCAGTGTCTCAATTGCCTTGTTGTATCAACCCAGTGTGGTGTTGTGGGTTAACCCACTGTTCTGCAAGGTCTGGTTGAACCATAGGTTGGCAGTTCAAGCTTACCACACACTTCTGGGTAACCTTATATATGGTCACTATGAGTTGGAACCAACCTGATGACACTAAACATTGACAACAACATCAGCCCAGTATACTGAGGGAACAAGCTGCTTCCTTGATTGAAGAAGCCTTCCATTCTGACTGGAACTTTGAGCAACTGCACCCATTAGCAAAAGTCCAATTCATCAAACTGTAGCAATTTACCCTTGCTTACAGTATCAAACATCTTTGTCTTCATCTTGTTGAGTTCTGAGCAGCTAGCCATCCAAGCTAGGTCAAATGGGTAGTAAGTAGCTGCAAGTTTGGAAGTTCACGCACGCCTCCTTGCACTTCACTCTCATCTCTAGCCCCCAGGGGTTAGGTCAGTGCCCATGGGCTTGGGAGTTCTCACACTTCCCTAAACTTCAGACCAGCCAGCCCTTCCTCTTGTCTCTCTCACATCAGTGGAGCATGGCAAAACTCAGCGCTGTCTTCCTTGCCACATTTCCTCCACATCTGTTCCCACGTAGACCCATGTTGTTGTTGTTAAGTGCCGTTGAGTCGGTACCAACCCATAGCGACCCTGCATAGGGTTTCCGAGGAGTGGCTGGTGAGCTTGAACCGCCGACCTTGCAGTTCAAACGGCTTTACAGTCTGGCGCATTAACCCACAGCGCCACACCAGGACTCCACGTAGACCCATACTGGATTGCTTATTGGCTCCCTCTAAGTTTCAGTCCTAGAAGAGGGTTTTCCCTGATGGGATGACTTTTCCTGCCTTGATGCCTCCAAAGCAAACCATTTGCTTGAAATTCAAACAATCAGTCCCTGGTTTTTCTACAGGTCGTCTGTTCTTCTAGCAGTTCAGGGTTGGTCTGCATGTCTTTTCAAGTGGGAGTATCCCAACTCAAATGTTCTGGGTGGGCAGTTTGCTTATTAAAAAACAAACAAAACTTTTTAATGTGAATTGGGTGAAGGTTTCTAGAGGAAATCAGTTTTTTAATTCAACAATCATGCACATTTTAGTTTATGTCATTGATTGTTGTTGTTAAGTGCTGTCAAGTTGATTCCGACCCATAGAAAACCTGTATAGGGTTTCCAAGGAGCAGCTGGTGAGCTTGAACTGCCGACCTCGCAGTTCAAAGAGCTTTGCAGTCTGGCGCATGATTACAGTCCCCAAAATGTGTAACATCCCTGTCTGTCTTGTCTGTCTGTCTGACCTCCTCTTTCCTTTCCTCCCTTCCTCTTTTCAGTCTTCTTCCTTTTCTGCCTCCTCCTGCCTTCTGAGCTTTATCTCTGACCAACTGCTGCCTTTTTGATCTTGAATGGTTAATTGTTCTAAGGGTTGGGTTTCTCTCTAGTGTTATTGTTTACCTTACAGAACTGTCTATTGTTTGACTGAAAAGTCTGATCATGAGCTTAGTTCTCAGCCTTGAGAGTAGCTGGGCTTCCACTCCTTTCTATCCCACCAGTGAGCCAAGGCTTATTAATGATTTCCATCTTGTTCCACATTTTTTCTCCCAGTCTATCCAGGACCTTCCTGTGTAATCCATTGTCAGTAGTACTAGCTGGGTACTGCAGACATCTGTGAAGATTTAAGTGGCCAAAGCACCCCTTACAGACTAACAGGGGAGGGTAAAGTGCTGTTTACATAGCATTTACATTGTCTTAGATATTATAAGTAATCTAGAGATGATTTGAAGTCTATGGGAAGATGTACTTTAAGGAGCCCTCATGACGCTGTGGGATAAGCAGCTAACTGCAAGTTTGGTAGTTCAAATCCTCCAGCCCTTCTGTGGAAGAAAGAAGAAGCTGTCTGCTCCCGTAAAGATTTATAGGCCGTAGAGTGACTGTGAGTCAAAATTGACTACATGACAGTAGTGAGTTTGGGTTTGGTAGGATGTACGTAGCTTATATACAAATATAAGCTACGTTTATATTTTGTATAAGGGAGTTGAGCAACTGTACATTTTGGTATCTGCAGAGGATCTGGAACCATCTTCTCCTATAAAGGGCACTGCTTCTGAATTTCCTTGGAAGGCAGTTTGGGCAAATGGTTTACAAAAGAAGTAGAAATGGTTTCCAATTATGTTTGTGGGATCCTGTTTTTAAGCATTGAATGTTACATACCAGATTAGTTCTCTTTTCTTCCTTTTCGATAGAATGTGTACTTTAGCCTAAGAACAATGGAAAACAGCTTCTCTTTTAGCTGTCTCAACTCATTCTAACCTCATTCCTAACTTCATAGTTTATTTTGGCTGTAAATTCCTGCCCACTTTTTATCTGCTATAAAAATGTATTTTTCCTTCAATCAGGGGAAAAAATGTAAGCTAACACATATTTATTTTGGTTTATCTTATTTTCATAATCCCTGGAGCTCTGCCATACCTCTGCCAGGTTTTTTTTTTTTTTTTTCCTTTTCTTTTAATCACTGGTTTAATTTGAGGGTTGCTTAAACTCTTTTTTGATGTAGAAGTAAAATGTGGGAGAATTTTATGACTCCTGCCAGTGCCTTACTCAGTAGTAGCTTACTGGTGATACACTAATACCAGTTGATGCCTTTATTACTACCCTTGGAAAGTTCTGTGGTTGTTGTTGTTAAGTGCCGTCGAGTCAATTCCGACCCATAGCGACCCTGTACAGGGTTTCCGAGGGTGTAAATCTTTACGGGAGTAGAAAGCCTCATTTTCTCCTGCGGAGCTGCTGGTGGTTTCGAACCGCTGACCTTAAGGTTCGCAGCCCGATTCGTAACCACTACGCTACCAGAGCTCCCTTGGAAAGTTCTAGGTGTACATAAAAACCAAACTCTTCTGCCATCAAGTCGGTCCCGACTCGTGGCAACCCTGCATAGGGCTTCTGGGGCTGTGCATTGGTATGGGAGCAGAAAGGTCCATCTTTCTCCTGCCAAGTGGCTGGTCGGTTTGAACTGCAGACCTTTTGGTTAGCAGTGCAGTGCTTATCCTGAAGTGCCACCAGGGCACCTTTTAGGTATAAAAAAAGACTCTTAATAGTTTATTACTTCAGTACGGTAGTCAGGAAAATCTTTACTTTGTTATCTGGACAAGGCCTTATTATATCATTTTGTACTCTATAAAGCTAATAAAGTCAGAACAATGATCCTGGCTATATTGCCAGGGGCTGATCTCCATAATTTAGAATCATGTTATTTTAAAAGAACAGAAAACTTATCAATGGAGGTTGTTGTTGTTGTTATGTGCTGTGTATTTCCAACTTTATGTTGGTTTTCATGTTTTTTTTTTAAAAGGTGGGAGTGGAAGACTCCGTTATGTTGGTGCTAAGTGAATTCTGGGTAGTATCACACAGGGAAAATGTACCTGTAATCTCATTATTCTTTTTGTCTAGTCTTTTTCTCCCCTATGTTGTTGTTGTTAATTACCATCCAGTTGCTTCCAACTCATAGCGATCCTGTATAGGGCTTCCGAGGAGCAACTGGTGAGTTTGAACCGTTGACCTTGTGGTTAGCAGTCCAGTGCTTGTCTCACAGTGCCACACTAGGACTCCTTCTCTCTTACACAGGGTGTAAAAAGAAATAGTTGGGAAAATTGTATTATATATACAATTTTGTTTTCTACTTTTTTTCACATAATACTTTGTTTTTCTGTTATATAGTTCTTGAGAATTATTTAGTAGACGGTGCAATTATATTATTTGCAGCTGTTAAAATTTATGCAAATAATTCTCACTTAGTTCTTTTTTCTTGAACAATTTTCCCTTAATTTCAACAGTGTTTCTGTATTATAAAGTGAAATTAATAGGTTAAAGTGTAAACACTTTCAGGTTTCTGTGTACATGTTTGCTAAATTGTATCCATAACGTTTATGGTTGTGGTGTGTGCTGTGGAGTCAATTCTGACTTATAGTCCCACCCCACCCCACCCCACATGAGGTTTCCTAGACAGTAAATCTTGATGAGAGCAGACGGTGAAGTGGCTGGTAGATTCTAACTGCTGACCTTGTGATTAGCGCTCAACTTGTAACCCTCTATGCTACCAGGGCTCCTGAAAAAGCTTCTGAGCACTTTATAAATGTGGTGCTGTAGGATAAGCGCTGAACTGCTAACTTCACGGTCTGCAGTTCAGCGTCACTGTCACTCCTCAGAAACCCTTGGTGACACTTGACAACAACCCCATCATCTGAGCACAAGAGTCCTTGTTTTGCTAAGTCTTTGTCAGCAGTGGGCTTTTGTCCCATTTTTTACCTTTTCCTGATTTTTGTTGCTGTTACGTGCTGTCAGGTCGATTCTGACTGTGCACAACAGAGCAAAGACTGCCCGCTCCTGCGGGCTCCTCTCAGTTAACAAACAGAACAGACTGCCCGCTCCTGCGGCTCCTCTCAGTTGTTAACAAACAGAACAGACTGCCCGCTCCTGTGGGCTCCTCTCAGTTGTTAACAAACAGAACAGACTGCCCGCTCCTGCGGGCTCCTCTCAGTTAACAAACAGAACAGACTGCCCGCTCCTGCGGGCTCCTCTCAGTTGTTAACAAACAGAACAGACTGCCCGCTCCTGCGGGCTCCTCTCAGTTGTTAACTTTGAGTCCATTGTTGCTGCCACTGTGTCAGTCCATCTTGGTGGGGGTCATCTTCCACTCTTTAAGCATGATGTCCTTTTCCAGAGACTGATCCCACCTGACAACGTGTCCAGTCTCGCCATCCTCGCTTATAAGTGGAAAATATTATTATTATAATATTTATAATGGAAAAGTGTTACAAATGAGTTTTTACCCCTCTTGAAGACAGATAAATACTTAATCAGCCCCTAGAATCTTTGACCTTTGTTTTCTTGTCTGAACCCAGTCTTGTACATCCTTTCATATTATCCACACAGCTTCCTGAACACATAGGGTGTTTGTGTTAGACCAGCTCTGCTATGGGTTCATTAAAACCAGGCTGTCACCGAAAAGTGAAGCAAGAGTTTGGAAATTCCCTGTGAAGGAAAAAGAACACCTCTACAAAGCTGTCCGTCTTTATGGTGTACTGTGCCCATCCTTAAAATATTTAGCAATTGCTTTGGTTGAACCAGTTCAAGCATCTAGAAGAACCAGTCCGAATGTCTCTGCCCCTCCCTCCCTTTCATCAGAGCAAACACCTTGACCAGCTCCTCCCCTTTGCCTTTTCTTTTAACTAGCTTACAGCAGGTTCTTAACTTGCTTACAGTTACCCACTTGCGGATACAATCTTAGCTCCATGTTTTATTGGGAAGATTTCTGTTTTATAAGTAAAACATTTTTCTTAAAAACTTTCTTTGGCTGGGGTTAGTCATGTTTTGTAAAATACTGCTTTTATTGTAAATAACTGCATTGTAAACTTGACACTGAAGAGCTAATGCAAAATCTTAAATAGATATCTGTTGTCAAGTGCCTTCAAGTCGCTTCCGACTAATAGCGCCCTTCTCTGGGGTTCATAAGGAGCAGCTGGTGAGTTTGAACTGCCCACCCTGTGGTTCAAGCTAACCTTTGGTCCAGTGCTCTTGCAGCGCCACACCACGTAGTCCTATACGTAGATTAGGGTTGTTTTTTTCCCTTTCTTTCTGTGTTTGTTGGTAGAAATTGCTCTATCTGATATGTTACAGGTGACTTTAATTAACCTGCTTTCACTTACCGTGACATCAGTCAAGTACCAAAAGGAGGGTAGATTATAAACAGTCACAAAGCTGTCAGCTGGGCTGTATATCAGAGCTCTCTCTCTCACACAGACACACACATCTTTTTACCCCCCTCGGAAAGCTCTTGTCTCAGAGCTGTCTGGTTCATCTTGTCATGCGTGCTTTTAGAAGAAGTTTTCCCTAACTCTAGGGAAAGCAGTGTGGTGGCCATCCAAAAGCCAAGGATTGAGGTTGAGGATGGCTTCATGTGTGTGTGGTGCTTTTCCGTTCTGGAGTGGTATAAAAGAAGCATTGTATCCCCACCTCAGTATATGCGAGTTCCTGTTTGTCCACATATTTGTCAACACTTGCTATGGTTAGTCTTTTCCATTCCAGCCCTTTCGAAGGGTGTGTAGTGGTATCTTATTGTGGTTTTAATTTGAATTTCCTTAATGATCTATGATGTTAAATATCTCCTGTGTTCATTTCCCTTTTATTTTATTTTTGTATATATTTTGATCTCTTGAAATCTTTTACCTACTTTTTTTGTCGTCTGAGTTAGAATATTGGAAAAAATACATATTCTGGGTGTTAAGTCTTAGGTCAGATAAGTGCTTCACAACTATTTTCTCCTTGCCTGTGTCTTGTCTTTTTATTTTCTTAGTGATATATTTTGAAGAACATGTTTCTAATTGTGGTGAAGTTCAGTTGATTGCTTAATTTTTTATGGCTCTTACTTTTGGTATCATATTTAAGACATCTTTGCCCTTGCTGAGGTCACAAGATTTTCTCCTGTGCTTTGTTTAAAATGTTTTATATTTAACTGTTATGTTTTATCTAGGATCCATCTTTGAATTAATTTTGTGTCTGGTGTAAGCCAGGACCCCAAGTGCATGTTTTTATTTATGGATACTTCTTATAGGATCAGCACTGGCCTGGGAGTCACAAGGTTGGCAGTTCAAACACACCAGCTGACCCTTGGAAACTAGATACAGGGTCGCTGTGAGTCGGAATTGACTTAATGGCACTTAACAACAACGACTT
>NW_006408619.1:3322191-3327270 GCF_000296735.1 Chrysochloris asiatica
GGTAAGATGGAGGGTCAGAGAAAAAGAGGAAGACCCCCAGTGAGATGGATTGGCAAAGTGGCAGCATCAGTGGCTCAAGCATAACAACAATTGTGAGGTTGGCCCAGGACCGGGCAGTGTTTTGTTCTGTTGTGCATAAGGTCGCTATGGGTTGGTACCGACTCGATGGCACCTAACAACAACAACCGCAAGGTCCACATATCAAACCTACCAGCCTCTTCTTGACGGGGAAGATGAAGCTTTCTGCTCCATAAAGACCTACAGACTCATAAACCTCCATTCTGGGTGTTGCTCTGAGTTATAATCAAGCCAGAAGCTTGAGTGTGGCTGTTTTCATACCACCTCTGTGCTGTATGATTCCCATTCAACCCCATTCAGGCCTGCTGTGAGTTGTAATTTACCCCATGACCTTGAGTTTGAGTGTTCTAGCACCATCTCTAAGCTGTATTACTACAGTTCAGTATGGAATATGCTAAAACGAAGCTTCCTTTTTCTGAATAAGCTGGAGGAGGAGGAAAGAAAGGGGGGATTTGTTTTGGTGTTGGCCTTTATTGTAGAGCGCTCTGTATGCACTTACCCATAGCTTGATTCTGCCTATTAAAGACATCTATAGTCTGTAAACAATGAAGAGAGTTTGAGCAAGCTTGGCTTTAGTTAAAAAGATACTCTTATCCTTTGTCTCGGAGGGTGGTTATGAAACTGTATTAACAAGTAGCTAGGCTGGGATAAGCCTAGGATAGAGTAAGCCAACGTGAGTATTTGTTTAAAATAGTCCTAGCATGGAATGATGAAACCCTTCATACCTTTTTTTTTTTTCTCTTTTCCAAGCAGTTGTTTCTAACTATGAGAGTAAAACATGTGTATTGCAGAAACTTTGGAAACTGCAAAAAAGTATAAAGAAAAAATATTCCTCTCCTCATCTCTGCCATTCTGATTTTAGCTAAACAATACTTTGATACTTATGTGAATGGTATGTGGGCTCAGGGCAAGCATGGCTTCTTGGCACAATTTTTGGAATTGGTGATGGATTCAAGCTTGTCTGTTACATTTCTCCTGGGAAGGGCAAGTGTCAAGGGCAGTGTTTGTGGGGCATCTATTGTGAGGCAAGCCTCACTCACAATGCCCTCTGCAGTGTTTCTAACTTTCATTCTCTCTTCTTCCTTCCCTACCTTGTAGCTACCCTTGTTACCGTTTTACAGGCTTGGGCTAAATAATTTGTTCAAAATTCTTCAACCTGGGCTTTCTTTTGTGGCTTAAAGGGCTTTTAAAAGAAGAAGAAAAGAAAGGACAGTATAATTCAGCTTTTTTTTTTTTTTTTTACTGTCTTGGGTCATGTCTTTTTCCTTTTATTCTCCATAAGAACTACAAGTCCCAAGATACCCGTGTATCCTCCTCAGATCAACGCTTAGTTTCTCATTTCTCTTCTCTGTAGCTGCACAGAAACGTAAAGACAAAAGCGCGGTTTCTGACAACAAGCCCTTGCATTAGATACATTCCATCAACTATTTTAACTTATTAAGCAGTAACAAATACTCGACTGGATTCCAGGCAAGCCTCTCTGTTTCTTCTATAAAAGAAGTCAACAAGGCTTCTTCTATGATGTATATCAACTTTGCTAATTTTTGGTTTTAGTGGAGTCATGAATGAAATATGAGGGGGCTTCAAAAAGTTATTTTGGAAAATTCCATTATGTATGTATGTATGTGTATATATATGTATATATATATATACACACACACACACACACACACACACACACTATATATATATACACACACATACACTATATATATGTATATATATATACACACATACACATATGCATATCTATATGTTGTTGTTGTTGTTAGGTGTCGAGTCAGTGCCGACTCATGGTGACCTTACGCACAGCAGAATGAAACATAGCTTGATCCTGTGCCAACCTCACTGCTGTTGCCACGTATGAGTCCATCGATGCTGCCACCAGTTTTAAATACCAGCAGGTCTCCCATGGTGGACAGGTTTCAGATGAGCTTACAGATGAAGACAGACTAGGAAGAAAGAGTGACGAATTACTTTGGAATATTTAGTCAATGAAAACCTTATGAATAGCAGAGAAACATATCTGTATATACATGTCTATGTATATCTGTGGAGTCCTGGTGTGGCGCTGTGGGTTAATGCGCCAGACTGCAAAGCTGTTTGAACTGTAAGGTCGGCAGTTCAAGCTCACCAGCTGCTCCTTAGAAACCCTGTACAGGGTCACTATGGATTGGAACTGACTCGACAACACTTCACAACAATAATAACAACATATGTATCATAGCAATCTATCTATCTATATATAAATATACTTTTTTCATAGCCAGAGATTCATTCTTTTATTTTTAAGCCACATTAAATTTTTGCCTTTTATAATTGCACTATGATAACTCTTTTCTTTTGTAATATTCTGTTAATTAATTATTTTTTCTTTCACTTTTTATTGTGAATTCAGTGAAGGTGAACAGACAGGATTAACAGCTTTACTTTCAACCAGTCATACGTTTTGTTTCATCTCAATGATCACAATCCCATCCCTGCAACAAGTTATCCTGCTTCCTCCCTGTGGCTTCCTGTTTACTCTTATTTCTCACAAACCAACAAAGCAAAACTGTTTTATGTATACATCCAAAACAAAGCACAGATAGTCTTATGTCCAGATGGCACATTGTGCAGGCCAAGACTCTTGCTTGCCACCACACAGCCTTTCTCAGTCCGTGCGCCTTGACTCTGAAGCCGCTCTCTTGCCATGCTGCCATCTCTGCTGTCCTTGGTTTCCTAGGTCGGGCTCTCATGCCCCATGCACGCTCTTCTTTCTTGTTTCCATTATCTTCTAACTCTATTTTTTCATGAACTTTTTGAAGCCCTTTCATAAATTTCTGGTGGCAATGGTTAGAGGATCTGCTGCTGCCGCTGTTGTTAAGTGCCGTTGAGTCGTTTCCGACCCATAGCAACCCTGTGTAGGGTTTCCGAGGAGCAGCTTGTGAGCTTGAACCGCCGACCTTGTGGTTCAGGCTGACTTTGCAATCCAGCGCATTAACCCACAGCTCCACACCAGGACTCCAGATAATCTGCCGTGTTGGCTCTGTATAGAGTTTCTGAGGAATAGCTGGTGAGCTTGAACTACCGACCTTGTGGTTCTAACCAACTCTGCAGTCTAGCACATTAGCCCACAGCACCGCCGCCTGCATTTGAAGAGCTCTGTTGTCCGAGGTGCCTTCCACTTCATGGCAACCTTCAGACTTTGCATTTGAGTTTCAGTTTTGGTATTCAGTCTCTTTATTTTGGCTGTTTTTATTTTGAGTGGTTAAGAAGCACCAATTGTAGTGTTTACATAAAAAGAAGGGAAGGGTATTAGTTCTCCCGGAGCCTCATTTTTCCTCTTCTTTCCTTTAGGAGATTTTTATGTCTCAGCCTTCTTGACAGCCTTCCCATTGAGGCCCTCACTTGAACAAATAGAATAGCTTATCCTAAACTGTTGTTTATGTTGTTGCCATGGTATCCTTTTTGGAAACAAAAAACTGGTTAATGTGTTTGTACAGGAATCCAACCTCACCCCCTCCCTACTCCAGCTGGCATTTGTCTGTGGACTTATTTTTCCCTTGGGATTCAGGCTAAGGCTTGGGGTGGGGGGGTGTTGAGTACAAAGGGTGGTGGGATGTTTGGACTCTGCACCCTTATAAATCAAAGTTCTTTATCCTCACTTACTCAGTTAATGACTAAACGCTTTTGTTGAGTGACTTAAGGCTTTCCATTTGAGTTAACTACTTGTTACATGAATTATATTTCTTCCCGACAAACGTTACTTTAGGGCTGAACAGTAGAACTTAGTAGAACAGCTCGGTACCACACCAGGCTCATTGAAACAACAACAGAAAAGCCCCTGTTGGATCAGATTTGGACCAGTGATTCATGGTGAAGAGTGATAAAGGTGGTTTAGGAGATGTGGGGACATAATTAGAAAGGAAAGAAAAAGTGAATTGTTGACGTTTCATTTTCTAGCCTTTGAATTGGTTGTGATACAGATATACTTAAAGAGTGAGCAGTTGGGTGAGAGCTGTGTTTAGCACTGGCTGCTGTTTGTGTTATTTGCATATTAGAAAAACGAGGAAGAAAGGCTGTTAGCGGCACAGTGAAATACCAACAAACTAGACATAATCTTGGAGTCTTGGTGTGGTGCTGTGGGCTAACGCGCTGGACTGCAAAGCCTGTTTGAACCACAAGGTCGGTGGTTCAAGCTCACCAAGTCACTCCTTGGAAATCCTATACACACAGGGTCGCTATGAGTCAGAACTGACTTTACAACACTTAACAAAAACAACGAGAAAATACAGAATTAATTTTAATCTTTTTAAGTAAAACATACCACTTGGTCATGGAAAAATAGAAAACATGGACACGTAAGTTTTGTGGAGGAGGGATTACACAAAGTTAAAATTTAGCAAGATAATAACTACATTTCTAGCAAAACGCCTGTAGAGTGAAGTTTGTTCTATGTGGTTTCTACTTTCCTATTGACCTCTCCCAGTCCTGGTGTGGTGCTGTGACCTCTAAGGTCGGTTTGAACCACAAGGTCGGCAGTTCAGACTCACCAGTCGCTCCTCGGAAAAAATCTATACAGGGTCACTATGAGTCGGAACTGACTCCATGGCACTTAACTACAGTAGACCTCTTGTCTCCTTGAGGCTTTCGCTGGTGTAATTTGGTTCTTAGGTATTCAACTCCCATGTTATTGTTGTTGTTATGTGCTGTGGAGTTGGTTCCTACTCATAGCGACCCTGCACAGGGTTTCCAAGGCTGTAAATCTTTACGGGAGCAGAACGCCTCATCTTTCTCCCGTGGAGCAGCTGGTAGTTTCGAACTGCTGACCTTGTGGTTCGCAGCCTGATTCATAGCCACCGCGCTACCAGAGCACTACCATGGCAGGAGTTAATTCTTCATGTGGTGTCCTCACCGCAGCTGTTCTGAAAACTGTGTTTCAGCTGAGGAAAGTAAGGCAGAGTGAAACTGCACAGGATCATGGATAGTGTTTTTATATGAAAAATCTTGTTGTCTTTT
>NW_006408619.1:3327690-3330537 GCF_000296735.1 Chrysochloris asiatica
CGTCCTGATAAGCATTATTCACTACAGTATCACGAGTTACCCATCTGTATGTCCTTTCATCAGCTCCACCCTCTTGTTGTGTTTTAAAGTATTCGTATATAGCACTGCTCCATTGGAGTCATGGTGTCGCGTTGTACCATAAGCACTCGACCACAAGATTGGCAGTTCAAACTCACCAGCCGCTCCATGGGAACGTTATATACAGTGTCACTATGAGTTGGAACCGACTTGACGACACTTAACAGCAGCACATGTTCCATTTGTCAAAAAATCCTTGTCCTCTGGTCTCTCTTAAGTTGGGAAAATGTCTGATCAAAACATTTCATTGGAATGAAACCTCCTTAGGGTGATTTACATGTTTTCAAGGTGCTGGATAACTCTAATGAATATTCAGTTAACATGTTTTTGAAACCCCTACAGTCACAGCTCTGGTAGCGTAGTGGTTACGAATCGGGCTGCGAACATTAAGGTCAGTGGTTCAAAACTACCAGCCGCTCTGTGTGAGAAAGATGAGGTTTTCTGCTCCTGTAAAGATTTACACCCTCGGAAACCCTGTACAGGGTTGCTCTGGGTCGGAACCGACTCGATGGCACTTAACAACAACAACAGTCACAGAAAGTGGTGAACAATTTGGCATCTGGTTACATTTTTAGATGTCACGATGAGAGTTATAGGCTAGGCAGCAAAGAACAAAATGGGTAAATGCTTCCTTCCTAACTAACTGCATGAATCCCTTCCCCAAATGGGAAGATGGGTCCAGACTGGCCAGCTGACCCGCTCTCCAAGATTCGGTTCAGAGCTTACAAGTTTAGAACACGTTCCTTCAGAATACTAAACAGGCCAGTGCCCCCCGCTGGTGTGATCTGCAGAAAGCAACACCTCTGGCAAACACTGAACTGTGGTCGTCTTCAGACATTATGACACCCATCTTTTAGACTTTACCATACGATCATCTCCAGAATGCAAGGCAAGCTCGTTCATCTTTTGCTCAGTGACCTACAGTAAAACATGGAAAT
Organism: Chrysochloris asiatica; assembly: GCF_000296735.1. Classification (NCBI taxonomy): domain Eukaryota; kingdom Metazoa; phylum Chordata; class Mammalia; order Afrosoricida; family Chrysochloridae; genus Chrysochloris; species Chrysochloris asiatica. The sequence goes on from NW_006408619.1 coordinate 3,328,707, forward strand.
GATGTTTGCACCTTCCTTGCTCTCACTGATGAATATGAGTCTGTGATGTGCACTGTCATTTTTGTTTTTTTCTCCAGTTTCTTTAATTTCTACACTCAGCAGAGCAAGTTCTCAGAGTCTGCCTTGACCGTTGTTGTTATGTGCCGATGAGTCAGTTCTGATGCATTGTTACCCTGTAGAGAGTTTCCAAGGAGTGGCTGGTGCTTGTCCTGCTTTGCCACACCAGTACTCGGCCTTGGCCCTTGTTATTGTTGTTAAGGGCCCTCGAGTCAGTTCCGACTCCTAGCGACCCTGTGTAGGGGTTCCAAGGAGCAGCTGGTGGAATTGAACTGCCGACGTAGTGGTTAGAAGCCCAGTGCTGATCCTACAGCGCCACACCAGGAGTGCACCGTGACCCTTGGGAGCTCATCAATACAGAAGAGCTAGTTTGAACTTGCCGAGTGATCTCTCCCAGCAGGCTGTGTGAACTGTGATGGGTAGTAGAAACTGCCCAGTGGCGCCCAGAGCATGCACCGTACTTGTACCATAAGATAGCTATGCCTCGGATGCCAGCCCCAGCTCCTGCCAGCTCTTACTGCCCTGTGGGCTTGTTACTTCATTGGGCTGGCTCACAGCATCTGAGTCTACTGTACTTATGACTGACTTGAAAAGGATACAAACGAAGAACTGCATAGACTGAGGTCTGGGAGGTATTCCATCACAGAGACCATGTCCCAGATAGATTGCTGCCTTCCCTGTTCTTGCCAACCAGGAAGCTCAGCTCAGCCTTAGGGTTGAAAGCTCTTCTTGGCTTCCCCACCTGGCCATGATAGATTACATCATGTCTCCTGAGGGTTAAGTTCAAAGACTCAAAGGTTATCCAGATTTAATAAAATTGATAGTGAAGTGCAGCTATTGGTGCCCTCATTCTTCTTACAACTTCAACTTGATTCTGGCCAGTTTTATGCCTTGGCATGCCTTTCTTGGAGACTACATAGTTGGTGTGACTTTCAGCACTTATATAATGGTGAAAATAAGAACACCCAAAGCCATCTTTCTCCTTCCCATGCAGAAAGCTGTACAATCGGGATAGAAAGCCACTGGAGGAATTGTGAAGCTCAGCATTATTAATCCAAATCTTAAACAGAGTTTTTTTGTAGATTTCATATGAAAATTGGACATGCACTTTTCTGTACACCAGGGTCCATTGATTGTCAGCTAGAGTGGTCTCACCTGGCAGTAAACACAGCTGCTTAACAAACAACGGAAACAGCAAAGCGTCTTTCAAGATGGAGTCATAGGCTCTTTCATAATCACTGATGCAGTTATAATTTAACTCGAAAATGTAGTTCATGATACTATTCTTTTTCCTGAAATGATAGACTATTCATTTAGTTGTATTTTGCTAACTCCTAGTCATGCTGTGGAAATCCTGTGTTCTGATGAGCAGTCTTTTAATGGTCCCATCTGTTGGCTCCCATGGCACTGTGATTTATCTTTGTTATAATACTTAGACTGACATGGGGAGACGGAAGTTTCACGAGTCAGCAAGCTGTGAAACAAGTCAGTCTGTAATGAAATTAAATCTTTTAAAATTAATTGATTGCATTGCAGCAGGATTGGAGAGAACAAAAAAATTGTTGATATTTATCTCACCTTGATGCCACTGGCCCTGAAGTTAGTTTCTCTATTTTGACTTAGTTGTAATAGTGCTGTACTTACTGAGCAGCCTGGTATTGCTAGTTATGATGCTTCTGCTGTTGCTAGTTATGATGCTTCTGCTATTGCTAGTTATGCTTCTGCTATTGCTAGTTATGATGCTTCTGCTATTGCTAGTTATGATGCTTCTGCT
>NW_006408619.1:3331264-3332834 GCF_000296735.1 Chrysochloris asiatica
TTCTGGTATTGCTAGTTATAATGCTTCTGCTGCTGTGTGCTGTTGAGTCAGTTCCAACTCAGAGACTATATAGTGTTTCTGAGGTTATATGTCTTTATGGAAGCAGAAAGCCTCATCTTTCATCTTTCTCCCATGAAGCAGTTACTGGTGGATATGAACTGCTGACCAACTATACTACCAGATCTCCTTAGGGTTATTAATGATTGTTGTTGTTCTTAAGTGCCATCGAGTCAGATCTGATTCATAGTGACCCTATATAGGGTTGCTGAGGAGTGGTTGGTAAGTTTGAACCGCCAACCTTATGGTTCAAACCGACATATAGCATTCCAGTGCTGTACCCCACAGCGCCACGCCAGGAGTCATAAGTGTTGTTGTTGTTGTTAGGTGCCAACGAGTTGGTACTGAACCATAGTGACCTTATGCACAGCAGAACGAAACACTGCCCGATCCTGGGCCAACCTCACTACTGTTGCCACGCTTGAGTCCACCGACGCTGCCATTTGGCCAATCCATCTCATTGTGGGATTGTGGGTGTCTTCCTCCTTTTTATTTGAAAGTGCAGCCAGAATGCTCCTTGGAGGCCAGGATGGCCAAACCTCGTCTCTCATACTTCGGACATATTTTCAGAAGGGACCAGTAGCAGAGAAGGATATCATGTTTGGTAAGGTGGAGGGTTAGAGAAAAAGAGGAGTCATAATAGCCGCTGGAAAAAAAGATACAGATAGTCCTTTGGGACTAGGGAGTTTGGCTTCATTGTGAAAACAGCAAGGATCCCATGGAATCGACCCACAAATTGTGGGACGTGAACCTCGTGGTACACTGTGGAGAACAGGTGAAATCTGAACTCTGGGAGAACAGTAGGGAAGCCATGGTTTAGGAGGGAGGAGGGTGACTTGGGCAGTTAGATAGATGAGACCTTGTTGAGGTAAAATCAGTAGGATTCCTTAAGATAGAAGTAGGTAAAAGCGGAAAAGACTATCAGAGTTACCCGAGAGCTTGTGGTAAGGCCATTCGTGTGGTTGGAGGACAGAATGAGGGTGTAGATAATCTACTTGGTGCAGAATATCCCATGAGGAGGATTTCATAGTCAGTTGGCAATTAGAGACTGGTGGTGGTGGTTGTGTGCCATGGAATCATCATATTCATGTATAAGGGTTCTGAGGCTGTAAATCTTTATGGGGAGCCCTGGTGTGGCGCTGTGGGGTAATGCACTGGACTGCAAAGGTGGTTTGAACCACAAGGTTGGTGGGTCGAGCTTACCAGCTGCTGCTTGGAAACCCTATACAGGATCGCTATGGGTTGGAACCACCACAACAGCATTTAACAACAACCACAAGAAATCTCTACGGGAGCAGAACGCCTCATCTTTCTCCCACGGAGTAGCTGATAAGAGTTGAACTTCTGGCCTTGTGGTTACTAGCCCAACTCTTCACCCCCTACGCTAATTAGAGTATGGAAGGAGTTCGGACTTTGTGTGAAGACGAATGTGAATAATATATGGCAGTTAAATGCTGGCCAACACTGAGGAATGGTTGTTGATAAGTGCCATTGAGTCGGTTCCGACCCATAG
>NW_006408619.1:3334015-3386495 GCF_000296735.1 Chrysochloris asiatica
ACCTTAGTCCTGAAGCTGACATCTGTGCTCTTCAACGCTTTAAAAAGGTCTTGTGCAGCAGATTTGCCTAATGCACTACATCGTTTGATTTCTTGACTGCTGCTTCCGTGAGTGTTGATAGTTGATCCAAGAAGAAGGAAGTTCTTGACAACTTCAATCTTTTCTCCCTTGATACAGATGTTGTTTATTGGTCCAGCAGTGAGGATTTTTGTTTTCTTTACATTGAGATGAAATCCATACCGAAGGCTGTGTTCTTTGATCTTCATCAGTAAATGTTTCAAGTCCTCTTCACTTTCAACAAGCAAGGTTGTATCATCTGTATATTGCAGGTTGTTAATGAGTCTTCCTCCAATCCTGATGCCACGTTTTTCTTCATATAACCCAGCTTCTCGGATTATTTGCTCAGCGTTGAATAAGTATGGTGAACAAATACAACGCTGTCGCACACCTTTCTTAATTATAAATCATCAGTGTTCCCATGTTCGTTAAAACTTACTCTTGAAATTCTTGATGCTTTTGCTACCAGTAACCTTAAAACCACTGAGCTAAAATTGGTTTGAGTTTCTCTTCTTCTTTTTTCTCTGCTCTGAGTTTGGGGCGGAGGTGGTGAGGTTGGGGAGTGCAGCCGGAATAGTGTTGAGCCCTTTGGGCTGTCCATGAAGTAGGAAGTGGAACCGTAGTGATGGAATCTGCGCCTTTGCTGGTGCATCTACTGATTTGTGTAGCTGCTGCTGCCACTGCAGGGGGCTTGAAGATGATCTGCAGTTCTTTGAACTTTTTCCAGGACTGCAGCCAGCTGCTTTAATCATTGTCAAGATGTTTTAGAAGGCACCAGATAGAAATAATATGCTAAGCTGGAAAAAGCATCCTTGGCCTCTCTCAGACTAGGAGTATGTGTGTGTCCTCCGCTCCTGCCCCTCCCTGTCTCTCTATGTAGGTGTAGTGGTGGTGAGAATGGAAGTCAGGGATTGAGCGTCCCTCAGTTCTGCCACTGACCATGCTGTGGGATCAGCCCTGGACTGCGAACCACTGAGTCGGCATTTGAAACCCACCAGCAGTCCCTTGGAAGCCCTATACTGGGTTTCTGTGAGTTGGAACTGACTCGACAGCACTTAACGACAACAAGGACTCATTTTCACTTCCTGTAAAATGATACTGGAGCTATGTTAGGAACCCTGGTCTATAGTGGTTAAGGCGCTTGGCTGCTAACTAAAAGGTTGCCAGTTTAAGCCCACTGGCCACTAGCTGGATAATGGTGCCGTGGCTTACTCTATAAAAATTGTTAAGTGCCGTCAACTCAGTTCCAAGTCATAGTGACCCTTTATAGGGTTTCCAAGACTTTAAATCTTTATGGGAGCAGAAAGCCTCATCTTTCTCCTGCAGTGCGGCTGATAGATTCGAACTGCTGACTTTGTGGTTAGCATCCCAGCTTGTAATCCATTATGCTACCAGAATTACAGCCTTGGAAACCCAGTGCTCTGTCCTGTAGGGTCACTGTGAGCCATAGTTGACTTGAGTGCAGTGGCTTTGGTTCGGTTGGGTTTGTGTTGGAGCTGCTAATGCCAGCTGCTTGGCAGTTCGAATGCACCCAATGGTACCATAGAAGAATTGGCAGTCTGCTTCTGTAGCGATTGTAGCCCAGAAGACCCTCGGGGAGTCCATCGCAGTGCAGCACGTCGTGGCCTCCAGGACTTGGAATCCACTTGTGGGCAGTGGGTTAGATTTTGGGTGTCGGAACTACGTTATGAATCTCTGGATGGTCCAAGCAGTATGCTTGGCTGCTAACTGTAAGTTTGGCAGTTTGAGGTGTGGTGCTGTGAATGCATGCGCTGGACTGCAAGGTCACTTTGAACCGTAAGGCTGATGATTGAGGCTAACCAACTGCTCCTTGGAAACCCTATAGAGGGTTGCCATGAGTCAGAACCGACCCAACAGCACTTAACAATAACAACAAAGAAGTGTCTAGGAGCCCTGGTTTGGTCTTTAGGATAAACACTGGATTGCTAACCACAGAATTGACAATTCAAACCCAACCACCACTTCTTGGAAACTCAGTATAGGGTTGCTGTGAGTTGGAACTGACTCGATGGCACATAACAACAGCAAAAGGTGCTTAGGGTAAACAGGCCTACTTGTGAAAAACCAGCTGTTGAAAACCCCGTGGAGCACAGTTCTACTCTGACTTGCGTGGGGGTTGCCATGAATTGAATTCAACTCAACAGCAGCTGGTTAGATCACGCTGTTATCAGCATTTTCTTTTAGCTCTGAGAGAGCCATTCCTTGAAACAGTTTTCAAAAGGTAAGTATATCCTAGCAATAGGTATAGAAACCAAAGGATGTTGAACATTAAAGTAAAATGATTGATGTTTTACATTTTCTACCAGAGAATATAATAATGCCTGATTATTTGCTATAAGACAGAAGAACTTTAGTGGTTTGGGAGTTTTGAGAAGGAGATATAGGTTAGAAGCAAATTTCCAGCGTATAACATTTTGTACCTCTCTGATACTTTGAGGGAATGTGTGATACTTTGTTATTGTGCTTCTGTGGCGTGTGTGAGCGCCAAACTGGTGTCTGTGCTAGCCACTCACCTTTAAGTACTAGAGTACTTTCATGAAAACTCCCTTCTTTTGCTCAGCTAGAGTTTTCAGATAATTGACTTTAGAACATCTGAATAATTTAAACAGGACTCCTGCCAACTCCAGTTTGCTGTCAGGCCAGCAAACCAGGTCTTTGTTGTTGTCGTGCTTTTCCCTCGTGCTCTGCCTGCTGTCCTTTGCTGGGATTTCAGTCAAAGCAGTTGGTAGTCATGGTAGCCAGGCCTTTCTTGCTTCTGGTGTTGGGGTTGCATAGGAGTGGTTCATGTAGGCCTTTGGACTAATTGCCTCTTTGAGTCTTTGATTTTCTTCATTCTCCTTTGCGGTGGACAAGAAGTGACCAAAAGTCATATCTTAGATGACCGCTCACAAGTTAAGACCCACGATGTTGCTCACCAAAGTAGCCTGCAGATTGCCAGTTGGTGTGGATGTCCCCCAAGTGCTATGGTCCTTTGCTTAAGCGTAAGGACTATATCCCACAAGGTGTTTATGTCTGAGAAGTTTTCTTTAACTGTGCATCTTGTGGGCTCTGTTGTCTGTATTGCTATTATGACATGGCATGGTGCTATAGGACCAACAGGGGACTGCTAACCACAAGGTCGGCGGTTTTAACCCACCAGCCACTTCTTAGAAACCCTGTACCGAGTCACTATGAGTTGGAACTGACTCGCTGGCACATAACATATACATGCTGAGCCTTCAGAAATGTCCATAACCAAGCCTCTATCTGCAGGTAGTTTGTTACCCTATACCCAAATACCCCTCATTAGCATACCAATGGAGCCATTGGGTATGATTTGTTAATACTGTTGTTGCAGGGTTGTTCGTATTTTGTTGATCTTTTTACTTGTTTAAGTGCCTCTGACCTTGCAGTCCAGTGCTTATCCTACAGTGCCACGTCAGGACTCTGTTTCTTGATAGAAGGAGCTCTAAGTTGTACTGCAGAGAGAAATGGAGTTGCAGAACAGACCAGAATGATGGCAGCAGAGAAGTAGACTTTCAGTGATGTGTCGATAATGTTATTCTAGAGCGTGGAAGCTGGTTATACCCTTGAAAATGCAAGCCACATTAAAGGAGGTTTCCGTTGTCGTATTGGAGCAAAGTAAATCCCAAATCAAACATGATGTGGGAAGATTTGAGCCATAGTTTCTGTGACTTCATTGGGATTTGGTGAGCTACTTGACAGGCCATAATGTTCTCTATGATGCTTTCTGAACTTTATTTAAGGAAGGAATGGGAAGTGAGATAATCCAATAAAAGTAGGTGTGTATTCAGAAAATGAGAGAGGCCCTGATCTGCTTTTTAAAATAATAGATTTAGTTTTTGAAACAAGAGTTGTTAAATAAAATAGGAAGAAGATGCATCTGACTCTTGACTCTTAATACTGACATTCTTTTAGTAGCTTTATTGAAGCATAAGTCACATGCCATGCTTTAATTCACTCATCAAAAGTATAAACTCAATGACTTTTTAAAGTATTCAGTATGTTGTACAACCATCTCCAGCACCAATTTTAGAAAATTTTCTAAAATCCTTAGCAATCATCTTGACCACCTAACGTTTACCATATATATTATCTTGAATAATTCGTTTACTTTATTTAAAGCTAACATTACTTTTTTCATATACTTGGATTTCAAGAAGTTAAGCCAGATAGATTGTTGTTGTTGTTGGGAGCCGTTGAGTCAGCCTTAGGCCAACAGAAAGAAACACTGCCATGTTCTGTGCCATTCTGTCAGCTATCCATTGCTGCTGTCCCTCAGCCAATCCATCACATTGGGGCTCTTCTTCTTTATCGCTGACCCTGCGCTTTACCCAGGAATGATGTACTTGTCCAGGGACTGGTCCCTCCTGATAATATATCCAAAGTATGAGAGGCAAAGTCTGGCCATCCTGGCTTCTCAGGAGCATTCTGGCTGCACTTCTTCCAACACAGATTTGTTTGTTCTTTGGCAGCCCATGGCACTTTTAATTCTCTTCTCCATCACCATAACTCAAATGCACTAATTCTTTTATTGATCTTCCTTATTCATTATCCAATTTTGACAAGCTTATGAGGCTATTGAAAATACCATGGTTTGCCCAGGCGCACCTTAGTCCTCAAACTGATAACTTTGCTCTTCAGCACGTTATAAAGAGGTTGTGTGCAACAGATTTATCTAATGTAATAGGTCGTTTGGTATCTTGACTGCTACTTCTGTGAGTGTTGATTGTGGATCCAAGTAGAATGAAGTCTTTGATGCCTTCAATCTTTTCTCCATTTATTATGATGCTATTAATTAATTAATTTATTTATTTATTGGTCCAATTGTGAGGATTTTTGTTTTCATTACAGTGAGGTGCAATTTATACCGAAGGTTGTGGTGTTTGATCGTCATTAGCAAGTATTTAGTTCTGTTCACTACCAGCAAGTAAGATTGTGTCATTTGTGTACTGCAGGTTTTTTATGAATCCTCCTCCAATCCTGATGCCATGTTCTTCATCACATAATCCGACTTCTCGGATTATTTGCTCAGCATGCAGTTTGAATAAGTATCATGAAAGGATACAACTCTGGCACACACCTTTCCTGATTTTAAACCATTCAGTGTCCCTTGGTCTGTGTAGAGGTTCCTCATGAGCAAAACAAAATGTTCGGAAATACTCATTCTTCGAAATGTTATCCATAGCTTGTTATGACCAATATAGTTGGAAGCCTTTGTGTAGTCAATAAGGCAGAAATAAACATCTTTGTGGTATCCTCTGGTTGCAGCCAATCCATCTGACATCAGCAATGATATATCCCTCATTCCATGTCCTCTTCTAAATTTAGGCTAAATTTCTCGCAGTTCCCTGTTCGTGGACTGTTGCAGCCGTTTTTGAGTTATCTTTCAGCAAAATTGTACTTCAATGATATTAATGTATTGATTGTATTAATGATACTGTTCAATGTATTTCTACATTCTTCTTTTGGGTCACTGCTCTTTGGAATGGGCACATTTATGGATCTCTTCCAATCAGTTGGCCTGGTAGCTGTCTGTCCAAATTTCTTGGCAAAAATGAGTGAGCGCCTCCAGTGCTGCATCAGGTTCTTGAAAGATTTTCAGTTTGTAGTCCATCAATTCCTAGAGCCTTGTTATTGCCAATACCTTTAGTGTGGCTTGGATTTTTTCCTTCAATATTACCACATCTTGATTATATGCTACCTCTTGAGATGGGTGAACACTGATCATTTCTTTTTGGTGCAGTGTTCCTTCCATCTTCTCTTGACACTTTGTGGATCATTCAGTATTTTGCCCATAGAATCCTTCATTATTACAAGTTGAGGCTTGAATTTCTACTACAGTTGTTTCAGCTTGAGAAAAGCTGAGCATATTTTTCCCTTTTGGTTTTCTAACTCCAGGTTTTTGCACATTTCATTATAATACTCGTCTTTGTCATCTCAAACTGCCCTTTGAAATTTTCTTCTCTGCTCTTTGGCTTCCTCCTTTCTTCTTCCACTCGCATTAGCATCTCTATCCTGGAGAGCAAGTTTAAGAGTCTCTTCTGGTATCCATTTCGGTCATTTTTTTCTTTCTAGTCTTTATAATGCCCTTTTGCTTTCTTACTGTATGGTGTTCTTGATGTCATCCCATAACTCTTCTGGTCTTCCGTCCTTAGTGTCCAATGCATCAAATCTGTTCTTGAGGTGGTCTCTAAATTCAGATGGGTAATGTTCGAGATCATCTTTTTACTCTTGTGGACTTGTTTTCATTCTCTTCAGCATCAGTCTGACTTACCTATGAGCAATTAATGGTCCCCTCCACAGTCTTTCCCTGGCTGATAATATTGAGCTATTCCATTGTCTTTTCCATAGAGGCCGTCAGTTTGATTTCTGTGTACTTCATCTGGTGAGGTCCATGTGCCTTTTAGATTGTTTTAAAAAGGCATTTGCAACGAATAAGTTGTTGGTCTTGTAAAATTCTGTTACCAAATCTCCAGCAGTTTGTGTTTTCCAACTAATGAGCCTTCCTTTTAGTTTCCACCATATGCATTTCAATCACCAGTCATTGTATGTATAATCAATTTCAGAATGAAGAAGTTGGTAGAATCATTGAATTCCTTCCTAATTGGCTCTAGTGGTTGGTGCCTAAGTTTGAATAGTAGTGGTATTAACTGGTCTACCTGGTAGGGATACGGATATTTTTCTTTCCCATACAGCATTGTACTTCAAGATGGATCTGCAGTTCTTTCTGTGATTGGGTCACCATTCCATTAGAAATGTTGTTCCTAGCTTAGTAAACCAATACCAGTCCATTTCAGCTAACTAATGCCTAGGACATCTATCTTTATGTGTTCCATTTAATTTTTGAAAATTTTTAATCTTCCTGGATTTATACTTTGTACATTCTATGTTCTGATGATTGATGGATACATGTAACTATTTCTCCTTGTTTTGAGTTGTGCCTATCAGCAAACTGTCAGCAAATGAAGGTCCTGAAAGTTTGATTCCATTCACGTCATCATGGCCAACTGTGCTTCGAGGCGGCAGCTCTTCCCCAGTCGTATTTTGGGCGCCTTCTAACCTTTCAGCATCATATCTGACAATCTACTAGTGCTGTTCTCAATGCTTTTGAGTTCTGGTCTCTAGCTGACATTTTCTTAGAGAGCTTCAATGAATTTTCCCAGGCCTCAGAAGTCATTTATTCGGTGTGTGTCATTTTTTTTTTTTTACAACTCCCTCCCTTTTTTAAAAATCAGTGCTTTATAGCTACTTAACATAAGGAACATCTCTAGAATTGTAATGTAGGTCTGTTTGACTCCCTAAGTTACCAGTATTGAGGCCCCATAGCGCTATGTGATAAAGCAGTGGACTGCAAGGTCAGTTTGAACCTCAAGGCCAGCGCTTCAAACTCAGTGGTCACTCCTTGGAAACCCTATATGGGGTCGCTGTGAGTCAGAACCAGCTCGACGGCACTTAACAACAACAACCACACTGTGCTAGATTTTGTGGGGAGTTTGAAATTGTAGATAATATATCTTTGGCTTTTGAAAACTTTTTTTAAAAGGGTGGAAGCATTGAGAGTTAAAAATTTTTTTCTTTTTAAAGAACACAATAGTCTCCCTTCCTTTCTTTTGGGAAGAACTGGATTGTCTCCAGCTGTGTGCAGATTTGGAGCTGGAGTTCCATTAGACAGTGACCGTCTGTCAGCACCAGGGTACCCACTCCTGGAGGGATCTGAATGCCAGAGGTCTCTGCTTAGACTCAGCCGTACCTATTGCACATCTTACCTGGCAACAGACAGAGTGATTAACCTTTATTTTAGGGCTATGGTGGTGGCAGTGGACTGAGTCGGTTCTGACTCATAGCGACCCTCTCTAGGGTTTCCAAGGCTGTAAATTCTTATGGGAGCAGAAAGCCTCATCTTTCTTCTGTGGTGCGACTGGTGGATTTGAACTGTGTTATAGCCCTGCTGTTTATTGTGTCTGCCTTCACAAGCAGAGCTCCAGCCCTTGATTGGTTGGCTGGTTGGTTCTGTGCCGTGGAGTCTGTTCCAACTCATAGCGACCCTCTTTAGGGTTTCCAAGGCTGTAAATCTTAACAGGAGCAGAAAGCCTCATCTGTCTCCCCTGGATCCACTGGTTGTTTCAAAATGCTGACCATGAGGTCAGTAGCCAAACTCCTTTCTGAAGGATGCTTACTTCTTAGTTAAAGGCCTAAGGAAGGAGATTTGAATATTTAACAGATAGAAGTGTCCTGCATCCTGGAGGGGTGAGGTTTCCCCAGAGCAGATGTGAGGGAAATATTAAATGCTTTGAAATCTGTTAGAAACTATTGCATGCAGCTCCTCCTAGGCTGCCTCCAGAGTCTAAGGATTCCACCCAGGCAACAGGCACTCAATGAGTGTTGGTTCATCCCATTGGAGCCTTAACCCACAAGATGCTCCCAGACCGTTAGTACTTGGAAAGCAGCTTTTATGGATTCCAAAAAATAAGCTGATAGCATGTCAGAACAAATATGGATCCAGTTTTGCTGTATAGTTACTCATTAAAACCTCATGATTCTGTTGATTGCTATCTGGTCAGCTGTAATATAATTTCTTTTATTGTTTATTTTGGTTATTCTCACGTCTTGTCAATCTAACTAAAAGGTTGTCAGTTTTGTAGTTCTTTTGAAAGAGCCAACCTCTGGTTTATTCTGCTGGTTTTCTGTCATCTATTTTACTTCTGCCCGGATCTTTGTTATTTCCTTTATTCTAGTAGGTTTATCTTTAGTTTGCTATTCTCGCTGTGGTTCCTGGAGTTTTCAAGCTAGGCTTGAATTGGTAATCTACCTCTTATTATGTAGACTTTTATTTCTAGTCATACATCAGTGGATTTATTCAAAACAAAATTGATCTAAATGTGTCTCTGCGATCAGTGGATGGCTGCAAACTAGATCTTAGTACTGCATTTGTTTTAGTCTCTTTAGGATGCCTCTCCCTAAAAAAAAAAAAAAAAAAAGAGTTGAAATAGTACTTCCAACGGTATTTTCAACTTGGATATTCTAAAGTATTCAAGGGCATCTGTTGACCAGTTAAATTCAAGGCAGAGAGTTCAGCTCAGAAGGGTATGATCTCTGTGTGACACCATAGAATAAATGCTAGACCATGACGTTTATTTAAAACGAAAGGTCGGCGGTTCAAACTAGTAACCTGTTCCTTAGAAACTCAATCCAGGGTTGCTGTGAGCTGGAACCAATTTAACAAGAACAGGGAGTAATCTCTGTGGATTGTTTTGAGAGACAAGGCTGAGCATAGGGTGAAATATACCAAATTTAAGCTAATTCTATAAAGTATCCTTTTGTTGTTGTTCAGTGCCTTAGAGTTGGTTTGGCCTTGTGGTTCACACTGACCTTGGGCTGAGTACTTATTCTATAGCACCACTCCTGGACTCCAAGGCTCCTGTGTTGTTGTTGACTCATAAGGTTTCTGAGGAGCACCTGGTGAGCTTGAACCACCGACCTTGTGGTCTTAATACATTAACCTGCAGAGCCACAGCAGGACTCCATTCTCCTTTTTTGTTTTGTTTTATATAAGTGCCCTTGAGTCGGTTTCTGAGGAGTGCCATCTGTATAGGGTTTCTGAGGAACGACTGGTAGAGTTTGAACCATCAACCTTGTGGTTCAAACTGACTTTTCAATTCAGTGCATTAGCCCACAATGCCACATCAGGACTTTATAAAGTCTCCTTTATGAAGTCTTAATAAGAACAGAGACAAGACAAGGACGTATCATCTGTATGAGGGAAATCAGCGGCAGGATGCCAGAGTGGGATATCCATGCAGTTCTGAGTCCTAGTACCCTGTGTTTGTTGATATTGTCAGGCAAGACTGCACCTCCTGGGCTTGCCCTGGAGGTGTAACTGCCTTTAAAAAGTCATCTGCTTGAGGGCAAAGCTGCCACTTTGTTGGTTGTTGTGCCATTGAGTTGGTTAAGTGCCATTAAGTGTAGCGACCCTGTATAGGGTTTCTGAGGAGCGGCACCGCCAACTGTGAGTTCAAAATGACCTTGCAGTCCAGCACATTAACCCACAGCACCACACCAGGACTCCTTGTTGGTTAATGATCCAAAATAATTTAATTGGAGCCTGAATTTATGTCAGTAAATGGAGTTAGGACTCACACTGTAACCCACAAAGAAGTGATGTAGAACTGAAGCTCTAATACAATTCTGGAGTCCTGGTGTTGCACTATAGGTTAATGGGCTGGACTGCAAAGTCGGTTTGAACAGCAAGGCCAGCAGTTCAAGCTCATCAGCCTCTCCTTGGAAACTCTATACAGGGTCACTGTGGGTTGGAACCCACTCGATGGTAACAACAACAATACAATTCTAAGAGTACAGCTTTCTACTGGAGTTTTAACTACTGCATCATGTGATCTGGGAGTACCAATAGTTGAAAAACAATTTAAAAGAGAAGGAAATGTGTTGGGTAAGAGCGTATCTTAGTTAAAGAATACTCTCCAGATTTTTAAGATTTATCTATTGTTGTCATCAATTGCTTTCCAATCATTTATTTCTTCTGATGTGGTGCCGGAAACATAATTCAAGATTTCAAAATTTTGAAAGTACAGGAATATGTTGATTTGGTTAGTAATGTTTCAAACATCTCTTGCGTACTTCTAACTGCATCGTATGGCAAGAGACCTTGGGAATGCAAAGCTTGTCTGGAGATTGATAAATGAAATGATTGCTGGACCTAATTAGGGCTTGTGGTTGTTGTTGTTAAGTGCCGTCGAGTCAGTTCCGACCCACAGCGACCCTGTACAGGGTTTCCGAGGGTGTAAATCTTTACGGGAGTAGAAAGCCTCATCTTTCTACCGCGGAGCGGCTGATAGTTTCGAACCGCTGACCTTAAGGTTCGCAGTCCGATTCGTAACCACTACGCTACCAGAGCTCCTTAGGGCTTGTGGTTATTCCTTGTTAAAACTGGAGGCCTAAGGCTGCTCGCCTGTGTCCGAATAGCACCTCAGAAGGAGTAGCTCCTGGTAGGTTCCGTCACTGAGTTTTCTAGATTCCTTGATTGTGTCGTATTTATTTTTTCTTGGACTGGGTGGGGAAGCATTCTGTGAGTGACGGCATTCTTCTGTGTTTCTTGCCCTGACTAAGGGCAGTGGCCACGATCTGTTATGGAAGGTGGTGGTATGTGTATCTCTGGTTCATCCATGTTCTGTATCTGCTTTGTTTTGAGATTCCTGTTCAGCTTAGTAACAAATTTCAAGGCTGGCAAGTTACCTATATGAAAACATGCAGTGTACCTTCTTGTGGTTGGGGAAGTGATTGGAAGGTCTACTCCTTGTTTAACGATGTTTTAAATTTATCATAGTATTTGCCAGAAACATGATTATTTGCTTTCATCGTAATTTTTCAGTGTGAAAGATTCCCTGGTCACTTGCTTATGTTTGGGTATTGATGCTGACGCTTGACTTTTTCATAATCAGATTTTTCTAGAATTTAGGGGAAAAGAGCTTTAGAAGTTTTTGTTATTTACATAACAGCAAGTAAATTTTGGAGCAGCAGATTTTAACTGATGAATGTTACTGTGTGTGTGTGTGTGCGCGCGCGCGCGCGCGTGTGCGCACGCGCGCGTGTAAAAGGGATTTCATTCCCAGCTGATTCTCAAGCTTGTAAACATTTAAATTAGGATGTGGATTGGAACTGTTGGCCTGTTGAGTTGCTTTACTTGTTGATTAATTATACAGTTGACTTTTTTTGTAATTCAGTCTCGACTACTCTGGAAAAACAAAAGAGGGCACATCTGCAAATCCATGGACAATGCTAAGTTCTGGAAAGATAAAGCAGATGAGTTATTTAGAGAAACTTTGAACACACATAGGTCGCTGCCTGTCTTCTAAGACCTTCCTTTTAGGCTTTTAATTAGTTAATTATTACTTCCTTCATCAACTATTTTCTATTTAAATGAGACAAACTACTCTTCTTTCCTGGGAGCTCTGGTAGCGTGGTGGTTAGGAATCGGGCTGCGAACCGCAAGGTCAGCAGTTTGAAACTACCAGCTGCTCCGCGTGAGAAAGATGAGGCGTTCTGCTCCCGTAAAGATTTACAGCCTCAGAAACCCTGTTCAGGGTCGCTATGAGTCGGAACCGACTCCACGGCACTTAACAACAACAACAACAACAACTCTTCATTTCTAATTTCATTATAGTTCCTGGATCACAATAGTACTGCCTGTGGCATTATGCTGTGTAACTCAGCATATTCCTTTCACAAAATACGAAATGGTGGTCACAGGTGTGTGACAGATCAGGAGAGAGAGCTACGTGGTGGTGTGAGGTTAAGAATATGGATTTTGGTGTCCAATCTGGGTTCAAATTCCAGCTCACTCTCTTCACGTAGCTTGTGTGACCTTAGATTGTTTAGTTAAATGTAACCATTTGTTAAATGGACTGAGCTTTATAATCAGGTGAGAACACCTACGGAGGTGTGAGACGGGAGGCTGTGGCTTCTCTCTCAGCACAGGACATATGTCAGAAAGTTTGTGGAAAGATCGTATGAAAACATAATGAAATTTCCCCATGAACTTTTGAAGTCCCCTCGTGTATAGTATGGTGGACATCGTGTGCTGGACTGCAAGGTCATTTGAACCTCAAGGTCAGTGGTTCAAGCTCACCAACCGCTCCTTGGAAACCCTACAGGTCGCTATGGGTTGGAACTGACTCGATGGCATGTAACAACAACAGGTGTATTTCTGTGTATTGCTTGGAGCAGAGAGGGCAAGAGGCCTTTACAGAATGACCCGTGATTGTTTCAGAAATAGATTTCAGCTACCAGGAAGAAGCTTCTTAACAAGAGGATGAGATCAGTTGGTATACTTGGAACTAGTTGATAATCCTTTTACTCCATTCTCTGAACATTTGCAGTGTTCCTATTTCTATACAAGCATGTGAGCTAGAAAATGACTAGGGTCCTCCATAGACATTCCCTATCTTCACTGAGGAAGGGGGAGCGTGGGGTGAGGCTAGCAGCAGCTATATATAGCCTTGCTCTTGCTTAGCTCTATCCCGTGGTAGGCTCTGAGGCAGTTCTCTTCTATTACATTCTTCTGCAGATTAGTTTACAACTTGAGGTTTGCTTGTATAAGATTTTTTGCAGGAGAATAGAGGGAAAAAAGGGAAAATCAGGAGTATTTTTAACTCTGAAAAACAATTGACCTATGAGTCTTTGCATCATGGGGTTAGGTGTTGAGGTTATATTGATTTATTATTTTGCCATAGCTACTTTTTGCTGTTGGAGAGCCAACCCTAAAGACTGTTTACTCTTCCTGAGCCAAATTTGATAGTTGCAAACAGCCTTCTGCATCTAAAATCACCTACAGAGAGCATTGTAACACGGGGATTTTTGCCTTTAAACTCAGATTAGTGGGTATTTCAGTGAGCTGTTTCTAAAAGCCTGCTCTTGATGAAGGCAAGGAGGGAGGATTAGTTTTCTGGTTCCCCATCTCTCGGGTGTTTTAGCAGCAGCTGTCTGGGGCAAGTGATTGTTAACTCCACTTTATACCGAGGAAGAAGCTCTGGTGGAATTGTGGGTGGTGTTGGATTGCTACCCAGCAAGGTTGTCAGTTCACATCTACCAGCTGGCTCTTAGGGAGAAACGCATTCACTCGTGAGTTGTAACGGGATGGCTCAAGTCGTGATTATGAGCCTTGGCCGTCTCCAGGGCTTTTTTGAGCGTTTATCTTCAGAAGTGTTTGAATGCCGAGACTTTTTAGCCACAATTAGCCAGTCTTGTTAAATCCTAGTGTGGTGCTGTAGGATAAGCACTGGGCTGCTAACTGAAAGGTCGGTGGTTCAAATCTGCCAGCTGCTCCTCAGAAACCCCGTCCGGGTTGCTGTGAGTTAGAACCTACCAGGCGACACTTAGCAACAGTAAACCCAGCGTTGAGCCAGCTATTTGCTACAGTGGGAGTCTGCCTATGATGCACCTTTTTGATTCCGCAGGGATAAGAAGACCCACATCTTAGAGCCCTTGGAAGAGTTCATTTGGACTGTTTATAGTGTGTTGGTCTATCCACAACCTGTCCAGAATAAGCCCTCAATTATTTGTTGGATAGGCTGATTTCCCTTGTTGGCCTTTCAAATACCTTTAGTTTTTATGCGTGACATCTTCTTTTCCTCCCTGCTTTGCTTTCAGGTTGCTTTCTTGGTGACCAGGGTTCTTTGAACAAACAGTTACAGACGTCTCCTCCAAGTCCCCACACCAGTGTATAAAACCTACAAAGCAACATGTATATTTTCAGGGCAGTATACCTAGAAATAGTCAATCCTTCCTCCCCTTAAATCACTTTAACCTTTTGATTGTAAAGTCTTTCAGAAACAGTAGCAAAGGAAACACTCTGTATGACCAAGTTGTTAGTAATTGACTTATATCTCTTGTAATTGCTTCTGTGAAACACTGATCTATATTTTGAATTTTGAAGGGTAACAGTTTTAAAGGAAAAGTTGCTGTGTGGTAGATGACCTATTTCACAAGATTTGTTCTGTCTGTATTACACATATATTAAAGATTTAAAGTCTCATTTGCATAAATAGACAAAAAGCTACGAAAGACATGGGCCACTGAAATAAATACTTCAATGGAAAGAATGAATGTACCATTCATTCAGAGAGCACACAGTCTGAGGTAGACATGACACAGAGCTGAAGTGTAACAGTGCGATGTTGTTGTTGTTAAGTGCCATAGACTCATACTGACCTTGTATAGGGTCCCCTAAGGCTTTGAAGCATTAACTGCGCCCTGCCTTGGAAAACCCTATGATACAGTTCTGTTAGGTCCATTTGGTTGCTATGAGTCTGAATTGACTTGATAATAATGGACTTTGGACTCCAGCTCTATCCTTTAAAGCCTAAGCATTTTACCCTTTCCACTTCATTCCCAACGGTGTAATGTGATTTATTACTGCTGTGTGCTGTCACGTCAGTTCCAGCTCATAACTGCCCTGCACAGGGTTTCTGAGAACAAGTGACTTGATGATTACCATCCAGGGCATATCCACCGTGCTGTCCCAGGGCTGGGCAAACACTGAGTTAGTTAGACAAGGTCACAGGTATCCACAAGACAAGGTCCTATCCGTAACAGATGACTTGGAACCAACACGATGGCCGTTAACAATAGTCAGCCACCTTGTTGCTGTTGATTCTGACTCATAGTGACCCTACAGGATACGGTAACACTACTCCATAGGGTTTTCAAGATTTTAATCTTTTTGGAAGCTGACTTCCACATTTTTCTCCCATGGAGTGACTGGTGGGTTTGAACTACTGGCTTATTGGTTCATTGTAACACTAGGGTTCCTTACAACAATACACTCAACTGCCATCAAGTGAGCTCTGACTCATAGCAACCCAATATAGGGTTTCTGAGACTGTGCATTTTTATAGGAGCAGACAGCATCAGCTTCAAGGTCGGCGGTTCAAGCCCACAAGCCACTTGTGATGAGCAAGCCAGTGCTTATCCTACAGTGTCCCCAGGGCTCATGAAGCACAATATTTGTTGTTTTTGTTAAGTGCCATCAAGTCGATTCCGACTCATAGTGTCAGTTGATTTTAAATACAGTGGAGATCTAATCTTACCAATTTTTTATCTTATTCTTGATGGACAACTGTTGTCTTTGTTTTGAGAAGCAGTCTGTTTGAATCGAAAGTAAATAATCTTTATCAACATTCATACTTCTGTGATTTGTCATATTCAAGCAGAATTAGCCAATATTGCCATTTTGAAAATGCCTAAGTGCTTCCTTGGTCTTCCTGGCTGCGTTTGTGTGCTCTGTGAATGTAGAGCTGTAGCATTTAGCACCACCCTACAGATTGCTTGTACATGAGTCCTGTGCTCTACCTTTTCCTAGTAAAAGATTGAGAAACAGTTTCATTATTTAAGAGAACTGATAAATTTTTGTTATAAAATAGCTGAATCTTATGTTAAAAACGCTAGTCATGCTGTAACCGGTAGCGGAGCGCTAGATTTTGGAAGTGCGGACAGTGATAATCATGCTCATTAGCTGTCTGGTTCGAATTTGTTCCCACCTGCAGTCTGCTTTCTAGCCCACCACCCCCATTTTTTTTTTTTTTAAATTTTGAAAAACATTTAAATACTCAACTCATTGTGTGTTAAAAGGAACAAGAATGGCTTTGCAAGTAATACTGCCGTTCTGGGCTGTCTTCTAAATAGATGTTATTGTTATTAGGTGCTATTGAGTTGGTTCTGAGCCGTAGCAACTCTGTGCATAACAGAACCCAACACTGCCTGGTCCTGTGCCATCCTCACCACTGCTGCTGCCACTGTGCCCCAGCCCATCTCGTTGGGGGTCTTCCTCTTTTTTGCTGACCCTGCACTTTTTACCAAGCATGATGTCCTTCTCCAGGGACTGGTCCTTCCTGATAAAAATGTCCTAGGAGTCCTGGTGTGGCGCTGTGCAACTTCAGAGTTGGTTTGAGCTGCAAGATTGGTAGTTCAAGCTCACCAGCTGTTCCTTGGAAACTCTATACAGGGTTGCTATGAGTTGGAACTGACTCAGTGGCACTTAACAATAAGTGTGAGAGTTGAAGTCTGGCTATCTTGACTTCTAAGGAGCACTCTGGCTATATTTCTTTCAACACAGATTTGTTTGTTCCTGTGGCAGTCTATGGTACCTTTATTATTGTCCTGTACCATAACTCTTTTAAGGACTTCCTTATTCATTGTCCAACTTTCACATGCAACCATGGTTTGGGTCAGGTGCGCCTTAGTCTTCAAACTGGATTATTTGCTCTTGACTACATTAAAGAGGCTTTGTGCAGCAGATTTGCCTAATGCAATAATTTCTTGACTGCTGCTTCCATAATTGTGGAAGGTGAGTCCAAGCAAAATGCAGTCTTTGACAACTTCAGTCTTTTCTCCATTTATCACGATTCTACTTATTGGTCCAATGGTGAGGATGTTTGTTTTCTTTATATTGAGGCGTAACCCATACTGAAGGCTGTGTGTGGTCTTTGTTCTTCATCAGTAAGTATTATAAGTCCTCTTTGCTTTCAGCAAGCAATGTTTTATCCTCTGCATATGGTAGGTTGTTAATGAGTCTTCATGCAGTCCTGATGTCACATTTTTTGTAATATAATCCAATTTGTTGGATTATTTGCTCAGCACACAGATTGAGTAAGTATGGTGAAAGTATGCAACTTTGGTACACACCTTTGCTGATTTTAAACCATCTGTGTTTCCTTGTTCTGTTCTAACAACTGCCTCTTGGTCTGTGTACAGGTTCCTTATGAGCACAGTTCAGTGTTCTGGAGTACTCATTCTCTGTAAGGTTGTCCATAGTTTGTCTAGACCCACACAGTTGAATTATTTCATCCAAGATCCATCTGACATCAGCAATGAAATCCCTCGTTCCTCATCCTCGTCTGAAACCAGCTTGAACCTCTATCAGTTCCTTGTCAGTGTATTGTTGCAGCTGTTTTTGAATTATGTTTAGCAAAAATTTGCTTGCATGTGAAATTAAGAATCTTGTGCGATGACTTCTGCATTGGAATAGTAGTTGCTCATTAAAATTTATAATGTTCATTAAAAAGCTGAGTTTAGAAAAACAGGAAATGTAGCAGTTTTATTCAGTTACAAGATACACACCTTTCTTTTATTTGAGTTCTTTATGCTTCTTAAGTTTTCCCATTGATTTTGAGATGGTCTACAAGAAGAGCCTGTCCACCTCTCTTGTGTTGTCTGATATCATTGTTCTCAAGTCTTCATTTAAAGAGAGACTGTGGAGTCACAGCGTATTTATCTTCAACACACAGGAACTGTTTTAGCAATTCAAAGCTAACATTGACATTTCTAGCATCTGTTTCTGATACCTTTTCTGCCTGCCACTAATGGAAATAACCTGAATGTGCTTTTGCCACATAGTAAATCCAAGAAGGTGGGGCAGGGTGGTGGTGGTGTGTGTGTGTGTGTGTGTGTGTGTGTGTGTGGGGTTGGTCTGTGTGTCATGAAATAATTCCTAAGAGAAGAGCCACTCTCGGTCCTGGGCATTTGTCAGGTAAGATCAGATGGTTCCTGTATTTGTTTCAAAGCCCATTTGCTTACTTGGCTTTCTGAAGGGTTGATAATTGGCTCAGCCCCAATGGGCTGCTTGCTCTTTGGATGATAGAGGTTGGGGAGGATGGAGGAAGTAGAAAGGCCTGTATTTGGCATTCTCTTGACTGGATATCTATTTTAACTCTCATTGAAGTTAATTTACATAAAGCTGTATATGAGTTTTTCTAAATTTAGAGTTGATTCTTATTACCATAGGGATAAGTGCAGCACTTATTGAATTTATGGTCTAGCTCTCCTGTGTCTAAACCTCCCGGCAGCTCACAGTTCCGTTTCCTTTGGATAACAGGAAACAGCTGGTGGCAAAGTTCTCACCTGTGGAATAGCCATTGGAGTTTTTTTTTTTTTTTTTTTCTTCTTCTTAATACTATTTAGAAGTTTACACTATAAAGAAGCAGAAACCATTTCGACAGGAAACCACAACCTCTGTTAGAGACCAAAGGAGAATTGAAATAACATGTTCCTCTTCTGATAGGTACCAACTGTCATGAGAGAGTCCCAAGGATGGTATTGGGCAGCTCTCTGTCCTCTTCTCTTTGAGTTTTGAGTTAGATGATACTGAATTTCCCCACTCTCCTCCCTTCTGACTCTTTAGCGGAGTTAGAATATTGCTTCAGGCTGAATTCCTTGTATATTTCAGCTTTAATACCCTGTCCAGGGTTACTGTGACTTAGAACTGACTTGATGGCATTTAACAACAACACTAGACAGGACTCCTTCTATCTCCTGAGCTACTAGATTAACCATCTGGGATTAAACTGATTTTTTAATTTTGATAATATCATCCCCTAGAACTCCGTAAAGAAAAGAAGTTGGTTGGTACACGGAAAGATATGCTGTGTACCGTGGAGTTGGTTCCGGCTCATAGCGACCCTGTGCAGGGTGTCCGAGGCTGTAAATCTTTACGGGAGCAGAAAGCCTCATCTTTCTCCCACGGAACAGCTGGAAGTTTCGAACTGCTGACCTTGCGGTTCACAGCCCGATTCGTAACAACTACGCTACCAGAGCTCCTGAAAGAAAGAACCCTCCTAACATATTGCACGATACTGTGTATGTAGGGAGTCCTGGTGTGGTGCTGCACTACAAGGTCGGTTTGAACCACAAGGTCAGTGGTTCAAGCTCACCAGCCGCTCTTTGGAAACTATTCAGGGTTGCTATGAGTTGGAACTGATGCGATGACACTTAACAGCAACAACTGTGTATGTAGGGAGTCAGTCCTGGTGTGGCACCATAGGATAAGTACTTGACCTCAAAGTCGGTTTGAACCTCAAGACCGGCGGTTCAAAATCACCAGCCACTTCTTGGAAGCCCTATACTGGGCGGCTGTGAGTCAGAACCGACTTGAGGGCATTCAACAACATCCGTGTCTCTTGAGAAGGAGCTCCACAATGAAGATCGTGCTGTCGGTAGGCTGAGTCAGAGGTCTGAGTAGGCCATGGAGAGTTTTCTCAGGGTGGTGAACTACTGGCACTAGAAGAAATACACAAGCCAGAGGCAGGTAGGCTGGCACAGGCAGGAGGATGGTGTGGGCTGCTTCTGAGACCCCTTCTAATTATTAGGTCCTGTGACTAATGGAGTTACACTAGAGATTGGGATGGGAACTCCAGTACCTGTGCAAACTGAGAAGCCAGCTTTTGCCTTCTGCACCAGGGGGAAGCAATGCGAGGCTCTGACCTGCCCTTACTTGTTACCCACAACAGATGCTTGCTCTGGTTTGAGATGAAGCTACAAACTTCTTCCAGAGCTCCCTGAAATTTTGAACCTGTAGTTGTGTGTGAACAGAAATGGAAGCTGATTTCCCTATTTCCAGCTCAAACAGGGATGGTGGGGGTGGCTGGGTAGGAGTTTGTTGATGATGCCATTGTATGGTTAAAACTCCTTAGTGGAGAACTGTGTATATACACTCCCCTCCTCCACCCTTCCCAGTCATCTAAAGCTAAGTAGTACTGAGTCTGGACATTTTCATGATCACCTCTCCCATCATCCCTTACTTTTGCTGTTCATTCATTCGTGTTGTTGTTGTTGTTGTGAAGTGCCATCAAGTCGATTCTGACCCATAGTGACCCTGTATAGCATTTCCAAGGAGTAGCTGGTGAGCTTGTACCACTGACCTTGCAGTTCAGACGACTTTGCAGTCTGACGCATTAACCCATAGTGCCACACCAGCTGTGCCCTGTCTTTGCATGTGCTGGATCTTCTGCCCTTTTCCCCAGATGTCTACCTGGCGAGACTTGCCTCAGGAGTTATCTCCTCCAGTAAGCCCTGTCTGCATCTCTGTCTTCTGAGTTTATTGCCCCTTCTTGCTCCCTGTAATCTTTTTATTACTGTACCTATCCTTCTGTGATATCCTGATCTGTTTACATGACTGTAGCCCTTACTAAATGGATAGGTTTGGACAGCTCCCTCCCCTGTCTACTACCCCACCCTCTTTTCCTTGGGCATCTCATCAGCACGGGACTACCTATTAAAGCCTTCTCTGATGGAATGGGTAGCTGTGGCTATGACATAGTAAGTTTAATTTAGGCTTACCTAATTCACAGCAAACACCTTCTCATTGTAATTGATTGCCCTGTAGCAGCTCCAGAGACCTCAGTATAGATTGTCCATATCTTCAGTTTTGCATGTTTAGGAAAGTAGTTTGGTTGTAATATATCGAAAGACAGGGAACTTAAGACATGTGTGATGTGTTTTCTTCCTGGTTATGAAAGTACTGTCTGTATGCTTTTATACATATCTGTTCATTGTCTGAATAGTTATAATTAAAGATGAATGTTGAACTCTGGTAGCGTAGTGGTTACAAGTTGGGCTGCTAATCTCACGGTCAGCAGTTCAAAACTACCAGCTGTTCTGTGGGAGAAAAAGGAGGCTTTCTGCTCCCGTAAAGATGTACAGCCTCGGAAACCCTGTGCAGGGTCGCTATGCGTCAGAACCGACCCACGGCACACAACCGCACCAACAACAACTTGAACTTAGTGACCTGAGTCCTGAGACCTGGTGATCACTACTGTGGAACACACTCCAGTTGTGCAAACATTTTTACTCAGATGCACATAGAGCCCCTGGTTAGGAAGTGAAAGTTACTTACAATCCCCAGAAATATGTGCAGCTACTATTTTAGCATTTGTTTCTCCAAATTCTTTTCCAAGGTGTTTTAAGAAGGTGTCAGAAGGTATTGCTGAGTACATGAGCCTTTCACTGATGGGTTTGTGGTATTTAGATTGCTTTTACAGAGGAGGCAGTGAGGACGAAGCGGCAGCAGTTTATACTCTGTGTTCTGCATTTTAAAATTTTTTAAACTTTTGTGAATTGTGTGAAGGTTCGCAGAGATTTGCGTCAGTTTTGCATTGAACAAATCCTAGACTTTATTTCATCTCCGTGCCTGCAGTCCCCTCCCTGCACCAACAGTTACCCACTTCCTCCCCGTGCTTCCTATTTCGATTCTACCCTCTTTCTCATCCCATCTCAACTTTGTCCGTAGGTCAGTGTTGCCTTTTTGATCTTGAATGATTGCCCATTCCTTGGTGAGTATATTTTACTAGTGTCGTTGTCTTCCCTATATACCTATCTACCGCTTGGCTGAAAATTGGGCTGCAAGGGGGAGTTCTGTTGGGTTGCTCCAGTCTCTGGCAACAGGTTCTTAAGTGCTTTTCCTGGATTATCTCCTTTATTCGCATCGTTTCAGAAGCCCTGGTAGTGTGGGCTTTGGGCTTCCAATGGAAAGACCGAGGATTCATAAACTACCAGAAAGCTACGGCTCCCTTAGTGATGAAGAGCCTCGGAAACCCTCTGTAGGGTTGCTGTGAGTCGCAGTCGACCACAGGGGTATACCAAACCAACTGCCATCTCTCTGTCCTCTGCTTCTCCTAAACTAAACAAGCCGCCGTATCACTCCATGCCTTAGTTTCTGTGGGGGTCTGTAATAGGGACTAAATTTCTGTACTGACCTCTCAAAGCAGTGTGAATTTCAAGAATTGCAAAACTTTCTTTACTGTTCACCTTTGTAAGCACTGCATACCCAACACGGGAACCTTCTGATGGTGCACACACTGTTCCCTATGAAGGTCAAAATGATCATGGACACTGTGATTCAGGGAGAGGTTGTAGCCAGAGTCCTGTCATCATCCAGTAGTGCCCTAATACGCAGGGAGAAATCTGACTTATATAAGAGAGACGACTTCTGGAATAAAATTGGGTGGCTTGTTTTGAATGTGTCTGTTTTATATATATAGTTAAATTTGTTTCCTTTTATAACTCTGTAAAATAAACACAATGAAAAATGGAGTAACAATCAAAAGACTTTTGTGCCTTTGCTTATCATTCACGCCCTTCCTATTACGACTGTCAGAACGTCAGCAGGTTACTGGATTTAGCAAATAGACTTAAACCTGTTCGTTTGAAGTCTTTGAACTTGGCGCTTTCTCTCCTTTCAGCTTTTCAGATGTCAGGCAGTCTTTACAGTGGCCCTGCTTTCAAGTTACTGGAGCCACTGGGAGGTGCCAATGACTAATGTTCTTGACTGCTAAATGAAGAGTTGTAAGTTCAAGTTCACTTAGGCACCTTGGAAGAGAGGCCTGGCGATGTGCTTTTGGGATGGGGGAGGAATCAGCCATCGCAAATTCTGTGAAGCACTGTTCACATGGTCGCCATGAGTTACAGCTGACTGCATGGCAGTTACTTGCTAAGGAAGAAATGGTAGCGTTTTCTCTCTTTAAATTCCTTGGTAAAACCAGTGGGTGGACATATTTGTTTTTCCTGTCTTTGGTACCCTGAAAGAACTCAAAAAAAAAAAAAAAAAAAACCATGGCAAGGCAAAGACTTTGAAATTGGTCTTGGAGTATGGGTTTGGTTTTGAAGTGCTTGTAACCAAAAGAGTCCCTTCCCATAGTCTGTTCCTTTCTCTAGAGCATAGTTCTCAAAAGTAAAACAAGTTATTTAAACGTGTAAAGTAAGTCACTACAGTATATGTAGCACGTTTTAAGCCTTAGAATTCTTGAGTTCTGTTTTATTTTATTTATTTTCCCATAGCACATGCCATTATCTGAAAACCATTACATTTGCATGTTCTATTTATCTGTGTTACTTCAGTGAAGTAAACTGTGAAGGCAGGGTTTTTATCAGTGTTACTCTTTCCGTACCTCAGTGCCTTGAAGAGTACACTGCCTGAAACATTTTAGGGGCACAATGGTAGTTGAATTGACAAAGTCCTAGAGAGTCCATATTGTTTGTAGGATGAAGGCTACAGGTAGGGCAGGTCCGTTTTTATGGCTGTGCTTGTTTGCAGGAGACCCGATTATGATGTGATGGGAAAAGCGCGTTTTCAAATCAGACTAGGATGAATCCGGGCTATCCTACTTTTGGACCTTATCCCAAACCCAAAAACCCACTGCCAGCGAGTCTATTCCAACTCATAGCAACTCTATATAGGGTTTCAGAGATGGTAAATCCTTGTGGGGACAGAAAGCCTCTTCTGTCTCTTGTGGAGCAGCTGGTGGGTTTGAACTGCCCACCTTGCAGTTAGTATTCCAGTGCTAATCCGACAGTGTCTCCAGGATTCCTTTGTCGTTGTTGTTAAGCGCCATCAAGTCAGTCTTGACTCTTAGCAGCCATGTTTCCAAGGAGCTACTGGTGGGTTTGAACAGCTGACCTTGTGGTTCGTAGTCCAGTGCTGATTTCTTCAGTGCCACACCAGAAGTTCTTAGAATTAAATCTTGGGAAGACTCCATTTTCTCCAGCAGTGGGATGGGGTAAAGAATACCTTTGTTGAAAGAATTAAAGAAGATAGTATTGCTGTCTGTTCAATTCCAACTCCTGTCTACTCTATAGGACAAAGTAGAGCTGCCCCATAGCATTTCTAAGACAGGAATCTCTACGGAACCAGACCGTCACAGCTTCCTCATTGTCACTGGTGAGTTCAAGATGTTTGTAGCTGAGTGCTTTAACCGCAGTGCCACCAGGGATTCTGATAGCAAAAATCACCCCCCAAATCCACACCCACTGTCATGGAGGAGGTCCTGATTCTATATGATCCTACAGGACAGAGCCAGTCAGTGCTCTCTGAATGTCCCATCTGTCCTTCCCGTGTGCACCAGCTTTACTTTGTGTTGTTGAGTTGGTTCTGACTCAGCACGACACGAACATGACAGAGTAGAACTGCCCACGTGATTGCCAGGTCTGGCTTTGAACCAGTGACCTCCAGTTAGCAGACATGTGCTTAACCACCAGGGTTCTCTTGTACCATTTTAAATAAGCCTAAACGTAGGGCGGGGCTGGGAGTCTGGTGTGGGATAAGTGTAAGATAAGTGCTTAACCATAAAGGGGGTTTGAACCACAAGGTTGGTGGTTCAAACTCACTAGCCACCCTCAGAAACCTTACACAGAGTCACTGTGAGTCCTAACTGTCGCGATGGCACTTAATAACAATGATAAGCACTGGACTGCTAACCATAAGGTTGGCGGTTCAAACCTACCAGTCGCTCCTTGGAAACCCTATACGAGGTTAGTGAGTTGAAACCGATGGCAGTTATCAGCAACAATAAAAGCAATTTGAATTTTACCAGTTTCTCTCTGGAGGCTTTTGGGGGGTATTTCCTTGATTATTTGGGACAGATTTGTTCTTTCAGCTGCCTGTTTTGCCAGCACAGCAGTGATCTGTCCCTTTGACCAGTGTACAGCAGACACTTTGTTGTCCCCCTTTTTAATCCTCTCATAGAGCAACGTGTAGGGAGGGGTTCAGGCTTTGAAGTATGTTTCACTGAGTTCATAAATCCAAACCGTTCATATGTTGAGCCCTATCTTGGCATCATCTGCGTTTCACAAGCTCCCTTATCCAAATGCAGTGGAGGCCACTCTGATAAGTTGGTATTTGTGGCTCTTGCACACATTCAGACTCAGTTTCTTGGCAGATTGTGAAACACTAGAATACATAATAGTTTGTCTCCCTAGACCTTCTGCATTTCTATGGACTTGTTGTTGTTAAGTGCTATCAAGTTGATCCCCATTCATAGCGACCCTCTGTAGGGTTTCCGAGGAGCCATTGGTGGGTTTGAACTGCTGAACTTGTGGCTCACAGTCCAGTGCTGAGCATACAGGCTCCTGTGAACTCCTAAGGTGTTGATTACTGTGTCTGTTCCCATGGGTTTCCTCTGCAGTGATGACATGAACTCTTCAGACATTGGTTGAGGCCTATTGGTTCGTAAAGTTCTAGGCTCTTTCAATCTTACATCCCAGGCAAGTTTGAACAGGGCCTGGAAAGCTGATTAAAAGAGCAGTGGGCGCAGTGAGCTGAATTGGAAATGAAGTAGCCATTGAATGTGTTGAGCTAGTCACATGCCTCTCATTTTTTCTCTGCCCTCCATGCTTGCTGTTTGAATCTGATGGGTTTGAAATCTACCTTATTTGTCTGAGAGATGTGGATATGGCTTAATTGCCCAGAGTGGTTTAAAGTCATTAAATGAAAGAAAGCAGGAATATGGTGAGCCAGGAGCTCAGCTTCAGCATGGGGAGTGATACCCAGAGGAAATAGATGTGAGGCCTGGAGGTGGTTCATGGCTTGTGGAGGTCCTCCTGGCTAGCATGCCTTTGTTCAGCTGAGCAAAGCCAAGTTTATGACCTATCTGGTTGGAGATTGTTGTTGTTGTTAAGTGCCGTAGAGTCTGTTCCAATCCATAGCGACTGTGTATAGGGTTTCCGACAGCGTGAACTGCCTTGCGACCTTGTGGTTCAAACCGACTTTACAGTCCAGCACATTAAGCCACAGCGCCATACCAGTACTCTGGTTGGAGATTACTGGGTTTGAAAGTCTGGTTATAGATTCCCCCCCCCACCTCCCAATTGTGAGTTAGGAGTGCTGGTGGCTCTGTAAGATAAGCACTAGACTGCTAACCAACCACAAGGTCAGCAGTTCAAAACCCACCAGCTGCTTTGTGAGCAAACAATGAGGTTTTCAGCTTTGCAAAGATTCATAGTCTCGGAAACCCTATCTAGACAGGGTCTCTGTGAGTTGGAATCAACTCAAGGGCACTTAACGGTAACAATTGTACGTTTCCTGCTTTTTGGATGAGCCTTGATCTCAGACACACACAGTCTGACCAAATGGCAGGTCTGTGAGGGTTTTCATATTGAGAGGCTCTTGTTGTTTAGGTACGCACGATCCCAATATATTGTATTCTAAACATTTAGTCATTGTCGTTAGGTGCCAAGGAGTCAGTCCCAGCTCACAGTGACCTTATGGACAACAGAATGAAACAATGCCCAGGTCCTGTGCCAGCCTCATATTGTTGCTGTAGTTGAGCCCATTGCTTGAATGTGTGGTGTTTGAAATTTCATGTGGATTATGCTGTTTGGATTTTCATTCATTGTGATCAAGTTTTTATAGTGTGGTGGACCATGAAGTATGGGAATTTGTATCTGTTTTTTTGCATGGATGAATGAGCTGTACTATAGTTTATATTGCTACTTCGTATGTGCTTTAATCAGACCCAGTTACCTGTTAGAAGTAAATGTTTCCTCATCACCTTATAATGAAGTCAGTCACATGGGTCTGCTTCTCTGACTACTATGGGAATGAGATCAGCTTATCCTCCAATTTACAGCGTTTGGCAAAAGACCTGCCATTCTGGAATTCCGAGTTCAGGACAATGATTTTTTTGTTTTTGAATCTTACGTTAAGTCTTGTTCAGATCACAAAGAACATGCTACCAGGGTATGTTTTAATGTCTAACATCATTCCTGTCCTAAACAGGAATTTCAGAGAAGTGTTCTGGGGACAAGATACAATTGAATCCACATTTCAAAGAAGTTCAGACCTAGTCATGAAACAGGATACCACAACAGATTTTCATTTATTGTGTTGAGAGGATACTTGAGAGGGGACAATGGAAACTCCTGTTCTCACTCTGTCTAGATCAGAGAACAACATTAACTAATTGTTAAGAGAACATTAATTGTTTAACTTTGGTTACTTATTGTGAGAAGGAATCCTGGTGTGGCTCTGTGGGCTAATGGATTGCAGAGTCAGTTTGAACCACAAGGTTGGCGGTTCAAGGTCACCAACTTCTCCTTGGAAACCCTATACAGGGTTGTGATGGGTCTAAACCGACTTGACAGCACTTAACAAAGTCTGGTAGCGTAGTGGTTACGAATCGGGCTGCGAACCTTAAGGTCAGCGGTTCGAAACTACCAGCCACTCCGCAGGAGAAAGATGAGGCTTTCTACTCCCGTAAGGATTTACACCCTCGGAAACCCTGTACAGGGTCGCTATGGGTCGAAACCGACTCGACGGCACTTAACCAAAACAACATGCTGAGAAAGCTACGAATCAGGATCTGACCCTGGAAGTCTTCAAAGTTCCTCCCAAAATTTTTTGCGTGAATTCACTTAGTGAAAGTAACTAAGGGAATTTCACTATTAACACGGAATGAAGGGAGGGAGGCAAGCAGTAGCTTTCTTCTAGTAGAAAGGTTGTTGTTGTTAAGTGCCATTGATTCTGTTTTGACTCATAATGACCCTGTTTTGGGCTTCTGAGGAGTGGCTGGTGCATTATCTCGCATTGCCACAGGTGTGCCACCTCCCCCCTTTCCCCTAAGTTCCCCAGTGAGGTGGTGATGTGGAGGAGGAGGTGGTGGGGCGGTCCCAGGTAAGCAACTTTGTGTGAGTTTTGGGGCTTACATGAAAGTTGAACTGATTATATGTTTTGCTTTAAGTGCTTTGCTTTAGTGATAGTGAAGCTTTTTTGTTTTTATTTTCCTTACCACTTGAAAAGATTCAATCTGGTATAAGGAAAACTCCAGTCTTTGGTCTTCCTGCCTCCCCAGACTGGTGAAAAGAAAATCAAAAACAATACCACCAAAAAACTGGGCATACAGTAACCTCAGACTTCTGGTTCTGATCATAACAGTCATGCTTAGGGTCAAGGACTTTCTGTGGTTTTAGTTTGTTTTCTTTTTCCTGACCACTTTTGATATTTTTCTCATTTATTTCTTCCATGTCTGTTTCAGAATCCTGGGTCATGAAACTCACCCCACAACAAGCTCCATTATATGTAAGTAGATCATGAGATTTGTTTTGATTTTATAGTTGTCATTGCTGTGTGCTTGTTAGGAGAAGTCCACAGACACTAACATGATACCGTGTTTTCGTGCCGACCTGTAATGCATCCCTTTTTATTGCTGAATAATATCACACGGAGTCAGTATGACTCAGATGAAACTCTCTAGCAACTGTAACAACGTTTTGTCCCACATTTCATTGTAGGAATAAAAATTTTATTTATCCATTCATCAGTTGATAAGCATTTGGGTGATTTCAGCTTTTTGGTTGTTAGGAATAATTCTGTACAGAACTCTAATGTGCAAGTTTGTATGTGGATGCGTGTTTTCGTTTCCCCTGGGCATATCCGTAGGAGGAAAACTGCTTTGGTCAGATGGTAATCTGTATTTAATGCTTTGTGGAACTGCTAGGCTGTTGATGAAACCAGCTATAGTTTAAAGCCCACCAGCAACGCGTGAGGGTTTCAATTCCTCTGCCTCCTCAGCAATATTTCTTATGTGAGCTGTTGACTGTGTTCATCATAGTGGGTATAACAACAGCAGTGGTGCGTTAGTGGTAGAATTCTCACTTACCATGTGCGAGACTTGCCTTCGTTCCCAGCCAGGGCTCCCACACTAGTCATTGGTGGTTTGCATGTTGCCAAGATGCTGGACAGGTTTCGGTGAAGCTTTAAGCCAAAGACTAGAAAGATGGTCTGGTATTCTATGTCTAAAATTCCATTCAGTGACAGCCCTGTGGATTGCACTGATAAAGATCCTGTTAGGTATGGGAAGGCCAACTCAACAGCAGCTGTCAATAGCAAAAAACAGGATGTAACCACAGTAAAGAAATCAAATGATTTACTGCAGCGGATCCAGGAGCTGCACAAGACCCCTTTAAAGTTCTAAAGAGTGAAACTGTCCTGTTGATGGCTATGGTGCCCCTTTTCACTTGCCTCATATGCCAGCCCAAGGTGGACAACGAAAAAGGAAGACCGAAGAAGAATTGATGCGTTCTAACTGTGATAGTTGTGAACAGTATTGAATATATCATGCTCTGCCAGAGGATAAACAGATCAGTCTTAGAAGATACACAACCCTTAGACGTGAGCATGGGGAGACCGCTGCTTGCTTACTTTAGACACATCATCAAAAAGACTATTAGCTAGAAAAGGACATCATGACTGGTAGAGGGTCAGCAAAAACTCAGGACACCCTACTGAGATGGATTGACTCAGATGCAGCAGTCCTGAAGAGAGCAGGACTGGACAACATGTGTTACATAGACACTCGGAGTCAGAGGCAACTTGATGGCAGCTAACAAAAACAACAAATTAAATGGTATCTCTTAGTGATTTTGTTTGTGCCGCTGCGGGTTAATGCCCTGGATTGCAAGGTTGGTTTGAACCATAAGGTCAGCGGTTCCAGCTTACCAGATGTTCTCAGAAACCCTATACGGGGTTGTATGACAGAACCTATGACAGAAACCCTATACGGGGTTGCATGACAGAACCTATGACAGAAACCCTATACGGGGTTGCATGACAGAACCTATGACAGAAACCGTATATGGGGTTGTATGACAGAAACCCTATACGGGGTTGTGTTGAGTCGGAACCGACTCCATGGCAGTTAACAACATCAAGTCAATTCTGATTCATCGCAACCCTGTGGGACAAACTAGAATTGCTCCTTAGGGTTTCCGAGGCTGAAAATCTGTATGGGAGCAGACAGCCGCATTTCTCTCTCAAAAGAACGACCAGTGGATTGGAATCACTCACTTTGTAGTTCGCAGCCCAGCGCCTAACCCACAGAGCCACCAGGTCTCTGTAAGCATATAGAGCAGCTGTGGCGCTGTGGGGTTAATGCCCTGGACTGCAAGGTCTGTTTGAACCGCAAGGTCGGCAGTTGAAGCTCATCAGCCTCTCCTCAGGTCGCTATGAGAATGGATTGACCCGATGGCACTTAACAACAACAACAACAACGGTGGGTTTTGAATTGCTGACCTGTGGGTAGCAGTCCATTGCTTATCCTGTAGAGCCACCAGCGCTCCAAGCACAGTTGTTGTTGCTTTAGGTGCCACGTTGCTAGATTTTAAGAGTTCTTTATTCTGAATACAAGTCCTTTATCAGAGACATGGTTTGTGAATTTTCTCTCCTTTTCTAGGGATCGTCTTTTCATTTTCCAGATAGTGTCCAAGCACAAGCATGTACCGTTTTGATGACGTCCAGGTTATCTGTTTGCTTTTGTCATTGTTCTGTGGTGTCCTGACTTTGGCTTTGGTAACCCAAGGTCCTGAGGAGTTTTGCTTTTGCTGTCTTCTGATCGTTTTTCGTTTGGGCTCTTACATTTATGTCTGTGGTCCAGTTAAATTTCTCATGTGACGTGGGAAAAGGGCCCACTTCATTTTTGTTTGCGTGTGGCTCTCGGTTGTTCTAACATCATTTGTTGAAAAGACTTTTCTCCCCTTCCATTAACTTCTCTTGGCACCCTTGTTGAAAATCACTGACAATAAATCTGAGGATTTATTTCTGAACACTCAATTCTGTTCCATTCATTTTTTTTTTTTTTATAATGTCTTACAGTTTTCAATGTACAAGTCTTATACTTCTTCTGTTAAATGTATTCCTGATGTACTTTATTCTTTTTGATACAGCTTTGCTATCTTAGTTGTTACCCATTTGTAGTGGGTTAAGATTTTAGATCTACAGAACCTTTGTCATCTGGATGCCTCTTGCCTGGCTGCCCTGTCTAGACTTCAGTACCATGTTGAATGAAAGGGATGAGAATGGACTCCCTTGTCTTGTTTCTTATCTTAAAGGGAAAGCGCTCAGTCTTTCACTGTTAAATACGATGTTAGCTGTGGGGTTTTCATAAATGGCCTTCCCCAAATTGAGGAAGTTCCCTTTGATTTCTAATTTGTTAAGGGTTTTTTTTTATTTTTTTTTATTTTTATCATGAACGGATGTTTACTTGCGTCAAATGCTTTGTCTGCATCTATTGAGAGGATCATGTAGTATTGGTTCATTATTCTGTTAATCTGTGGTCTATAGGACCCTGGTGTGGGCACGTTAGGATAAGCACCCGACTACTGACCGAACTAACCGTAGCTCAAACCCACCAGCTACTCTTTGAAATACTATGCAGGGTCACTATGAGTCAGAACTGACTCAGCAGCACACAACAACAACGTGGCGTATTCCGTTAATTGACTTCAAAATGTTAAATTGTACTTCAAGGATAAACCCTACTTGGTCATGGTTTATAATCCTTTTTGTATGTTGATGATTTAAAGTATTTTGTTAAAGAATTTCTACAGTATAGTGGATTATGAGTTGGGCTGCTAACCATAAGAGCAACAGTCCGAATCTACCAGTCACTCCTCGGGAGAAAGGTGAGACTTTCTGCTCCAGTAAAGATTTATAGCCTCGGGCATTTTATATGGGGTTGGTGCACACAACCACCATGTCCATGAGAGAACTGGTCTTAGTTCTCTTTTCCTGTGACATGTTTATGGGCACTGAAATATTTTGGTTAGGTTATGTGATATCAATTATTATAGGTAGAAAAATGTCTAATTGTATATATATGTTAGATGCCATTTTATCAGTACCAACTCATAGCTACGCTGTACACACAGAACCAAACACCGCCTGGTCCTGCGCCAGCCTCTCAGTCCTTCCTGTGCTTCAGCCCATTGCTTCCGCCACTATGCTCGTCCAGCTTCTCATTGTGGGTCTTCCTCTTTATCTCAGACCCTCCATTTTACAAAACATCGATGCTGCCACTTGGCCAACCATCTTGCTGGGGGTCTTCCTCTTTTTCTCTGACCCTCCACTTTACCAAACATGATATCCCTCTCCAGTGAGTGCTCCTGCCTGGCAATATGTCCGAAGTATGAGAGACGAAGTCTGGTCATCATGGCCTCCAAGGAGCACTTCTTCCAACGCAGATCTGTTGGTTCTCTTGGCAGCCCATGGTACTTTTAATAGTCTCTAACACCATGACTCAAATTCATCAATTCTTCTCCAGTCTTCATTATTCACTGTCCAATATTCATATGCATATGAGGTTATTGAAAATACCCTGGCTTGGGTCAGGTGTACCTTAGTACTGAAACTGATTTCTTTGGTCTTGAACACTTTAAAGAGATCTTTTGCAGGTTTGCCTAGTGCAGAACATCGTTTGATTTCTTGCCTGCTGCTTCCATGAGTGTTGATGGTTGATCTGAGCAAAATGAAGTCCTGGTGTGGGGCTGTAGGATAAGCACTGGACTTCTGCCTACAAGATTGGCAGCCCAAACCCAGTAGCCGCTCCTTGGAAGACCAATACAAGGTCACTATGAGTGGGAACAGACTCAACAGCACAACAATCCTCAGAACCTCTGAGCATGCTGCCTTCCATGGTCAGTGGGACTTTACAGGTGCTGCTTGCTAATGGGGAGATGATCCTGAATTTCCTGACTTGGCCCACTGTAATCACATGGGTCCTTATAAATAAAAGGGCGAAAGTCAAGGGTTGGTGTCAGTGGGTTTTGAATATGCTCTGCTGCTGGCTCTGAAGATGGACGAAGGGCCATGTGCCAAAGCCTTTAAGAGCTGGAAAAGGCAAGGGAGAGGATTCTAACCTAAAACCTCCAGATGGAATTGCACCACTGTGGACCCCTTTATTTAGCCCAGAGGGTTTGACCCATTCTGGACTTCTGACTTCCCACATTGTAAGGTAATTAGTTTCTTTTTGTTTTAAGCAATTAAGTTTGTGATCATTTGTTAGAGCAGCAGTAGGAAACGCATACAATTGTAATTTGGGAAAATGAAAGGTTGATGGTGTCGAGGATAACTGGGAAGGATTGGCTAGGGTCAGCAGAGTCTGTTAGAACCTTCCTGATTTTGCCATCCTGGAATCTGAGAACTTCTAATAAAGTCCTCAGACACTATCTGCTTCAACCTCTTAATTTTAGAAATGGGGGACTGAAGATGTGATAAGGTGATACAAGTACAACCTTAGTTTTCTAGACTTAGCCTCGGAAACCACTGTGAAAATGGACTCTGTAGAAATCAGCTCTAGTAATATTCTAAATAAATAAGTGCTTTTATATAAGGCTGCTTGTTTAATCTGATTGGGCAGTCTCTACTGAAGAATAACTTGAAACTTCAGATTTCAGGATATGTTTCTTAACAATAATGCTTAATGATTGATCGGGGCAATTGTGATACTCCGGTTTGAAAAGAGAGTGAAAAAATGTACTGGATTCTCAGTGAACTAAGTCACGTTACAGGGATTTAGGCTATTTTGATGGAGAAAAGTTGTTATACTACAATTTGTAGGAGGGCGGGCAATCCTAGTCCTCTCCATCCAAAGAAAGAATAAGCAAAATAATAGTCTGTTCAAGTTTTTCTCTCCGTTCAGAGTTCAGATTTGCTAGGTACAAGTGTCAATCAGCAGAAGAGGGAAAAGGCTATCAGGTAAGGACAGATCTTGGAAAGAAGTTTTTTGGTTTTTTTTAGTTGTTTTTTTTTTTAAAAAGGTTTACTTTGTTATTGTTGAGAAACATACACTAGTTCAGCAGCTTTCATGTAAAATGTAATACAGTCTTCCAAGTTGTGCAATCATTCTAATCCCCCTTGTCTGAGATTTTCCTCCCCAAGGAGCTTTGATAGCGTAGTGGTCACAAGCCGGGCTGCTAACCTCAAAGTCAGGCTGCTGTGCCTAGGAGGGGCCTCGGAAACCCTATACAAGGTCACCGTGAGTGGGAACCCACTCCATGCCGTAGCACCACCACCACCATTAACAGAAACTCATTCCCCCTACGGTTTCCTGTCTAATCTTGCAAGTTGCTGTTGTCTCTTTGATCTCGTTGTTG
Organism: Chrysochloris asiatica; assembly: GCF_000296735.1. Taxonomy (NCBI): domain Eukaryota; kingdom Metazoa; phylum Chordata; class Mammalia; order Afrosoricida; family Chrysochloridae; genus Chrysochloris; species Chrysochloris asiatica. The sequence goes on from NW_006408619.1 coordinate 3,368,078, forward strand.
TTGTTGTTGTTGTTGTTGTTGTTGTTGTTAAGTGCCTTTGAGTCTGTTCTGACTCAACAGTGACCCTACAGGGTGTCTGAGGATCGGCTAGGCTAGTGAGTTTGAACTGTTGACCTTGTGAGCTTCAAAGGTAGTTCTTAAAAGAGCATGTGCCCTAGGCAGATACTTTCTAAAACTCCTTAAGAAGAATAATTGTTTGATTGTTAAAAGCCTTCAGGGGATATATGTGGTTTCAGGTTTAAAGATTATTTCAGGATTTAGCATTTATCCAAGACGCATGGAGTCCACGAAGATTTGAAAAGTTGTTCTGCATCCCCCGCTCCCCTCCCCTTTTGATCAGGATTCTCCTATAAAAAAGTTTGGTCAGAATGTTCAGTAATAGTAGGCGGACACCATCCAGTTCTGGTCTCTGGCTAGGGAGTCAGTTGCTCCTGGAGGCGATCAGTCACGCCTTCCAAGCATTCCGGCCTCTCCCTCTTTATTGCCCCAGGCAAATAGAGACTGTGCCTTGGTTGGTCACTTGCAAGGTTTTAAAATTCTAGCACTGCACAATGAACTGGAATCCTGTTTGGTGTTGTGGGATAGCACTGGACTGTGAAGTGAACCACAAGGCCAGCGGTTCAAAGCCTGTGGGGTTACTGTGAGTATGAACTGGCTCAATGGTGTTTAACAACAACAACAATTGTCTAGTCCCTTCTGACCCATGTTGTTGTTAAGTGCCGTCAAGTCAGTTCCGACCCATAGCGACCCTGTACAGGGTTTCCGAGGGTGTAAATCTTTACGGGAGTAGAAAGCCTCATCTTTCTCCTGCGGAGCGGCTGGTAGTTTCAAACCGCTGACCTTAAGGTTCGCAGCCTGATTCGTAACCACTACGCTACCAGAGCTCCTTAGTTCTGACCCATAGCACACACTAAACAGAAGCACTAAACACTTGATTTGCCCATGCAATTATGACCTTAAACCTCCAAACAAAGAAACCAAATTCTATCAAGTGTTTTGTTGTACCTAAGTTCCTGGTAGCGTAGTGCTTACGAATCAGGCTGTGAACCGCAGGGTCAGCAGTTCGAAACTACCAGCTGTTCCACGGGAGAAAGATGAGGCTTTCTGCCCCCGTAAAGATTTACAGCCTCGCTGTGCAGGGTCGCTATGGGTCAGAATTGACTCCACAGCACATAACCACCACCACCAAGTGCCTCAGCAGCTCCTCCATATTTTATTATTTTTTTAAATGTCATCATTTTAAATACGTCGTATTTTTTTCAATTTTTGCAGGTGTACAACTTATATCTGTAAAATAAAAGCGGGCTAGGTTCCAAATCAGTATTTTCCTTAGCCTTTATATTAAGTAGGTATTCAGAAGAATAGTTAAGCCTGTAAGAAAGTTGCTGTTTAAATGAGACTGTTTTAGTGAATTCTTTTGATTGAATCCAGTGGTCACAGTGTCATGCACAAGATGCTGGCCTTGAATTTCGGAGATTTCAATTCAGAAGCAAAGACCCAGTGCCAGCGAGTCATTTCCAACTTAGTTTGGATTCTTCTTTTGGTGGCTCTGAGGTTCTGTGATTTCAACCGTTGTATTAGACAGTCTCCTGACTTCACAAGGTCTGTATTTCTTACACCTCCACAAAGTATCCATAATTCCAGATGGATTTATGTAAATTGCAGTTCCAGTTCTAGTGAGCAGTGATGGGGGGTTGGTGGCGGGGGAAACCCAAACAAACGTTGTTGTTGTTGTTAAGTACTGTGGAGTCGGTTCCGACTCATAGTGACCCTGCACCGGGTTTCCGAGGCTGCAAATCTTTACGGAGCAGAAAGCCCCACCTTCCTACCACAGAACAGCTGGTGGTTTCGAACTGCCAACCTTGAGGTTAGCAGCCTGATTCATAGCCACTACATAGACTTGTTAAACTAGTATATCTTGATAGTTTGTTGTTGTTAGTGCCATCCAGTTGGCTCTGGCTCATAGTGACCCTGTATAGGGTTCCCGAGGCTGGAAGTCTTTTGGGACCAGAAAGCCTTGTCTTTTTGTCTCTCGGAGCAGCTGGTGAGCTTGAACTGCTGATTTTGTGGTTCGAAGTCCAGTGCTTACCCTATAGAGCTACCATATTCCCTCTTGATAGTTTTATTGTTATTAAAATGAAAACGAATGTGATAATGATGTCTTTATTGTTCATTTACAACTTTTCCTACAATTGTAAGATTCAGCAGAACTTATAGCACCAGACTGGAGATAAATGCCTAACTGTTGTTCGTGCTGTTCAGTCAGTTGTGACACATCGCAGCTCTGTTTAGGGTGGTGTTGGGGAAGCGTCTGGTGAGCTTGAACTACCAAGATGCAGTTGAAACTGACCATGTGGTGTAGAGTTTATCCTAGAGCACCATACCAGGACTCCCCTTGATAGTTGTTAAGTGTGTTGTTGAGTTGGTTCAGGTTACCTTGGAGTGGCTGATAAATTTGACCCGCCAACCTTGCGGGTCAAACGGACCTTGCAGTCGAGTGCTTATCCTCCAGCGCCACACCAGAACCCCCTGGTAGTTTAGTGGGAGTGAAAGTGGAGATGCAGAACAGAGGTGACATATCTTTTAAAAAGAAGGTGCAAGACCACGTGCTTTATTAGATGATCTACCAAACCCAGCCTCACTGCCTTTGAGTCAATTTCAGCTGACAGTGACCCACCCGATAGGACAGAGTAGAACTGTGACGTAGGGCTTCTCAGATCGTAAGTCTTGAAGAGAGCAAACGGCATCATCTTTCTCCCAAGAAACAGCTGGTGGGTTTGAACTACTGACCTTGTGGTTAGCAGCCCAACACTTAACCCACTGTGCCAGTTAATTGAGAGTTTGAGCACACTTGACAGTTTATACTGTTGTCAGACACAGGACAGAAGAGAGGTGGTGAATCTGTTTTATAAATATGTTAAAGGGCATGTGGATGTTGTGTGGACAGCGGAGGATGTGGGCATGTTGATTTAGAAGTACAGACAGTGTGAATTAAAGATAAAAAAAAAGGGTAATTTTGACTACGTAGAGACGAATTCTTTGAGATGAAGAAGGAGTGGATGGAATTTGAATAGTGGGCTGTGGCAGGGAAGGAAAAGTTGAGGATACAGGAAACTTCCAGAAACCTTAATTTCGGGAGTCCTTTAATTTTAGTCAAACATCAGGATTGAAAGTGAATTTGGAGCCACAAATGGGAGAATTCATGCTTTGATTCAGGTTCCTGTTTTGTGCTGAGCTTGGTTCTGGATGTTGGCGATTTAGGCACGAACCACAAAGACAGGAGGGCGGGCCACTGTTCTCATGGTACTTGCATTAGCGTGAGGAGGTGGCAGACAACTCATGAACACGACATATAAGGATAAAAAACCTTAAGAAAATCAATTGAATGGAAAAGACTATGTGGGCGGGGAAGGCCTCTGTGAGGGTCAGGAGGAGTCAGCCATGTGCAGATCTTGGCATGGTGTTCTCACTTAAGAGATCAACCAGTGCAGGAGCACTGGAGTGGGAAATAGCTTGATGTGTCTGAGGTGCGCAGTGCAGAGACCTGCCATCCTGGGAGGAATGCCAGAGGGAATGGTGGTGGGAGGAGCAGCACGCCCCCTTCTGGATGAGGTTGGCGGTGACAGTGGAGAGGTAGGAAGAGCCAGGTCTTGTTGCCTGTTCTCATCTGAGCCCCCTGTGCAGAATCTATCCCTTTGTGCTCTCTGCCAATCTGAGAGCAGCTGATGACTGGAGTTTACTCCACTGGTCTTGGATCTAGTGATCTTGGAGACATTGAATTCTTGATAGTTCAAATATATGTTTTGTACTGTCCATGTGAAGAAAACTAAAGTTTCCTTCTCATCTTCAGAATGTATGTTTTAGTTGTAGGTTGATGTTCTTGAATCGGACTTTTCTTGTTTAAGCACATTTGAGTTATACTTATCAGAGGACATTATACTTTTTAAATTCTGTTTTGTTTTTTATATTCTTTCATGGCTGAAATGCTTCTTAGGAGAAAAACAACAACTATATATGCAAAGTTTGCTACTGTTAGTCCATTTGTAAACCTAAATAGATGGTCTGTGGTAAGATTTCAGTGTAACCCTTGAGTACTTTACCTGTGAGTCTAATGCTTGCATCACCCCTAACCTTTCGATGACAAATGTCTTCAAAGCGGGAGTGCCGGTTCCGATTAAAACCTCAGGGTTGCACATGTGCAGGCACAGCATCATTTGATTCTCATAGCACCCTTGTGAGGGTGGTGAGAGCCACATTGTTACCCTCATTGTACAAGAAGAAAGCGAAGTTCAAGATGGCTCATCCACTAAATGACAAAGGTAGGGCTTCATGCAGAATTGGTGACTTTCGTGTACATTGTGTCCGCTATATCAAATAGTCTCACAACTTAGGCCCCGTTCTCCCATAAAATAGATACATTTGACGGTACTTATGTAGAGCTTTGGGTTAATACTCCAGACTGCAAAGCCGTTTGAACCGCAAGGTCGGGGTTCAAGCTCACCAGACGCTTCTTGTAAACCTTATAGCTATGGGTCGGGATTGACTCGATGGCACTTAACAATAACAACAACACTTTTCTTATAAGCAATCCAAGTTTAATCTTTCATTTTATATGTTTTCAAATTTTAGAAACATTTTATTTTAAATCATTTTAAACTTAGAAAAAAATTACAAGAATACAATAACTTGGTATCTGTGCATTAGTCACTAACATTTAGTCACTTTGGTTTTATATACTTTTTTCAAGTCAGTGGAATTCAGTTTCAGACCTCAGTTCCCTCTCTCTGTGTGTATTTCAGCACACAGTTCTTGAGAACGGTAGGGCATTTTCTTTTGTAACCACAGTACAATGAAGAAAACAAGAATTGTAACATGGATGTAATCCTCCTATATACTGGATTTTATGCAAATAACATACACATTGTATGTGTTTTGTGCATTATGTGGGTTTGCAAAGCATACAACCCCTTTGTGTGTTTTCTGTGCATACTGTGTGTTATATGTGTGTGTGTGTAAATTATTTACGTGGTCATACTATGTGCTAACAAATACGGTAATACAGCCCACATCCAAATTCTTCCCCTTATCCCAAAAGTATCCTTTATAGTACACCTCTCCAACCTCAAACCAGGATTTAATTCAGGATTACATATTGTTTTTATTTGTTATATCCCTACCATTTCTTTTGAAAAACCAAGAATGTTTTCTGCACTTTTCTTTGTCATTTTGAAGAGTACAGGGCAATTATTTTGTAGCAGTTTGGGGTTATAAGATGCTTTCTCAGAGATATATATATATATATATATATATATAGTATTGTTGGCACTTAACAATAAACAACAATAAACAATAACAATAAACAATAAACAATAGTAATAACTACATGTTGTTGTTGTTAGGGGCCATCGAGTCAGTGACGGCTCATAGTGACCTCTTATGCACAGCAGAATGAAACACTGCCCGATCCTTGGCCAACATCACAATTGTTGCCACGCTTGAGCCCACTGATGCTGGCACTTGGCCAGTCCATCTTGCTGGGGATCTTCCTCTTTTTCGCTGACTCCCACCTTACCAAACATGATATCCAAAGTATGAGAGATGAAGTTTGGCCATCCTGGCCTCCAGGGGGCACTCTAGCTGCACATCTTGCAACACAGATCTGTTGGTTCTTTTGGCAGCCCATGACACTTTTAATATTCTCCACCAGCACCATAACTCAAAGACATCAATTCTTATATGGTCGTCTTTATTCACTGTCCAGCTTTCGCATGCATATGAGGTTATTGAAAATACCACGGCTTGGGTCAGGCGCACCTTAGTCCTCAAGCTGACATTTTTGCTCTTCAACACTTTAAAAAGGTCTTGTGCAGCAGATTTGCCCAATGCAATACCTCGTTTGATTTCTTGACTGCTGCTTCCATGAGTGTTGATAGTTGATTCAAGAAGAATGAAGTCCTTGACAACTTCATTCTTTTCTCCGTTGATAAGAATGTTGTTTATTGGTCCAGTGGTGAAGATTTTTGTTTTCTTTACATTGAAATGCAATACATGCTGAAGGCTGTGGTCTGTGATCTCCATCAGTAAATATTTTAAGTCTTCTTCACTTTCAACAAGCAAGGTTGTATCATCTGCATATCACAGATTGTTAATGAGTCTTCCTCCAATACACAGGTACCCTTTTTGTTGTATCATATTAGGTGACACATAGATTTTCTTGTCTGATTATTAGAGATGTTAAACTTTGATTACTTGGTTAAAGTGATGTTCAATTTACATAATTTTGTTTATTCCAGAGGAGTTGGGCATTTAAAACTGATGTGATTCTTCACTCCCCCTCTCTGATGTTGTGTCTGGTTTAGAAGTGCTTTTAGCATGTTGGATTTTCCCAAGGTGGGATACAGTTGTTCTTTGTAAGGTGTGCTCTTGATACTGATTTAGGGACTAGTAATGCCCCAGTGCTGGTATGGTGCTGTGAGCTAATGCGTCAGACTGCAAAGCCGTTAGAACTGCAAAGTCAGTGGTTCAAGCTCACCAGCTGCTCCTTGGAAACCCTATACAGGGTTGCTGTGGTTTAGAATTGACTCAAAGGCACTTAACAACAACAACAACAATGCCAATGCAGAACTCATTGTAAATAATAAGCTGCCTGAGGTTTCAGCAGGGAGTCGTCTCTCTTCGTGTATATATAGTTTAAAAATTTTAAGTTTGTAAATGTGTGTGTGTGTGTATGAGATTTTTGAACAATATCTACCTTATTTTTGAAACCTGTGTCTAATACGGACCTTTGTAGATAGGTAGCTACAGCAGTGGAGGAGACTCTGACACAGGTAAATGAATATAATGTGGTTAAGTGACATCCAGTCGATTCTGATTCACAACAACTTTATCCTACAGTGCCATACCAGAACTCCTTGGCATTCAGTAAACATTTTTTGAGTGAATGAATTAAATACAATTTAGTTAAAAGTCTATTAAAATTTTAGTAAAATTCAGCTCTTTTTGACAGAACTGGTGTGGCGGTATAGGATCGGCACTGGATTGCGAACCACAATGTAGGCGATTAAAACCTACCAGCTGTTCTTTGGAAACCCTATACAGGGTCGCCATGACTTGGAACCGACTCGAGGCATTTAGCAACAAAACAACACTAGCGCTACCTTTCTTATAATTGCTCATTCTTGTGGTTTCCCAAGTTTCATTATTAATTGATCCTATTTGGGCCCTGAATAATTAGTGATGTGAATTTTTTGTAATTGAAGGTGTTGCTAAAAAGAAAACATGATAATAAATGTCTTTATTGTTGATTTATAACTTTCCCCATAAATGTAAGCGTCAGCAGCATCCTTATGAAGGGAAGCTGAGGGTGTTAGTTTCACTCTAGAGATGCGTTCGATGAGGTAACTTACTAGTCAGTTAGTCAATTGAAAGGCATGCTAGAAATGATTCCTAATTTACCTGTAGTCCTAGTTGAACTCATAGGAAGCGCTGTGATTCTGTAGGATAAACTTTGGACTGCTAACCACAAGGTGGGTGGCTCAAACCCACCAGCTACTTGAAATGAGAAAGCTGAAGCTGTCTGTTCCTGGGAAACCCTGTACAGTGTCACTATGAGTCGAAACCCGCTCTACGGTACTTGACAACAGACAGCTAGTTAAGTTCACAGGCTGAGCCAGTTGGTTGCAGAAACCATGTAACTGCTAATGTTCTTATGAGCATAAGACGGGTATCCTTTATCTGAGTGGTTCTTCACACCCCTGAGATAAGAGCATAAATGTTTCCAGAAGGCATAGGGCATGAAGAATACTGTCAGATGACTAAAGAAAAAAGGAGGCACGTGAAAGGAAGGTTGATATTTATAAAACAAAATAGATCCTACCAACATCACCCGCACTACGCCCTACCAGACCTAGCAAGCTAGCAACTGGACACTTAACAACAGTAAATAAATCCTCCCTTAGACGGACAGCTGAAAAGGAAGCGATATTTTTATACTTCCGAAGGAGGAGGAGGAGGAACAAGTTTTTGGATGCCTCTTATCGCAGTTCTCAGACTTATTCTAAAAGAATTTGGTCCGTTCAGGCGTAAGTACTGCGAAGAAGACACATGGTCAACTATCAGAAATGAGGGGGTCCTGGATTAGCCCCCTGCTTTATAGGCCAGGGGATTTCTCTCATCGCTTTACTTTTCTGGAGGAAAAAAAAAAAAAAAAAAAAAAGTCGCAATCTAATACCCCACAGTCTGTGGGAAAAGACTGTGGGAGCGCTGAGACCTGGAGAAAGCTCTGGAATTATAGGGATCATTATCTTAAAGGGTGGTTGAGTGTAGTCTTTGTAGCTTCTGAGTGAGGCCATGGAGCAACAGAGAACTTCAGGGATTTACCTTAAGATTGACAGCTGATTGTGATGCTAAATCTGCTAGGGGGGCGTGAGGAGCAAACGCTGCAAATAATTAGCCCAGCTTGGGTACAGGAGACAGATTTTTAGTTGGCTTGAATTTAAGGTTCAAAATACATGTTTCCCAAGTTTCATTGTTCATTTACTCTAGTTGGGCCCTGAATAGTTAGTGATGTCATATTTGTAATAGAAGGTGTTACTAAAAGGGAAATGAATGTAAAGCTGTCTTTATCGTTCAATACTTTCCCTACAATTGTGAGTTCCACAGAAGTTACACCACAAGACTGGGGAGAAATGCCTAACTGTTGTTGTTGTTAATGCCATCGAGTCCGTTCCGATCCATAGTGACTCTGTATAGGGTTTCCGAGGAGTGGCTCCACACCAGGATCCCAAATGCCCTAGGAAGGGTCAGAGAAGAAAGATGAGTATTTGGGAAAAGATATCTTTGAGTTTTTTTTTAGGCAGAGTGAGCAGCTAAGGATTGTTGTTGTTGTTAAGTGCTGTTGAGTCGATTCTGACTCATAGTGACTCTGCATAGGGTATCTGAGGAGTGGCTGGTGACTGAACCACCGACCTTGTGTTTCTAATCAACTTTGCAATCCAGTGCATTAACTGACGGCACCACACCAGGACGCCTACAAAAAAGTAAGGATTCAGATGCCTTTATGATCAATAGACACATTGGAAAATAGAGTTATTACTTGAAATCTCTATTAAGTAGATTGTTGTTGTTAAGTACTGCTGAGTCGGTTCTGACCCATTGTGACCCTGTATAGGGTTTCCAAGGAGTGGCTGGTGAGCTTGAACTGTTGACCTTGCAGTGCAAACCGACTTTGCAGTCTAGCACATTAACCCACAGTGCGGCACCACGGAACTCCATTAAGTAGATAAGGAGGCACACACACACAAAAAAAGATACGCATTTTTTTTTTAAATAGTAAATAAACTCTGTCGTAGCCATCCTAATAAAACAATTGGTCAAATACTGTACACATATGGCTTCCTCCTTCTAGAGGGTGGGTGACTTACTAGCTTTGGACTAGTGATGGCTAGGTCAGCACCTTGGAATAGCGAGGCATTTTCTGTAAAGCACAGTTCCTATAGCTCTTTGATGTCTTTCTGGATTAGAATTAAGTGTTCTCTGCTGGGCGACAGGTAGTGGCAGCTGTAAGTGAAGAGTGAGAGGATATAGCTAACGCTGGCCAAGGGGGGGGTTATATTGGAGACTGTTGGTTCTCCAACTAAAATGATCAGAAAGTAACATTTAAGGAGGGACAGTTTGGGAGTGCATTTCTCCGCTTTTTCAGTTACGAATTTACTTTTATTTGTGTGTCTAAGTTAATTTGTGGAATCCTGGTGTGGCGCTGTGGGTTAATGCAGTGGAGTGCAAGGTTGGTTTGAACCTCATGGTCGGCGGTTGAAGCTCACTAGCTGCTGCTGCTTATAAGCCCTATACAGGGTCACTATGAGTTGGAACCAACTTGACGGCACTTAACAATAACAACAACAGCAACAAGGTTTGTCCTTTATCAAATGCATCTCTATGATAACAAAAACTCCTACTAATTAAATGAATTTTAAAGCAGCCAGAGGGATACTCAGTTGTAAAATTTCTCTAAGACATGCTCCCCGGTAATATTTAGGACAACAATCATTATCTGCCATATGCTTGAGATAAAGACAATGTTTATTAGATGTTCGAGGGGAAAAGCTGTTTTGGTTAAGAAGCAAATTCCTAGAATCCCAGCAGATCTGGTACATTGTGACCTCTTCCTTTCTCCATTTTCTTCAGCCCTGGATGGTTTTGTATGTAACTACTTCAAGGAGGAGGCATAAGCATCCTGACAAAGGAGGAACCTCCTAAGAAAGTATATCTCTGGCACTGTATATCATTTTTAATTTAAATAAAGCAAGTGACCTTTACTAACGATCGCTCTTTCCTCTGCTGGTGTTTTTCCTCGGTTGCTGTGGAGTCTCCTGTCTACGGCAGGGTAGAACTGTGCTCCATAGAGTTTCCAAGGGCTGAGTTCTCCTAAGTAAAACTGAGGCCTTTCTTCCAAGACCTCTTTGCTTTTGAACCTCAAACCTCTCATTTGCTGATTAAGCCGGTTCATTTATAATCCACCTAACGATGGCACGTTGTTCTTACCTGTTTTCTCAAGGAAGCAGAAAGTAGATTAGGGTGCTAACATTGGTTGCAAGCTCACTTTTGATAAGGTACTTTACTGTACTCACATTTCCTGATTTAAGGTTTACAACCAACATAAATACCGACTATTATCTCCAGGCTACAGACAAGGAAATGAGAGTTCAGAGAAGTAGCTGCCACTTGTCTGCGTGAGGTTCCTGTGGATGACTCTCAGACAGACCCATTTCAATCAGGGGAATCGGAAAACAGATTCATTTAGCTTACATTTAGATCTTGAGAAAGACGGATCTTGGTGAATTCTTTTTGTCCCTGTACTTCTTTCTAGCTTTTGTTCTGTGGATTAATGTTCTTTGTGTATGCTGCTCAGAATATATCTTAGAATCCGAGATGAACTTGCAAATGGATGAAGTATATTCAGCAGGAGGAGAAGTGATTGGAGGTTTTTAAACTTATCACTTAAAAGTGTGTGCCCATATAGCATAAATAGTCAAATTCTTGAAAGGTTACTGTCTTATTAGTTATCTAGAAATATTACAGTGGATGGCTTCTTAAACCAGGGATGGCGGAATCTTTTTTCTGCCAAAATTTATAACATCATTTGTGGGCCTTACAAAATTAACAAATTAAAAATTAGCCTAAAAAAATTATCCTGTTATATTTGGTCAAATGTTTAATTAAGTCAACCCTAATGTGATATCCTGGTGTGGAGCCGAGTGATAATGCAGTGAACTGCATGGTTGGTTTGAACTGCAAAGTTGGCGGTTCAAATTCACCAGCCGCTCCTTGGAAACCCTATACAGGGTTTGCTATGAGTTGGACCGCACTCAACAGCACTTAACAACATCAGCAATGTGATGCCTGGAATTTGTGGTTGCCTTGGCAGGACCAGACCAAAAGATTTCCTGGGCCTCATACGGCTGCAGGCCTGACATTCGCCACTATTGGCTTAAACACTCAGTTCTCTTATAATGTAGACTAGAAGTCTGAATTCAGGGTTCAGGATCTAGGGGAGACTTTTGTTCTCCTTTCAGCATCTGTGGGTCTGGTGTTCCTGGGAGACCTCATGTGTCCTGCACCAGTCTCCCCTGGGTCTAGGAGGTTGTCGGTGCAGGGGACCCGTGTCTGAGGGCTGCATTCTCCTCCGGTTCTGATTTCTTGGTATCAGTGAGTTCTGGCTCCTCTGCTTGCTTCTCTCTCCTTTAATTCCTTGTAAGATAACAGGTGTGGGGAGGAAAGGCATGACTCACACAAGGCTGGGACTTGAGTCACAACCTTTTGTAAGACTGTGATTCAAGACACACCCCACATTAAGCCAGCCGTGTGTTGTTATCATGTGCCATCGAGTTGGTGTGCAGTGCGTATCACACAGTGTCACATAAACGGAGGGCCACTACAAAACATCACAAAATGAACTATAATTGCATCAGATCATGGAATGGAAGGCAGCCACACATATTTAGGGACACACACAGTGCGATCCATTCTAGCCACAGAATTTGAGTTCCCCCATATTGACATTCTCAGTTGTTCATTGTAGGGAAGAGGACCAGTTTTAGTGGCATGATTTTACCATTCTTCCTGGAAAATGTGTTTCCATAGTTGGAGCTGAAATAAATCTAGTTGTACTTCTCACTGGTGTGGTTCTATAGGATACGCACTGGGCTGTACTGTCAGTTTGGACCACAAGGTCAGCAGTTCAGACCCACCTGCAGCTTCTAGGAAACCATATACAAGGTCGCTGTGAGTCAGAACCAACTCAATGGCACTTTACAACAACAGCAACAATATACTTCTCACTTGGCTGTTGCGTCACATTTTGCTTCTACAAAGAGAACCATATCAGCCTTCGGATCTTTAAAAAGAACTGTGTGCCTTAGCCGTAACAATACATGTCTGAGGCGTCTGCTCTGGCTCTTTGTAAGTCAGTGGCCTACGCTAGCCAGAGCTGAGAACTGTATTTAAATAACAAGACTTTGTCCCTAGTGCCAGAAGAAATAAGGAAGTCAAGTGTTCCTCAGTCTAGCTTTTGATAACTTTTACAGAGCGTAAACTTCAGTTTCCTTCTGTGTGACTTTTAAATCAGTTTCCAGAGACTTACTTTGAAGTTAATGGATTTTTCATTTGCAAGTACTATTTTCTTATTTTCTGGAGCGTTTTCAAGCAGATAAGGTATATGTAAATCAGAGTTTTTCCAGGGCCTGTTTACAGGATGTTTTTATAATAACGGGGTGTTTCCCAAGTGTAAAGTATCAATGAGGGGTTAAAATTTCCATTCAGTACCAGGGATGAAATCTTACTGTTTCAGGAAGAATAAAATATAATGTTCTATATCTTTAATTCATTTAGCAGGTATGGGTGGAAGTATCTGTTCTGTGCCTACCACGGCATTAGACATTGGTCTGGAACATCTGGTCTTTGAAGAATCAACACTTTGATTGGGAGGCAGGGGCTCAGGCACAGTATGAGAAGTTCAAGGACAGCACAAACAGAACGTGTTCAAGTACTCGATGAGTTTCCCAAGCAGTGAAAGTTCAGAATGGGGGGAATGAGATATTGGCAGAAACGGTGGGGAAGGCTTCAGGAAAGCTGAGGTGCAGTACATTCTAGTGTGAGTAGATCGCATATGGGCAGAAGGAAGGGCAGGCAGAGTGAGAGGAAACACCGTCTTTGGAGAAAGGCATAAATTGACCTGGGTTCGTGGGGTAAGGGGTCTGACTTGGGTGGGTTGGACAGGTCTCACTGGTGATGGATACCTAGAGATGAGATTTGGTAGATCTGCTCTGTTTAGCAAGAAGCTCTGGTAGCGTAGTGGTCACGAATTGGGCTACTAACCTCAAGGTCAGCAGTTCTAAATTACCAGCTGTTCTGCGGGAAAAAGGTGAGGCTTTCTGCTCCCATAAAGACTTACGACCTTGGAAACACTGTACAGGGTTACTGTGCGTCAGAATGGATTCCACGGCACACCACCACCACTCTGTTTAGCATGGAAATGTGCTACAGGAAAAAAAGGCCCCCAATTCAAACATCTTTGATAGAGACCCTTTTTCCTTATGCCTTAAACAGGACAAAGATTCAGCAAAGATAGCTGTCATGGGTGAGGGAAACTATCGGCATGCACACAGTGTATACAGGCTAACATGGGCCCTGGGGCTTTTTATAAAGCAAAGGAAGTGATCACAGAATCATGACTGGTGACAGGTCAGCTCTTCACTATCGAAGGTGGGCCTACAAAAATGGAGAAAGGATCTTGATTGGTCTACCTATGCAATTGTAGATGGTCCAAGCTAACAGATTGGTTCTGGGGCTTTGACTACCTGGCTACGTGGTGGTCAGTGTATAACTCCTGCCCGTGTAGCCTTGGGGCATAGTCATCAGACCTCCAATTTTCAGTTTAAATTCAGTGACATCCAGTGATTTTTGGTGAATTCTAATGACATGCCCAGGCAGTTTCCCTAGGACAAATTGCTTTTCCCTGGGCTTGCTCCAGATTTGTAATCTACTTTCAACTACATTCTTCCTGAGGACAAACTGCCTTTCCCTCTGCTTGCCTGGAAGTTGTCATAGCCACATTCCAGATCTAATGATTAGAAAAAACTCATATGACATCTGAATTTATGTCAAAACTCAAAATGGAGTTAAGGCTCCCCCTGTAGATCACAGCCTTCCCACAAACCAAGAATTTAAATTTTTTACACATTGGCTATCAGCCATCTATGACATTAAATTCATTAAAATTAAATGAAAATTAAAAAATTCAGTTCCACAGTTGCAGTATTAACATTTCAAGTTACTAGTAGCAACCTGTGGCTAGTTGTGACCATACTGGGCAGAAAGGGCCGTTGCCCAGTGCTGATAGAGTGCTTATGAAATTAGACATTTCAGGATGAGAACTTGCAGAACTGGAGAGCTTCTGACCGTGTAAACAGTAGCATTGTGGAAGTGTTACCCAAAGACTATCGATACAGGAGCTGTGCAGAAGAGTGACAGGCAGTGAGGGAGAGTGTGATAAAAACAAACAAGCAGCCCAGCAGCAGAAGAGGCTGTGAATGGCTGTACAGCCAGTGGGTGATACATGCCGAGCTGTGGAAATGATACAAGTTTGCTGTGTGTTTCATCCACAACAAAATTAAGTATGTGTATAAAGCCATTTGAACTGCAAGGTCGGCGGTTCAAGCTCACCAGCTGCTCCCTGAAAACCCTATACAGGGTTGCTATGGGTCAGAACTGACTCAACAGCGCTTCACAACAACATATATGTGTATATATGTAAAAATAATGGAATTGTCCGCAAACTTTTTGAAGGCCCTTCAAACACACACACACACACACACACACACACACACGTATGTATGTGGTAGTGTTAAGTGCCGTCTAGTTGATTCTAACTCATAGTGACCTTGTATAAGGTTTCCCTAAAATTCCAAGGAGCGGCTGGTGGGTTTGAACTACTGACCTTTCAGTTAGCAGCCCAGTGCTTATCCTCCAGTGCCATGCCAGGACTCCATATATGTGTATGGAGACATATACAAGGGTAAACGTTTCTAGTTAGGGTTCTAGTTTCCTACATGGATTTATTTCAAATAACACATTTTCAAACATGTTTCTGACATCAAACAAGTTCTCTCATTGTCTTAGTCTTCCTTAGGGTGCCTTCAAAAAAAGAATACTTTTTGTATAGTGGAAAAAAGATAAGTTTGGGTTCAGAACTAATACCTAATTTTTAGCAAAACTCAAGCAGACATCTTCCCAAATCATTGAACCTTTGCAACAAATTTATGGAAATTATCCTCTACATAAAGTAAGGTTCAGGATGGATCATGAAGAACTCAAAGATCAAGGAAAACCATAATTTGATGGATGAAGAAAGTGTGGCTAAAGTCCAGAAACAAACTGATGAAGACCATAGAGTTACTAAAGATGTGATAGCTACTGACTTTGAGATTGTGTATGGTTTGGCGTTTTCAATTTTAAATGAACATCTTAGCCTCAGCAAGCTTTGTGACTCGATGCCAGAAGCAATGTGTGAAGATGGGCCAGCTCCAAGAACCGATCTTTCTATCAGTCTTGTAGGCCAGATCAAAGCTAATGACAGTTTTATAGAATGAATCAGAACTGGGGACGAGCCTTGGATTTACAATCCGGAGTGCTAGGTCCAATCCAGTGACTTTTGAGGGGACCTGCTAGGCCAGTTAAATCAAGGCAGAAAGTTCAACCTAGAGGATTATGGCGGTAGGGGTAATACTGATAGATTTTCTTGTAGGACACATGATGATTTGGAGGGTTTAGTTTGGAGAATTCTGGAGGAAATTGACAAGTGCACTGGTGATAAAAATGCCAGGAAGTCAGGTGTATGGTGGAATTTTTTTCCATCGTGACAATGCAGTGCACCTGCTCATTCTTGGAATGTAGTAAGGGCTGTCCTTAAAGAATGTCTTTGGGAAATCTTATCTAATCTACTCTACAGCTCTGGTCTTGCCCATTTAGATTTCTTTTTGTTCTCAAAACACTGAGAGCACTGGGGGAAAGGAACACAATTTGAGCTCCTTGAAGATGCCAAAACTACCGTTTTGATGTGTAAATGGAAGAGCTCTGGTAGCATACTGGTTACAAATCGGGCAGCTGTTCCATGGGAGAAAGATGAGGCTTTCTGCTCCCATAAAGATTTGCAGCCTCGGAAAGCCTGTAAGGAAGGGTTGCTATGAGTTGGAACCGACTCCACGGCACACAACCACAACAGTAACAGATGGAAGAGCGTAGCGTTCTTTCAGAAGTCTGGAGACCTAGATGGAGGATATGTTAAGAAACAATAGCGTCAGACTTTGATATTTTCATTTAATAAGTGTTACTTTGATTTTGTAGCAGTCCTTTTTTACCTACCTTCATATATAGCAGAATATTTACTGTTTCAGCATTTCTTAGATGTAAATTCAGACATCAGTTGCATTCATTTTATACAATCACCATTTTCCATTGCTCTGTTTTAAAACAAACAAACAAAACAAAAAACACCAGAATTTGAATATAAGGTTTATTCTGAACAGTTTATTCTGTATACCCATAGGAAGGCCATTTTGATTTAGTTTATTCTATATGTCCATTTTTGTTGTAAAGTACTGTCAAGTTGGTTTCGACTCATAGCAACCCTCTATTTCCAAGGAGCGGCGAGTGAGCTTTGAACCGCTGACCTTGTGATTCAAACCAACCTTGCAGTCCAGAGCATTACCCCACAGTGCTGCACCAGAACTCCCATATGCCCTTAGGAAGGCCATTTTGATTCATGAAGGAGCAAATAGCTCAAAGACGCTAGGTACAATGTTCCTTATGTTCCTATTCCACCATTCTTAAAGGCAACCTCAGAGTCCATTAAACAGTGGCTCACTCCTCTTTCCATCTCCTTCTTGCCCTTGGTAGCCAGTATTGGAATCTGGTCACTGTACATTTACCTATTCTGGATATTTTGTGTAAATGGGATCGTACAATATTTGTACATTTGTGATTGACATTTTACTCAGCGTGTTTCCAAGACTCACCCATGCTGCAACACACATAAGGACTTCATTTCTCTTTATGCATGAGTCAGATTTCACTGTTAACAGTATTTTTTTTGTATATGTTATTCCATTGCCTTCTTGCTGCATGGTTTCTGCTGAGAAATCAGAGTTTATTCTTACTGGTTCTCCTTTGTAGGTAACTTTCATTTTTCTTGTGCTGTTCTCAGGATATTTTCCTTGTCTTTGATTTCAGAGGGTTTGATTATGATATGTCTTTTGGGGGTCTGTCCTGTTTGGGGTTCATTTAGCTTCTTGAATGCTTATTTTTCTCATGTTTCATGATGTTGGGGATTTTACTTCCAACAACCTTCAACAATTTTTTCTGTGTTTTTTATTGTCTCCTCCTGATTTAGAATCCTGATCACCCTTAAGTTGTTCCTCTTCAAGGTGTCCCACATATCTCTTAGTCTTTCATCAGACTGTTTAATTATTTTTTTCTGATTACTCTTCTAGTATACTTGTATTGAGAGATTTATTTTGAAGTATATTAATTCAGGTTTCCATTGCTTCTAATCTGTTCCTTTGGCTCTTAGTCTTAATCTTCTAGGTTTCTAATCGCAGGTGTAGTGTTTTAAAGTGTGCCTTTATTTTGTAGCATTTTCCTGAATTTAAAGTCTTCTGTGCTTTCCTCGATCTCCCTAGCAACCCTTTGAAGGCCCCTAAATATCGTGGTTTAGATTTCGTTTTCAGCTCTTTCCGTTACCTTTTTTTCCCCAAAACTTTTTATACTTTTTTTTTGATCTGCATCTTGGTCATTTGTTTGAGCCATCGTCTCATGTTTTTTCATGCAAGCTAAAATTATCTCTTGTCTCCAGGACATTATGAGGGTTGTCATATTTATGTATAATTTGTGATTATATGTTAGTGTGTTCGTACCTGTCTCTCACCACCTGTCTCCGGTGGGTGTAGTTAGAGAATGGCAGTGTGTACACCTTTCTCATCCTGTGTTGTGCACCTCATGTTAGGTGGCTTTGGCTCGTGTTGACTGCTATCATTGATCAGGTGGTCTAGGAGCTGGTGCTAGCTCTGGCCCACTTGTTGGAGCAGCAGAGTGTAGAGGTGTGGGTGGACTATATGGGCACGGTTGCTGTCTCCTGAAGAGGAGAAAACTCTGGGGGCTCCTTCAAGCCAAGGAGTTGACGAGGTGGGCGTGGGAAGGTTATGACAGCAGAGTTCCGGGCCCTCAGTGGAGTTCCTATAGGCCTTGGTGTTACCTGTGTTCACGGCACTCAGTGTTACCTGTGTTCAGGGCACTCACTTGGTGTTACCTGTGTTCAGGGCACTCACTTGGTGTTAGCTGTGTTCAGGGCACTCACTTGGTGTTA
>NW_006408619.1:3386595-3392351 GCF_000296735.1 Chrysochloris asiatica
GGCACTCACTTGGTGTTAGCTGTGTTCAGGGCACTCACTTGGTGTTAGCTGTGTCCAGGGCACTCACTTGGTGTTACCTGTGTTCAGGGCACTCAGTCGGAAGTAGTTCCGGAGGCCCTTGATGGAGCTGTTTCCAGTGTCTGTTAGGACCACAGGGCAGCTGTGGGCAGGGTGACAGGGTAAGTGCTGGTCTGGCTACTGTGTGGCTTCTGTAACAGGTCAGGCACCAAAACAGGGCACTGAAGCCTGACAGCTGGCCCTGACTCTCACTGGCTCTGAATTCCTGGAGATCAGGGTCTGCACTGGGGGGCGGATGAGTGTGGGAGCTGGCCAACACTTCTGGTCACCAGGGGAGTGTGGGGAAAAAGAAGGAATTTCACTTTTCCTGTTCCCATGTGGATGAATCTGCTCTGCCAGGCCACCTTCTGTTGCCAAAGCTGCTTACACGATGGTTGTGTCACATCTAGCTGGCCGTTCACTAGTCTTCATCTCTCGCTGTCCCTACTCAGACTTCTTCCCAGCAAGGACTCAATCCACCTCTGTATCTTGTCTTCTCAAGTTCATGGCGCCAGGATTTTCATCTGTGGCCACTATTTCTTGTGTCTCTTGTAGAGGGTCTATGTAGTGACCTGCCTCGCTCACCATCTTGACTGAAGTCCTAGGAACAGAATATTGAATGACGCAAGAAGGTGGACTGCTCAGAGTCACTGTCCTAAAAAGAACTGGTCGCTATTATCAAGTAGTGGTGGTGTTGAAGGAAGAAATTCAATCTACAGTGAAGGCATTAGCACACTAAAGACTTCAGGATGGAATAATAGTCTAAATGTTTCAACATACTGATGCCGTACTGGAAGCACTCACTCATCTATGCCAAGAAATTTGGAAGACACAGCTACTTGGCCAGCCAACTGAAAGAGATCCATATTTGCGCTCATTCCAAAGAAAGATGACTAGGGCATGGAAAAGCCATCTAATAATATCATTAGTACCACATGGAAGTTAAGCTTTACTGAAGAGAATTAAAGGAAGATTGCAGTAGTTCACTGACAGAGAGCTGCTGGGAATTCAGGTTGAAAGTAGGAGAGGACGTGGAACGAGGGATATCACTGCTGACATCGTATGGATCTTGGCTGAAAGCAGAGAATACCAGAACGAAGTTTCCTTGTGATTTATTGTCTATGCAAAGGCTTTTGACTATGTGGATCATGACAGACTGTGTATAACATTGTGAAGAATGGGCATTCCATAACACTTACTGTGCCTCCCGAGGAGCCTGGGCACAAACCAAGAGGCAGTGGTTCAAGCCGAACAAGAGCATACTGATGGTGGTCTCAAATCAATAGTGGTCTCAAAGCAAGGCTGTATCCTTTCACCGTACTTAGTCTGTTCGTATGCTGAGCAAGTTGCATGAGAAACTGGGCTATATGTTGAAGAATATGGCATCAGAATTGGAGGAAGACTCATTAATATCCTGTGGTTATGCAGAGGGCACAACCTCCCTTGCTGAAAGTAAAGAGGACTTGAAGCACTTACGGATGAAGATCAAAGAATATAGCCTTTACTCTGGATTAGAACTCAATGTAAAAAAAGCAAAAAATCCTTACTATGTTGTTTTTGTCGTTAAGTGCTGTCAAGTTGGTTCCAACACAGAGCGACCCTGTATAGGGTTTCCAAGGAGCAGCTGGTGATCTTGAACTGCTGAATTGGTGGTTCAAACCAACTTTGCAGTCCAGCGCATTAATCCACAGCACCAAACAACATCATGATAATAGGAGAAAATACTGAAATTGTCATGGATTTCATTTTGCTTGGATTCATAATCAATGCTTATGGAAATAGCAGTCCAGAAATCAAACAATGTATTATGCTGGAAAAATCTGCACAAGGCCTTTTTAAGGTGTTAAAGAGCAGTGATGACATTTGAGGACTAAGTTGCACCTGACCCAAGTTACGGTGTTTTCAGTTGTCTGATATGCATGTGAAGGTTGGACAGTGAATAAGGAACATCATAAAAGAATCAATGCTCTTGAATATTGAAAGTACCATGTTCTACTAGAAAAAAAATCTGACTTGGAAGAAGTATAGCCAGAGTGCTTCTTAGGATCAGTTTTACAGTTTCACATTCAACATATCATTGTATGATTGCAGTCCCCTCCATGTACCAACAGTTAACAGTATTGACCTCTGTTCCCTTTAACTATCACATTTCTTCCTGTGTCTTCCGCTACCTTCATCTTTCCTCTGCTGACCTCGCTCTTGTATATTGCCTATCCTGTCACCCATGTTACCATGTGTCTACCCTCTAGCCTGTGAATAATCACCCCTCCACGCAAGCAAACATAGATTGTTTATCAAGAAAACCTTTTATAACTTTTTACAACATTGATCAAATATATATATATATATATTTTTTTTTGTAATTGACAGTATCCTCAAGTTCAGCCATGTTGTGATGTGTTTCACAGATTCATCTTTATTCTTCACTGTTTTGTAGTATTCCATTGTGTGTGTACCAAAGTTTGTTGAAACATTCTTCTGTTGATGGGCATTTAGGCTGACTGTCTTTTTGCTATGTCTCTGGTAGACAGTAGATTGAAGGGTCCTGTTTTATTATTCATTCTGCTCTCTATGCCTCTTGACTGGTACATTTAATCCATTTATATTCAGTGTAATTATCCATAGATATGGATCGATTGCTGTCATTTTCTGTGCTTTGTGTGTGTGTGTGTGTGTGTGTGTTGTGTGTGTTGCTGCTGGATTCTTTGTTCCTCTTAATTTTCTATCCTGAGTTCATTTTGTGGGTTTTCTTGTCATTTTCATTTCTGTTGTTTTCATGTTTACTAAATCCTTCTGCGTTTCCTCTCTTTAAAAAAATTGATGTGTAGGTGTATTCTTTTTCTTTGAGGTTACCCTGTAATATATTAATTTCCCCCCCTGCTTAAAATATTCTATTTTATCTTGAAATCCACTTAGCTTCCTTGTATTTGAAAGTTCTGTATGTGCACTATTTCCTCCTTTTGCTTGGTAGTTGACTTCATAGTATGGTGATGTCTCTGCTTCCCTATCTTCAGTCTTGTAGATTGGTTTTACTTTTCATGATATTTTCTTTTAATGAATTTTAATTTTGTTCCACAGTTTTCTCCCACTCTTAACAAGACCTTCTGATGTGATCCTTTTCCGAGCAGTAGCTAGTGGTAGCTAGGGCCATGGAGACTGATGATCCAATAAGTCCATTGTATGAATTGTTTCCAACAGTCTTAAATTTTTTTTTTTAAATCACTCTTCTTCCCTCTGAATTGGGAGAGACCAATAGTAGCACCTTAAATGGCTGCTCATGAGCTTTTAGGCTCCCAGTCATTACTCACCAAAGTAGGATGTACAACACTGGAAGACGGACATTTTAACACTTCAGTTTGCTCAGGATGAGACTAAAGATTTTTGTTTCCTTGTTTGGAATTTGCTGTGCCTTCCATCTGAAATGAGGCTATGAGCTGGGTTCAGTTAGTCAGCCCAACCTGCTGAATCTAATTCAGAAATCCATAAACCTATTAAGAATCTAGTCATGTCAGCAGCAGCATAGACGTTTCTCTGAAACGTATACTAATTTAATTATTAATGATGCTCACCTTTTCTCTTCCGAAGATTCTGACTGAGTGTATTTTATTATTTTTAACACCCATTCATGTAGAGGTGATAATTTAGATCATTGCCCTTAAATATAGAGAACCACTGACTTTTCATTTTTTTGGTTTGTTTATTCCGTTTTTAAACCACTAAGAAGCTGTGGTGTGGCGCTGTGGGTTAATGCGCTAGAATGCAAAGTCAGTTTGAACTGCAAGGTTGGCAGTTCAAGCTCACCAGCTGCTCCATGGAAACCCTACACAGGGTCGCTGTGGGTCGGAACTGATTTGATGGCACTTACCAACAACAGATCCACAGAGCATCTGGCAGCTGGGGTGGGATTCTCAGCTATCTCGCTTTGTTATGTCCACAGAAGGAAATGTGAGTGTTGCCTTACTGCTTTTTTGGTTCATAGGACCCACCAATCTGATTATGGGTTACCATTTCTGTCATCTCCTTGATTTCTTGAAATTGAGTCCCAAGACTTCCGACTAGCCCTCCACACACTAGGAAGCAGAGATGGGTCTCCAAATTGCAATGTGTTCATACAATCGTAACTCTTGAGCTGTCCTTTCACATGCAAGTAAATTTTTGCTCAATTCTTAGCAAATAAGGCCCCCCACATTCTAGCCTTTGCTGATCTCTCTAGTCACACGCTCCTACACAGTGTCTTCTGAACCACTTCGTTACAGTCATACCAGACCACTGACAGTCTCGTGAACACACCAAGACGTTCAATCCCAACTCCATACACACCAGCGTATGCTGCCCCCAACTCGTCCTGTCATTTACCTGATGATTAGAGAATACCACGACAGTGCCTCTCCTTTCTCTGCAGAGACGGGAACCCCTCCTCAGGTACAGGTAGGCCCCCTGTCTGATCAAATACACACTGCACCTCACCCACTGCGCGTCGATCAAGTCCTTAAAATCTTGGAGCTCCTCAACTGTGAGGTCAAATTGAATCACACCTGGTCAAATATCTTTTCAAACTCAGGATATAAACAACTATGAGCTGGCAAAGCCGAAATAGTCAGCGTGGTCAAGTCTAACCCTGACCATCACATCTAGATTAAGAAGGGCAGCATGGGAGGCCTAGTTTGGGGAGGCAGTCAATTCTCAATCGTAGTGACCTTGTATAGAAATGGCTGGTGGGTTGGAACCGAACCACCGACCTTGTGACAAGCAGTCAAGCACACCAGGGAACAGTAGTGTCTTGGTAAGAAATCGCATGACTCAAAATACAGCTTATAACATCTTACAAGTTACCTGACCTTAAACAATGGCTTAATAATAGTGGCGCTGTGGAATCAAGCGCTAGGCCTCAAGGTCAGTTTGAACCACAAGGTCGGCGGTTCAAACTCACCAGCTGCTCCTTGGAAGCCCTATAGGGGTCGCTATGAGTTGGAACCGATTTGATGACTCTTAACAACAGCAATGCAGGACCTTAAACAATTGCTTTAATGTAGTGGATTCTTTTAGGAACTACTTCAGAGTTCTTTTGCAAACTGCTAGATTGTCAACTCCATGCGGAAAGAAATGATACTTCACATTACATCTGCAGTGCATGAAACAATATTGATGGTTCTTTCATTGAGTGCTTACCATGTGTCAGTACTGTTTTAAAGGTTTTACACACAGATTTGTTGGTGTTGAGTTAGTTCTGACTCATAGCAACCCTGTATAGGGTTTCCGAGAAGCGGCTGGTGAGCTTGAGCTGCCCACATTGCAGTCAAGTGCATTGTTCTGCAGAAACCACATCAGGACTCCTACACAGAGATCGGGGTTATTTAATTGACTCAACAGTCCTATAAAAGAAATAGTAGTATTTTAATGCATTATGCCAAACACTTAGCGTACAGTAAAAAAAATGAAATAAAAAACAGAACTAGTTGCCCTTGAGAGGATTCAACAGATGGGGACCCATGTGTGTGTGTGTCAGAGATGAGCTATGCTTCATGGGGTGTTCACTGACAGATGTTTCAGTATCACGCCAAGCTTTTCTTACCAGACACCTCTGTGTGGAGTCAAACCTCCAACCTTTTGGTTAGCAGCCCAACCCAGCTAACTGTATCACCAATGAACTCTTCAGTGTGCGTGCACACACACACACACACACACACACACACACACAC
>NW_006408619.1:3392451-3396774 GCF_000296735.1 Chrysochloris asiatica
TATATATAAATATATGTATACTATACATGTATATACATATATACATATAATCTCCAAGTTTTTTGTGAATGATTTTTTCCCCCCACCTGAAGTCTTAAGATTATTCCCCATTAGGGAGAAAAGTCTCTAAAACAGTTCCCTAGAAGAAGGATACAGGCTGATGGAGTGCCATCTGCTGGTCTTATTTCAGTGGAGCAAATCAATGATGTCTGCAACTCGAATACTTTGTATACATCATAGTGTTGCAAAATTATGAAGCTGCAAGTCATAGACTTTTGCTAGTATTAGGAAGTGAGGACTTTTAGTGGGAATATAGAGCCACCTGTCTGATTAAAAATGAAGAAGGCAGGTTATAGGCATTTTATTGACAGATTTATGTTTAAAGTATTTTTCTCAAGGGTTTTTTGTTCATGTAACTTGAGGTTCATTGGGGGTACCTTTGAAGGAATCGGTTATAAAAGGGACCTTGTGAGCCTGTTTGGAGACTCGGGCTTGCTCACGTGGAGTGGTAAGCAATGGAAGGAACATTTTCCAGCTAGGGGAGCTAGCACGTGGAGCTCCTCAGTTAAATAAATGAGGGTGATACTAGTGGTTTTCTCAGTTTTTTAGCAGTGGTCTTTTTTACGCCTTAGTTATATTTTAAGTGACATTTTAAGGACCATTGAGCTAGAAATTGGTCATAGCCACAGCATTGGATTTTACATTTCTCATCCAGTCACCTGAAGTGTGTTTAATCAGTAACAACTGCATTATAAATGTGCTCATCTGCTAAGGCTCCGAGTTGGTCTAATTCAGTGTGATTGAAGGGAGAGAGGCAGATTGTTTATAGGAAGACTTCTGTTCGCGAGTCAGTCATTCATTCAGAGAACGTTTATTGAGCACCTAAAGCAGCCAAACACTGTTGGAGGCAGTGGGGAGATCGTCTAAAGAAAGCAAACAGGGCCCCTGACCTTTTGAAGCTTATATACCAGGTGCCGCAGACAAGCAGATGAGAAGTAAATAGATGCTGTGTCAGATAGTAGGAAATGGATTCCTGGGCGTGGTGCTGTAGGGTAAGTGCAGGACTACAAGGCTGCTTTGAACCCCATTAGGTTAGGACTAGGGTTAGTGTTAGGAGTAGTAAGGCTTGGCCTAGTTTTTAGGGTTACTGTCAGGTTAATTTTTATTTTCTCTTTTTCTTCACATCTGCTCGATTTCCTGTTTATTTGGAAGTTCTATACATTATTCCCTCTTATTATTATATGTTTTTGTTGTTGTTGCAACTGTATCTCCGGTTCTCTATTTTCAGTCGTGTCATTGTGTTTTACCTTGAATACTGCTATGTCTGCCTTGAGTTCCGGTTATATTGTCATGTATGTTAGTCTTGGCATACTCTTGGTATAGTGCTATAGGATAAGCACTGAACTGAGAACACAGTGTCGGTGGCTCAAACCCACCAGCTGTTCCTCGGAAACCCCATACAGGGTCGCCGAGTCAGAATCAACTCAACAGCACTTAACAACATGTTGGTCTTAGGTTGTTGTCTGCTGTTGGTGGCTCTTTGTTTAAAGAGCTCCCTTTGTTTTTGTAAAGTATGGTCAGGCTTTTACAAATTCTTTTAATTTCTGCTTGCCTGAAAATGACCGAATTTTTCCATCATATTTAATAGACAGTTTTGCTGGGTATATGATTCTTTGTTGGCAGTTTTTTTGGTTTCAGAGTTTTATATCTGTCATTCCATTAACTTCTTGCCGGCATGCTTTCTGCTGAGAAATCAGAGCTTTGTCTTACTAATTCTCCTTTATAGCTAACCTTTTGTATTTCCCAAGCTTCTGCCAAGATTCTTTCCTTGTCTTTGGTTTTGAAGTTGGATTATAATATGTCTTGGTGTTTACCTTTTGGAGTCCATCCTGTTTGGACTTTGTTGAACTTCTTGTTTGAGGCACTCTGTCTTGTTTCTTTGTGTAAGTTGAAATTTGAATATTGGTGTGGGGGCTCCTGGTGTGGCATTGGAGGATAAGCAGGGAACTGTGAACCACAAGATCCCAGTTCAGACCCACCAGCTGCTCCTCAGAAACCCTCCACAGGGTCGCTATGAGTCGGAAT
Organism: Chrysochloris asiatica; assembly: GCF_000296735.1. Lineage (NCBI taxonomy): Eukaryota > Metazoa > Chordata > Mammalia > Afrosoricida > Chrysochloridae > Chrysochloris > Chrysochloris asiatica. Next base: position 3,394,537 of record NW_006408619.1, read on the forward strand.
CGACTCGGTGGCACTTAACAGCCATATAGGTATGTCCTCAGGCTCTCAGCACGTGTCTCCTAGAAACCACAAGTGTAATGCACTGGAAGGGCACATTTCTCTAGAAGCTGGGATGGTATGCATGGCACCCCATCCCAGACAGGGTACCTGTGGCCTCTGAGTTGGAGCGGGTGGACCTATCCCCCACACACAGCTACTAGTCAGGTGCAGGAATAGGGGAGAACTGTAGTGCCTGCCTGCCAGCTTCCAGCGGTGCCCTGTGCTTGCAGCTCATAGCCCTGCATAGAGTTTCCAAGGAGTGCCTGGTGGGCTTGAACCACCAACATTGTCCTACAGTGTCACACGAGGATTAGTAAGTTTGTAATAGTGCTCATGAACTATGGGTATAAATGTAATTTTATACCCTACTAAAACATTGGTTTGAGAAAACTTATAAAAAGCCCTTTAAGTTTCTTAAACAGCAGAAGATAGTTCCTGTCATAATTTTATAAATCTAGGACCCTAAAAGCATGCTTTTACCAAATATATATGCCTACAACAAAATCAGACTATAAAAAATTAGTCTCAGGAAATATAACCTAATTTTGTATCTTTTAACTTTGGCTATTTGGTCTTGTAAATTATTTGAGCAAATTTTGGGGGATCTTTTTATATCGAAATACTTTCAGAGGTATGGAAGAGTTTAGAGTAGTACAGAGAGAGTCCACCTGCCTTCCACAGAGATTCATCATCTGTCACTGTTGGGCTGCATTTGCATAATCCTTCTGTCTCTGCCACTCCCCCCACCGCACAGCCACTGCCCTCCTTTGACTCAGTTGCTGACATCCTGCTTCCCTACCCAATTGTGTATTTGTAAAGCACAAGGATATTTTGTTAGAGAATCATGACACAGTTACCCAGAGCAAGAATTTTCATACTGATAAAGCACTAACTCTGTAGACCTTGTCCGAAAATGACCAGCTTTCCAAAACAACATTCTTAATAGCAATTTGTTTTTATCATTTATAAAATAAATACGTGATCCAGGACCAAGTATTTAATTGGTTTTCAGTTCTTTTCAGTCTGCCCAAGTCTGGAACAGCAGGAGAAAGATGAGGCTTCCTGCTTCTGAAAAGATGTATAGACTTGGACACTAATACAGGGTCGCTGTGAGTCAGAACCCACAACAGTTTGGAGCAGTGTCTCCGTCTCTCTTGGCCTTTCATGAGTGACAGATGTGACGGGTCCCAGTTGCCATCACATTCAGTTGACTTTGAGTCATGGCAGCTCCATGTGTTAAAATAACTCAAAATAATTAGAAATCACAGAAAACCATGAAGAATATAAAAAATTGGCCTTAACCACCATCTACGGATTACTGCTTTGATGTCTTCTTTTCAAATGTAAATTTTGGGCACGCTAATAGACAAAGGGGTATCTCAGCAAATAAAAATGTGTGGTTGTAGGTTAATGCGCCAGACTGCAAGTCAGTTTGAACTGTAAGGTCAGCGGTTCAAGCTCACCAGATGCTCCTTGGAAACCCTATACTGGGTCGCTATGGGTCGGAACCGACTCGATGGCACTTAACAACAACAACTCGTAGTTTACTTCCAATCTGATAAATAGTTGTTGTTGTTGTTAATGCTGCTGAGTCAGTTCTGACCCATAATGACCCTGTATAGGGTTTCCGAAGAGCAGCTGGTGAGCTTGAACTGCTGACCTTGAGGTTGAAACCAACTTTGCAGTCCAGTGCATTAGCCCTCCGTGCCACACTGCCATTTATTGAGTCCTGGTGTGGTGCTGTGGGATAAACACTGGACTCTGCTAAGTAAATGGTCAGCAGTTCAGATTCACCAGCCAATCCTCGAAAGCCCTATACAAGGTCACTATGAGTCGGAATCGACTCCACAGCATTAACCCCACCTCCACCCCCACCCCCCACCCTGTATATTGCATGTCATGCTGTGCTGTAGTTGATGTCCCTGCCAGGATTATAAACCCCCTGGTATAGAGGCTTTTAGTGGCATAACTTAGTAGAGTCAACAGCTGGAAACAGATGTAGTGTGCTGAGATACAAACACAGGCAGGCTGGTGCCAGAGACCACCTTCTTAACCTCTGTGCTGTACTCACAAAGTCAAAAGCAAAGCTTTCAAGCCAGAATTTGAATGTCCTCAAAGGGGTGATAGATGTGCACCCCTGTGAGCAGAATGTCCTCAGAAGGGTGATAGATGTGCACCCCTGTGAGCAGAATGTCCTCA
>NW_006408619.1:3397024-3422155 GCF_000296735.1 Chrysochloris asiatica
AAGGGTGATAGATGTGCACCCCTGTGAGCAGAATGTCCTCAGAGGGGTGATAGATGTGCACCCCTGTGAGCAGTACTCTAGTAGGCATTGTTGGTCATGTCCACAGAGTGTCTGCAGTGGCCTAGGCTTTTCTCTTAGGGCAGGGCTTCCACGTTTACTTCTCAGAAGTGGTCACCTCTTGTGATGGGGTCTGCCGTTTTAAACTGTGATTTCCCCCCCCCCCCCATGCTCAAATGTACTTTTTATTGTATTCACAGCAACAGAACACTATTGAAGGAAGCACTTATACAGATTAGTCGTTAATCGGCCCGTTAGTGCTGCTCTGGTCCTTGTTAACACAGTGTAGAAAATTGATATCAATCCAATAGCAGTGTTGGCCTAGTTATACAATAGCCCTGGCACAAAAAATAAAAACCAAACCCAGAAACAAGTACACATGTGATCCCTTTTAAAGATTTAACAAACAGGCGTATAAAGTGTGATTCCAGAAAACTCTCTAATGCCCAATAATAACAGACTAAAGAAAAAATCGTCAAACTGTGATTTTAAACTGTGCAGTACCCCTGTTGTGTTCCCCATGAGCAGTGTACAGGCTGTGCATGAGCACAATGAAGTGCTCTGAAATTCTCCTCGTTTAAAATGTTGTCCTTTGTTATGATCCACATTAGCCCAATGCCTTTGCATGGTCAATAAGACACAGGTAAACATCTTTCTGATATTTCCTATTTTTAGTTAAGATGCATCTGCTTGCAGCAATGGTATACCTCATTCCACATCCTATTCTGAGTCAGGAAGTGAGTCCTGGCACTTCCCGGTGGAGGTATTTTAAATCATCTTCAGCTAAATTTTACTTCGGTGTGATATTCATGATATTGTTTGATAACTTTCACATTCTGTTGGATCACCTTTCTTTGGAATGGGCAGAGTTACAGATCTCTTCCAGTTGGTGGGACCCTTCCAGTTGGTTGGCCAGGTTTTATGGTCTTCCATATATTTCTTGGTGCTAAAGACTGGGAAAACTGGGACATAGCTACCATTTAAAACTTTTTATTGGCAATTAAGTGACTGATCAGTGATACTTTGAACCACAACCCATGTATATTTTGAGGCTCAGCAATGAAACGTCTAGCATTACATGATCTTTTCTGTCATTTCTTGGGTTTTAGTGATCAGCAAAACTAAGTAGGACATCATAAAAGCTGCAAAGTTCAGAAATATGTTTCATGTTAATGAAAGAATACAGAATATATCTGGTATAGTAAAAGAATGCAATTCTTTCCTATGGTCGGGCCATACTAAAATTACTTATTGTGACTGTCCTGAAAGTTGTCTTTATTAAAAACGTCTCTGCTGTAGTTGGAACCTGGAAGGACTTTTTAACTGGCAGCTAGTCAGATTTAATCTCTGTATTCTTCGCAGCTGGTCCTTCCTTTGAGCTACAGTGTTATTTATCAGAGGACCTCTTAACAAGGGTGTGAATAAAACAACATCTATTTACTACAAAATTCGCATTTAGGTCTGGTTTTCGTTTTCATTGTTTAAAATCACTGTTCTCACTAACCTTTCAAGACCTTGTCATGTAATACTAGGTGCCTGGTATTGTCCAAGTAAAATAGAAGTCACATGGCTGAGATGCAGAGGAAGAATGTTTGGTTTTTGTTCTCAGTAACTTTATCAGAGTGCTGAAGAAGAAAAGTACTGTCAAGGAAAATCGATGTTTTAATTCTAAGTGCCTTTGGCCCCTAAATTTCAACTGGCTTTGAAGTAGGTGAGGCTTCTTCTCTGTTCTCTTTTCTTTCACTTTTTGGTATGACGAATATTGAAACAAAACAAAACAAAAAAAATACGCAATGACAGCGACTTAAAACTTTTGTTTATGAATGAAAAAAAGCACTTATTGAAAGGTTTGTTAAGAGAAATTGTAAATGTTAATTAGCCATTTCCCCCTAGATGTTTCCTTTGTAACTTCAAACTTGAGCATGTTCAAAGCTGAACTTCTCTTACCTGTCACCCTCTCCCAACAAAACCAAACAGTAACTGCTCATCTTAGGTTCCGCACCTGTCACTGGTGCTAGCACCGGTCAGTATCCTAGGCACAAACCTGGTAGTCCCCTCAAGTTCTTTTTCACATCACTCCAACAGCCAAATCCATGAAGGCAAGCTTTTTCTCTCTTGTTAGAGACAGGCACTCTCTCACTCAAGACACCTGGGCCCTTACCTGGCTTTAAGGTGATTCCCGTTGATTCTTTACTGTTGTAAATGTGAAATATCTGTTGAGATAGTCAGAGTTGGCAATTCAAGCCCACCAACCAACTCCTTGGTGCTGAGTTGGAACCGACTCCACGGCAGTTAAGAACAACACCAGCCTTACAGAAATACTTGCACATAAGCACAAAGATACGTGTTCAAGGGTATTGCTTACCAACATTGTTTTGTGTTACTAACAAATTACAAACCATGGAAAAATCTATTGGTAAGAAAATGGTTAAAACAATTCCGTCTGTTAAGTGGGATCCAACAAAAAGAATGTGGTAGATCACCATACACAGTACTATAGCAAAGTGAGAAATAATATGTGTAGTTCACATTTATTTTTAAATGTGTTACTTGATATCATATGTCAAATAAACCGTGTTACGTTGTTTTTAGCTGCCATGTTGTCTGTTTTGAGTCACAGTGACCCGTGTACACAGAAGGAAGCACTGCGTGGGCCTGTGTTGCCCTCACGCGCCTTGTTAGTGCTCATGAGCCTGTGGCAGCCACTGTGTCCATCCATCTGCTGAGAGGCTTCCTCTTTCTACAGGTCCCTCCTGATAACAAATCCAGAGTACATGAGTCTGTCCTCCCGTCTCAGGAGCATTCTGGCTGCACTTCTTCCCACAAGATTTGCTCCTTCTGGTGACAGTCCCTTGTGTATTTGATATTTTTGCCAATACCATAATTCAAAGGCATCTCAGTACTTCCTTAACTGTTGTCCAGCTTTCACATGCATATGAGACGGTTGAAAACAGTTTGCCTTGGGTCCGGTGCATCTTAGTCCTTAAAGTGACATCTTTGCTTTTTAACACTTTGAAGAAGAGTTTTTAAAGCACATTTGTCCGATACAATACATCATTTGAAATTTTAAAAGAAACGTGTTATCATATGAAATAACTTCAACAGTTTTTGTTATTAAGTGTCATCGAGTCGGTGTCAACTCATAGCGAACTTATATTGAATTTCTGAGGAGTTACTGCTAAGTTTGAACTGTTGACCTTGCGGTCCAGTGCATTTTCCTACAGAGACATTATTAATAAGGACAACTTTCAGAAATACCTTAAATTTGATGTGACCATAGGAAAAGAATGGTCACATCTTTTAATAATATAATAAGCACAAGAAATCCAAATAATATAAGCACAGGAAATCCAAGTGGTATCCCTAACAGATATATTACATATTCTTTCATTAATAAGGGGTCTTTAAAAAGTTTGTGAGAAAGTTCATTATCTTATAATTCTATTTTTCCACAGACCCATGTATACATGTGTGTAAATTCATAGAAAAATGATTCACAGAGTGAATGCCAACCGGTAACCATGGCTGGTTAAGTATATGGTTGGTCATCTTGGGGATAAGAAGTGAGATTTGACTGAGAAATATGAAGTGAGACTGAATATCTCTGTAGAAATTTAATATTCCATCTACTCCTTTTGAAAGAAAAATGTCATCAACAGTGCATGGTTCCTTTTTCAATGTCCACGTTGTTGGGTTTTACTATTACTAAACCCTAAGAATTTTTAGGAGTTCTCAAAGTACATGTTGAGAATACGTGCTTGTCTCTCACTGTTGTACCATTTATAGAGCAGTGAGTAAATAAACACCAGAAGGATTAAGGTTTAAATGCCTCAGGCTTATTTTTGTGAAATGGTCCAAAGGAAAAGAAATCTTAGGCGTAGTGACTAACAATTAAGGTACTTATTTTACCAGTTTTTCCTTTGTGGTTAAGTGCTATCGAGTCGGTTCTGACTCATAACAACCCTGTATTAGGTTCCCAAGGAGCAGCTGGTAGGTTTGAACTGCCGACCTTGTAGGTAGGGTAAGTCCAATGCTTATCTTACAGCACTACCTTAGCTGATATTTTATTGGTATTACATAACCCTGTAAAACAATTTGATGTTTAAATACCATGAAATGGCCTCAAGTCATAAAATAGGACAAACATTATTAAAATGGCCAACATAATCTTAATGTTGCTTTTCTTTGAACCCTTATTATGTGGTGTCTCGGTCTTAAAGCAGCATGTCCCAATCTGAGACCTATGGGTGGGCCACCTGTTTTGTAAATAAAGTTTTATTGGAAAACAACTAAGGAATGAACCTTTGAAGTATCATTTGCAGTTTTTTTCCAAATTATAGTAGTAGTTTATTCCCTTCAGAAATGGACTCTTCTAGTTTATGCTGTAGACATCTAAGTAGTGTGGTTTATACTGAGCCAAGGTTAAATGTTGTACCAGCCTAACAATACCAGAACCACTGCTGTCAAGTTGATTGTGACTTCCAGCGACTGTTTAGGACAGTACAATGGCCCCATGGAGTTTCAGAAGCTGAAAGCCTTTACCGAAGCAGATTGCCTAATCTTTCTCCCATGGAATGACTTGTGGGTTTGAATTGCTGACCTTTCAGTAAGCAGGCAACTGCTTAACCACTGTACCATCATGGCTCCTACCAGCCTATGCTGTTCAAAAATATTTCCTAGAAAAATTCTTAGAATCGCACAAACTACCTAAGTTTACTGAAAAAGAAGGCATGATCCTGTATATGTTGTTGTTAAGTGCTGGTGAGTCAGTTCTGACTCACAGCAACCCTGTATAGGGTTTCTGAGGAGCGGCTGTTGAGCTTGAACCCCCCTATCTTGTGGTTCAAACTGACATTGTAGTCCGGTGCATTAACCTGCAGCGCTATACCAGGACTCCGATCTTACATATATAGCAAACCTTAAAGAAAGCTCTTTGTGTTAATAAATGAATTCAGCAAGATCAACATATAAAAAATCAGTAGTGTTTTTATAAACCATCAAAAAAACAATCTGGAAAGAAAATTAAGAAAACAATCCCATTTATAATAGCATGTAAAAGAATGAAATACGTAGAATTAAGTTTAAATTGAGAGGTGAAAGACATAGTATAAGTTTTAAGCATTGCTTTAAAAGAAATTAAAGAAGACCTAAATACAAGGAGTTTGATAGCATAGTGGTTACGAATTGGGCTGCTAATCTCAAGGTCAGCAGTTCAAAACTTCCTGCCGCTCTGCAGGAGAAAGATGAGGCTTTTTGCTCCTGTAAAGATTTACAGCCTCAGAAACCCTACACAGGGTCGCTATGAGTCAGACCTGACTCCACGGCACATAACCACCAAATTCATATGGAAAGGCAAGGGGCCCGGATTACACAAAACAGTCTTTATAAAGAAGAACACCGTAGGAGGATTCATGCTTCCTTATTTTTAAACATACTGTCAAGTTACAGTAACCTGAACAAGGTCACATTGCTATACAGCTGGCCACAGATACCAGTGGGGCAGAATTGACTGTTCAGAAAGAAACTCATTCTCTGTAGTAAGTTTCCAATCCACTCAGCGGTAGGAAGAATACTTACTTCAACAATTGGAGCTACGATGATTGGATCACCACATACAAAAAATGAGAATGGATACGTACTTCAAACTATGTATGAATATAACTCAGAGTGGATCAATGACAAATATCAGAACTAATACCATGAACCTATTAGAGGAAAATGTAGGTATAAGTCTTCAAGACTTTGTTTTTGACAGTGTATTCTTGTATAGGACACCAATTGCATGATCAGCAAAAGACAAAATAAATATATTGCACTTCATCAAAATAAAAAACTAGTATGTGTCAAAGGACTGGACCTCAAGGTTGGTTTGAACTTCAAGTTCAGCGGTTCAAACTGAGCAGGCACATTTTGGAAACCCTATATGGGGTCGCTATGAGTCAGAAATAACTCGATGGCACTAACAACATGTGTCAAAGGAGTTTACCAACAAAAGTGAAGAGACAATCTACAGAATGGGAGAAAGTATTTGAGAACTGTATCTGATAAAGGTTTAGTATCTAGAACTACTACAATTCAACAACAAAAATACAATCCAATTTAAAAGTGGGTAAAGGATAGTTCTCTAAATACGATATAGACAAATTGCCAGTAAGCACATGAGATGCCATTTGTCCTTGTTGTTTTTAGGTGTTGTTGAGTATGTTCTGACTCATAGTGATCGTATGAACGACTGAATGAAACGCTGTGTGATCCGCCACTATCCTCACAACTTGTTATGATTGAGCCCATGTTGTTGGCACCTGTGAGTCCTTCGCGTTAGGGCTCTTCCTCCTTTTCACTGGCCCTCTGTTTGATCAAGCATGATGTCCATCTCCAGGGACTGCTGCCTCCTGACAACATGTCCACAGTACGTGAGACAAAGTGTTGCAGTCCTTTGTTCTAAGGAGCATTCTTGCTGTACTTTTCCAAGACAGATTTGTTCATTGTGCTTGTGGTCCAGGGTATATATTCAGTATCTTTTGTGAACACCGGAATTCAAAGGCATCAGGGTTCACTAGTCACTGTTCAGCTCTCACATACTTATGAGGCATTAGGAAACACCATGGCTTGGATCGGGTACAGCTTAGTCCTTAAAGAGATATTTTTATCTTTGTTGTTTTTTGTGTTATAGAAGTCTTTTGCAAAAGATTTGCTCAAAGCAATATGTCGCTTCATTTCTTGACTAGATTTGATTAGTCATTGGAGAAGTACAAATCAAAACCACAGAGAGGTTCTGCTTCAGGCCCACTAAAATTGCTATTAACAGAAAAATCAAATGACAAATGTTGGTGAGGATGTGGGGAAATTGGAACCCGGGTGCACTGTTGATGGGAGTGGGAACTGGTGTCTCTGCAAGGGACGCTCCTTTGGGATAGACTCAAGACTCTTCAGCAGGACTCACACAGATGCTTGTTCATTGCAGCACTAGCCACAGTAACTTAAAGGTGGAAACAACCCAGTTGTCCATTAACTGATGAGTGGATAAACAAAATGTGGTCTGTGCAGTTACTACTCATTATAAATAGAGAAATGAAGGTCTGGTAGTTACTACTATAGGGATGAACCTTGAAAGTACGATATTGAATAAAACGTTGTTGTTAGGTGCCATCGAGTCAGTACTGACTCCTAGGGACCCTGTGCACAAAAGAACGAAACACTGCTTGGTTCTGTGCCAACCTGACAATCGCTGCTATGCTGGAGCCCATTGATGCTGCCACTTTGCCAATCCATCTTATAGGGTATCATCCTCTTTTTCTCCGACCCTCCTCTTTACCAAACTTGATATCCTTCTCCAGGGACTGGCCCGTCCTGCCAATAGGTCCGAAGTAGGAGAGACAAAGTCTGGCCATCCTGGCTTCCAAGGGGCACTCTGGCAGTACTTCTTCCAACACAGATCTATTTGTTCTTTTGGCAGCCCATAGTATTTTCAGTATTCTCCTCCAACACTGTGACTCAAAAGCATCAATTCTTCTACGATCTTCCTTGTTCACTGTCCAACTTTCACATGGATATGAGGTTATTGAAAATACTATGGCTTGCGTCAGGTGCACCTTAGTCTTCAAACTGATATCTTTGGTCTTCAACACGTTAAAAGACGTCTAGTGCAGCAGATTTGCCCAATGCAATATGTCGTTTGATTTCTTGACTGCTGCTTTCATGAGTGTTGATGGTTGAGCCAAGCAAAATGAAGTCACTGACAACTTCAGTCTTTTCTCCATTTATTTTGATGTGATTTATTGGTCCAGTGGTAAGGATTTTTATTTTCTTTGCATTGAAGTGCAAACCATACTGAAGGCGGCTGTGGTCTTTGATCTTCATCAATAAGTATTTTAAGTCCGCTTCACATTCAGCTAGCAAGGTTGTATCATCTGCATATCACAGGTTGTTAATGACTCTTACTCCAGTCCTGATGCCACATTTTTCTTCATATAAGTTTCTCTTATTATTTGTTCAGCATATACAGATTGAATAAGTATGGTGAAAGAATACAACCCTGACACAAACCTTTCCTAATTCTAAACTATTCGATATTCCCTTGTTCTGTTCAAAACAGCTGCCTGTTGTCCTGTGTACAAGTTCCTCATGAGCACAATTAAGTGTTCCGGAATACTCATACTTCTCAATGTTGTCCATAGTTTGTCATGATCCATATAATCTCAAGTTTTTGCATAGCCGTTAAAGCACAAGTGAACATCTTTCTGGTATTCTTTGCTCGCAGCCAAGATCCATCTGACATAAGCAGTAATATCCCTTGTTCCACATCCTCTTTTGAAACTAGCTTGGACCTCTGGAACTTCTCTGCCAATGTATGGTTGCAGCCATTTCTGTATTATCGTTAGTATAACTTTGTTGTTGTTGTTGTTCTGTGCCGTGGAGTCGGTTCCGACTCATAGCGACCCTGCACAGGGTTTCCGAGGCTGTAAATCTTTACGGGAGCAGAACGCCTCATCTTTCTCCTGTAGAACCGCTGGTAGTTTCGAACTGCTGACCTTGCGGTTCACAGCCTGATTCATAACCACTACGCTACCAGAGCTCATGGATATCCATGATATTGTCCGATGATTTCTGCATTCTGTTGGGTCACCTCTCTTTTGATTGGGCACAGATACATATCTCTTCCAGTCAGTTGGCCAGTTGTTTTCCAAATTTCTTGCCAGAGATGAATGGGTGCCTTGAGTGCCGCTTCACTTTGTTGAAAGATTTCAATTTTTATTCCATCAATTCCCGGTGGCTTGTTCTTTGCCAATGCCTTCAATGCACCTTGGGCTTCTTCCTTCAGGATCACTGACTCTTGATCATATGCTCCCTCTTGCAATGGTTGAACCTTGGCCATTTCTTTTCTTTTTGCCATTCCCAGCATAGTAAACCACGTGATTGTCAAATTCAGACTGGCCAATACCAGTCCATTTCAGCTCAGTAATGCCTGGGATATCGATGTTTTTGCGTTTCATTTCATTTTTGACAATTTCCAATTTTCCTAGATTCATGCTTCATGCATTCCATGTTCTGATCATTAATGGATGTTTACAGCTGTTTCTCATTTTGAGTTGTGCCCCATCAGCACATGAAGGTCTTAAGGGCTTTACTCCATTCGCGTCATCACAGTCAGCAAACTTTGAGGAGGCAGCACTTCCCCAGTTGCATTTTGAGTGCCTTCCAATGTGAGGGGCTCATCTTCCGGCACTATACCTGACAGTATTCTGGTGCTTTTCATCATGTTTCAGTATTCATAAGGTTTTCAGTGACTAAATATTTGGAAGTAGTTCGTGTCTCCTTCTTGGTCTGTCTTTGTCTGGAAGCTCAACTGAAATCTTACCTCCGTGTTTGACCGTGCTGGTATTTAAAATAGTGGCGGCATAGCTTCCAGAATCACAGCAACACAAAAACTACCACCGTATGACAAACTGACAGATGAGTGGTGGGCTGCATAAAACAAGCAGACACAAAGGACAAATGTATGGTCCCATGTATGTGGCATATGTGTTGTGTATAATGGAGGTGCATGATTCATTCCTGATTACCAGGGAGAGAGGGAAGTGGGAGGTTATTACTTATAGGGTACTGATTTTCTCCCTGGGATGATGGGACACTTTGGGAAGTGGCTAGAAGCGGTGTTTGGACAATGTGGTGGATGTAATTATTGTCACTGAAGTGGGCACTTAGAAATGTTAAAACAGGAAATGTTTGTTGTATATATTTCACCACATTAAAATTAAAAAAAAAAAAATTTTTTTCTTGGGAGGAACTATGTGTCAGACTAGTGCATAATTTAAGATGGCTTCTCAGATATGTTCTGCTCCCCGATTCTCCTTGTGTTCTGCTCTCCGATGTTCTTCGTGTTCTGCTCCCCGATTCTCCTCCCTGATTCTCCTCGTGTTCTGCTCCCCTATACTCCTCGTGTTCTGCTCCTAGATTCTCCCCGTGTTCTGCTCCCCGATTCTCCTCGTGTTCTGCTCCCCGATACTCCTTGTGTTAGGGTGTTTTCGGAGCTCTTCCGTTCTGGATTCATTTTAATAATTAGTTTGGCATCAAAGTAATTTATATCTTATTTGGATTATAACATGGATTTCTCATAGCACGCAACAGATTTGAGTATCTGTTATGTACCAGGCACTACACAACACAAAAACTTAGGTCTTTGGAAAATAATTTAACAACATGTCTCTAAAGTCCGTCTATTGGTGCATTTCTGCTGTTAGGTTTGACTTTATTTACAATCTGAGTTTCAGTGTTCCGTAAATTACTGTCTTCTGCTTAATTAGGTTTGGCCACAAGGTGGCATGGTTCTCTTGTGGGCTTTATTATTGCTGAAATACAAAGGGAAAAGAAATGCTCTCAGTAATGAGAATTCTCTCCGCTATTCAATGCTAAAATTTTTCGACTTTCTGTCAATTGAATTTTTTTGCAGTGCTTTATATAGTACTATAGAACTCCTTAAAAGATCTTGTTTATGTTCATAGCAAATTACGTAATCATTTCAGGAGTTGTAATCAGGACTGTAGTTCACAGACTATATTTGATTTAACCACTTGCTTCAATAAACGACAAGAACAAAACCAGTGAACATAAAGTGTTAGAGGAATATTTGCACCCAAAGGAATGAGAAGTTTGTCACTGCTGACTGCCAAACTTTACTTAGACATTCTTTTTGTCTGGTTCCAAAGGTTCATTGATTGAGATCGGGATGAACAGCGATGCCAAATGGTCAGCAAATTGTTAGACAAGTGGCCATCCCTCTGAATAGAATAGGACGGTGGGTGCCATAGACTGGGAGCTGAATATGTTCTAAGAGTTTTCACTTATTAGCTGGAAGGAAGGAAGGAAGGGGTCCTCCTCATTGCTCAGGATTTATGTATTTAACTCAAGTCTTTATAGGTGGAATTTAGATTACCTGGATCCTAAACTTCTGCTCTTTTCACCATTCTGTTTCCAAGTAGGCCTTATAGAGACGCCCCTTTATACCTTTGCAGGAGGGCGTGGGCGGAATTGGTATTTAGAGGATTACTGCTGTAGCTGGAACTAGGTGATCAAGAAACATTTTGACTATAAGGATGGAACTTTTTAAATACACCCCTTCCAGCCTCTGCCTTATTTGTGGGTTTTCCTAGTTACATTCTTTTTACCCATTCATTAATGAATATTATCTTGTAAGTTTAGTACTTGCTTGTCTAACCACCTCCACTGTAAAGTATGAGCTTATGGAGGACAGCAATCTTATTTTTAGATTCATTCTGTTTTCAATTCCTAGAATACTGCCTAAACCCAAATCAAGTGTACTGCCAGAGTCATTTCTGACTCTTAGTGACCCTGTTTGTGGAGTGTTTTTGAGGCTGTTTGTAAATCTTTATAGGAGCAGAAAACCTCTTCTTTCTCCCCCAGAGCCGCTGGGGGAGTCTGCTGACTTTGTAGTTAGCAAGTAGTCCAGTGTTTACTCCACTATGCCTCCAGGGCTCCAGCTCTGGCTCTGTAAGCGTCGGTGTAAGTCTACTACTAGAGAGGGCTCACAAGTTAAATGATAACGTTTCACTTTCTCCAAAATCTGATGTTTTATAAAGATAGACGAAGAGGAGTCTCACAGATGCACACTTACTGTGTCCCTTTTGCCTTCCTTAGGGTGACTGTGTGGTAACAGTGTTGCTCGCTGAAGAGGATAAAGTGGAGGATGATGTAGTGTTTTACTTGGTCTTCTCCGGCTCATCCCTCCATCACTGTGCAAGCACTCGGAAAATCAGTTCAGATACCTTGGAAACCATCGCTCCTGGTGAGTTTGGGATGCAATCTTTACTTGCCTTATGAAAAAATTAACATGATCTTACTATATCAGAAAATGGTAGGGGGTTCAGGAACACTTTTCTTTTTGTTCAGTAGTATACAGTGAGGAGTCCAGTGTGGTGCTGTGTGATAAGCACTGGGCTCTTAATTACAAGGACTGGCAGTACAGACTCACCAGCCGCTCCTTGGAAACCCTATGTAGGGTCACTATGAGATGGAACCATCTCGACGGCACTTCACAACAACAACAATACACAGTGGGCTGTTGTTGTTGTTCAGTGCTTTTAATTCTTACTGAAACACTCTTTATTATTAAACCACGGATTCTGCTTTGCTGATAGTGTTGTTGTGAGGTGCTGTTGAGTCGGTTCCAACTCATGCACAACAGAACAAAACCACTGCCGGTCCTGTACCCTCCTCACAATCTTTGTGATGTTTGAACTCATCTCTGCTACCTGTGTGTCAGTCTAGCTCATTTACCAAACATGGTGTCCCTCTCCAGGGACTGGTCCCTCCTGAGAACATGTCCTAAGGAAGAGAGATGAAGTCTGGCCACCTTGGCTTCTAAGGAACATCCTGACTGTACTTCTTCCAACACAGATTTGTTTGTTGTTCTGGCAGTCCATGGTACTATTGGAGTTCTGGTGTGGTACTGTAGGATAAGCACTGGGTTGCTAAGTCAGTTTGAACCACTAGGTCAGCGGTTCAACTCACCAGCCACTCCTTGGAAGCTGAGTCAGAACCTACTGGAAGACACTTAACAATAACAACATAGTATTTGTTATTCTTCCCAAACACCATAATTAAATTGCATTGATCCTTCTATGGTCTTCCTTATTCATTGTCCAAGTTCCACATGCATTTGAGGCTATTGAAAAAAACATGGCTGGGTCACGCACACCTTCGTATTCAAATTGATGAACACTTTAAAGAGGTCTTGTGCAGCAGATTTGCCCAATGGAATACATTGTTTAATTTCTGGACTGCTTGTTCCATTAATGTTGATTGTGGACCCAGACATAATGAAGTCTTTGACAACTTCGATCTCTTCTCCATTTATCATGAGGTTATTTGTTGGTTCAGTGATAGAATGTTTGTTTTCTTTATATTGAAGTGCAATGCATATTGAAGATGATAATAATATTTGATCTTCATCAATAAGTATTTTAAGTCCTCTTTTCTTCTAGTAAGCAAGGTTGTATCATTTGCTGATGTAGGAGGTGTAAAATATTACTAATTTATGAGAAACTTTCAGTACTCTGTCTTGCTGGTATTGGATCAGACTGCCAGTGTGTCATTGCTGTGCTCTTCTGTATAAACTAACTTAATGTCTGATGCCGACCAAAGCCTGAAAATCAACATACATTCAAGAATTGCAATTGAGTTAATAATGAACTGCATTTCTCTTCTTAATTGGGACTTCCTAGGAACATTGCCGCTTTCACCCCTCCACATTTTCAGGACAGGCAAAGAAGCAGGGACTGATTGCCTTTCTGAAGAGCGTTAGGTACCTTCCACTGGAACTTGAAGCCCCGGTCATCTTGTTTCTTGTGCTGTGTATCATGTCACAAAGGCTGCTCTGGAACTTGAGGAGGATTCCCTAGCAGGTGCCATTCAGCATCACCCCTGCTAAGCAGGTTGTGTGGGTTGGCAACAGCTCGGAGGATTTCAAGTAGGTGTGATCCGTCGCTGAGTGGGCTTTTACTCAGAATAGAATGGAGGTCGTTTTTACAAACTTATTCCTTCCTGAATTGAGACGTTTGAAGTTTGGTGTATGTGTGTTTTTGTTGTTGTCCATGGTTGTTAGTCTTTGCAGGAACAGAAAGCCTCTTCGTTCTCCCATGGAGCGCCTCATGGTCTTGAACTGCTGAACCTTGTGAACGGTTAGCAGCCTAACTTGTAGCCCACTAGGCTCCCAGGGCTCCTCAGTGCTTCTCCCATGGAGCGTATATAGTGACGGCACACATTTGGAGCATGTAAGCAGATGGAAGTAGACTAGAAGCAGATATAAAGATGAAGGACAACTATGAACAGGGTGTGACGCGGGGGTCACCGCTGCGCACTGCAGTTACAAGGCCCAGCTGGAATCAGCCTCTTGGATGGAGAGGGATGTACCTGGCGGGTCTCACAAGCTCACTAGAAGGGGCGGTGGGGGGTGGGGGGCATTTACTATTCTAAGATGTGCAGACCCACTCTGCTTGTGGGCAGCCTGTGGGCTCTCTGTTTATACCAGGTCCTCATACAGCCTGCCTTTTGGATCCCTTTGTTCCCATTGCTTCCCTTGAGTTCAGCTCTAACAGCTCCTTACAAATCCTCGAGCCCCTCTCTCCAGCTCTCTCCATTGTTCAGGGCCCATTTGGACTTAGAGTCTTCGTACCCTGTTGACACCAGCCCAGCTGAGTAGAAGTTGCATTGTACGGCTTTCCTCTGATTTGATTCAAATTCTGTCCAGTTTGCTTGGGGCCTGGAGTCTTCATTTAGTACCCATCAGCACTAGTTCCCTTAAATTGTGAACGGCCCCACTTCCCATAGTCTCTAGCTTGCTTATGAACTCAAGTCCCATCTCCTTGAACATTTTTCTACTGCTCACCCAATTTTTGTCAGGCTTCAGGTAAGAGGTACCTAAGGAGTCCTGGTGTGGCACTGTAGGGTACGCACTTGACTGCAAGGTCGGCGGTTCAAATCCACCAACTGCTCCTTGGAAACCTTAACACAGGGTCACTATGAGTCGGAACCAACTCAATGACACTAAATAACAACGTCACAGCAGTGGTTAGGATTAGAGTTCTTGAAAGAGTTTCATGTATGGGCACCCCAGATGTAAGGCAGCCTGGAATTTGCCACAGTGAGTGTAACAGTGAGGTCCCCAGTGAGTGTAGTAGGATAAGAACTGGAGTGCTTGCCAACTTGCAGCTACTCTGTAAACGGTTTCTGGGGAGTGTCTGTTGGGTTTGAACCTCCGACCTCTTGGTTAGCAGTCCTGTGTTGATCCTACACTAACATATCAGGACTCCTATAGATTAATAGACCGTATAAACTTCTTATAGGACTCCTGGCGTGGCACTGGGGGATCAGCGCTGGACTATGGACCACAAGGTCAGCAGTTCAAGCCCACCAACTATTCCTCAGAAACCCTATATAAGGTCACCATGAATCAGAACCAACTCGATAGCACTTAACAACAACAAAGGACTTCTTGAAACAAACCAACAATTCAAAAATTCCATCATTTTAGGTAATTGAGAAAAATTGAAATTACATAGGTTATCCAGTGACTCTAAAAAAAATGATTATCTATTGATACTTTAGTTAAATGTGATAAAGACATCGCACCTACGTTGTTTATAAAGCCCTTATTATCTTATTAAAGAGCCATACCAAAGTGTTCGTGATGAAATGAAAGATTGCCTAGGATTTAGTTTAAAATATTCCACCCACAATGGAAGGGAAGAAGCAGATGAATTGAGAATGTTGATAATTTCTGAATTTGGATATAGAATACATGTATATGTGTTCATTTGTTTTCTCCCTAGTAAATGTTAAATGGACAGAAAACCAAAAACAGAAACCTGAACCCTGAAGACTAACATCTGATAATGCCCTAAAACATTATCTTTTTTAACCTTACTTTAGAATCTATTTTAATAAAATAAGAGCAGGCTAAAAATTCTAGTTCTTCCCCTGTTTCTAAAATTGTATGCTGGCATGACAAAACAATACATTTAAAAAGTTTTATATGAACACTGAAAAACAAAACTCAAATGCAAACTGCAAGGCTGGAAGTTCAAAGCCTCCAACTGCTCCGTGGAAGAAAGATGAGGCTTTCTACTTCTGTAAAGATCTAACATTCTCAGAAAGCCCATGCACGGTTGCTATGAGTTGGAATGAACTCAACGGCCGAGGGCTTGTTTGGTTTCCTATTTAAACAAAGGAGAGCCTGAAGACTGCCTTGGTCATAATTTATGACGTTTTCTGTTTATCTTTTTCAGCAGCTATCCTATAAATTTGTTGTTGTTGTTAAGTGCCTTCAAGTAGGTTCCAACTCATACCGACCCTGTATAGAATTTCCGAGGAGTGGCTGGTGAATTTGAACTGCTAACCTTGTGGTTCAGACCGATCTTGCAGTCCAGTGCATTATTCCACAGAGCCACCTCAGGACTCCTTCATCGACTAGCGAGTTTGAACCGCTGACCTTGTGGTTCAAAGCCACTTTGTGGTACTGTGCTTACCCTACAATGCCACACCAGGACTCTCTGTTCTTTTCCCCAATGATACAAATAAGAAACCCAACATTAACTTAACACCAAAATGACCCTTTCTTTTATCTCTGTACAATATATTACTAGCGGTAGGATAAGCAATTTGCTGTTTGAACCACAAGGTTGGCGGTTCAAACTCACCAGTCACTCCTTGGAATTCCTATACAAAATCTCTATGAGTAGGAACCAACTCAGCGGTACTTAACAGTAACAACCACATTTAGATCATGGAGTTCATTTTGTTTTTGTTTTTGTGTTTTGATCACGGAGTTAATTTTCTATCCTAGAATTAAACAGCCTTAACTCTGGACTCCTTTGTTTTAGATGCTCAGGTAACTCCAACCCCTCCCTCGGTGAGGCCTTTCCTGTCTACCTGACTGAACCTTTTGACAGCCGCCTGTCCACATTCCCTGCCACCTCTTTGCTTTGTTAACCACACGGCTAACAAAGGAAGCAGACGGCCTCATCTTTCTCCCATGGAACTGCTAGTGGGTTTGAACCACCAACCTTGTGAGTAGTAGCCCAAAGCCTAACCCTCAGCACCACCAGGGCTCCTCGGCACACAATGTTAAGTGCTGTTGAGTTGGTTGCAACTCACAGCAACCATGTATAGGGTTTCTGAGGAGTGACTAGTGGGTTTGGACCCTTGCCTTATGATTCTCTGTCCAGTGCTTACCCTAGAGCTCCACACCAGGACTGTAGGTTTGGTTAAGTGCCATTGAGTCGGTTCCAACTCATAGCAACCCTGTATAGGGTTTCCCGGGAGCAGCTGGTGAGTTTCAATCAGTGACCTTGAAGTTCAAACTGACCTTATCATCTAGTGCTTATCGTGCAGCACCATACCATGATTGTTGCTGTTGTTTAGTGCCGTCGAGTCGGTTCCAACCCAGAGTGACCCTGTATATGGTTTCCAAGAAGCAGCTGGTGAGCTTGAACCACCGACTTTGCAGTTCAAACGGCTTTGCAGTCTGGTGCATTAACCCACAGTGCCATGCCATAATAGGCCTCACTTTCTTAACCTGCCGCTACTAAACTGTCCTGGTGTGGCACAGCAGGGTAAGCACTGCACTGCTAATTGCAAAGTTGGTGGTTCAGACCCACCAGCTGTTTCTCCGAAATCCTGTACAGGATCACTGTGAGTTGGAACCGACTTGTTGTTGTTAAGTGCTGTTGAGTCGATTCTGACCCATAGCAACCCTGTATAGGGTTTCCAAGGAGCAGCTGGTGAGCTTGAACCACCAACTTTGCAGTTAAAACGACTTTGCAGTCTGACACATTAACTAACCCACAGTGCCACACCAGGACTCCTTGGAACCGACTACACAGTACTTAACAGTAACAACACTACACTGTCAGCTTTTGAGGGAAGGACGTCTGTCTGTTTTGTTCACTGCTCTTCTAAGATGGGAAACATTCCCACTGTACCAAAATTCAGCCTGGCACTGAGAAGTCAGTGTTTCTAGAAAGGTTACCCACGTCACTCCCTGCGCCCCTTTTTGTAAAGGAACACAAAACTCTCTGTGGCTTCTTGAATTGATTTCATATTCTGAGGCATGAGTCTGCGTTCTCTTTTCAGAGCTGCCACTGGTGACTTGTATGTGTCAGCTCGTGACACTGAGCCTCGATTTCCTGTTGGCTAGCTGAGGGTCACATCAGTGAGAGGCTTGACAGGAAGTCTGCACAGAGCTCTGTGCATCCCAGGTACTGGGTGGACGCTCATGGTCATTCTGCAGCAGCTGCTGCCCATAGCTGTCTCTGCATTATTTCTACGCAGGTGGGGGTTAGTCCATTTGACTGACCAGGGAGAGACAAAGAGCTTTGTGTTTTATTCTTGCTTTTAATGTCAGGTTCCATCCTGATTGTTGGCTCTGGGTTTCCTTTGAGTTCCTTGTGTGTTTCACTATCAATGTTTTGTAATGTTTAAATTTTTACTAAAAATCAATCATCTTGATTGATTGACCTTCAAAAGGCAGCTGCTTTTTTTGTGTGTGTGTGTGAATTGAGTGATAGTTTACATGGGACAACATCAGTTTTACACTCATCATTTCATTGCAATGATTACAATCTCCTCCATGTAGCATCGTTCAACAGTATTTGCTTCTATTCCCTTTATTTTTATTTATTTATTTATTTTGGGGAGGTATGCACAAAAACACTCAGGAATAAATAATTATTTAAACAGCCAAAGGGCACATTCTGCAAGCCTGCCTCCTGGCTGTCAACACACAGCCTTTCTCTTTCCATGAGTCTCGAGTTTTCAGCTGCTCCCTCTCTCCATGTCCTCATCTCTGCCTCCATCTCTGGTGTTTCTGCTTCTCTGGTTAGGGTCTTACACTTTGCTCATGCTCTTCTCCCTTGATGGTCTTAGGGTCCTCTGTTCCTGGACTGTAAGATTAACTACTCCCCTGTTTTTGGTATAAAACTTCTACCTCTACAGTTGTGACAGTCGCAATTAGTCATGATAACGATTACTCACTATTGAATCGTAAGAATCTTATCTGCATCTCTTTTCACCAGACCCGTCTAGACAAGGATGAATACTGTTCAGTGGGGATTCTGTTTTCCTCTGCACACTCTAAAGCTAAACTCCGTCTTGAAACCTTGTAAGCCAGTCACTTCATGCTTTTATAGCGTGCCTCCCCCCTCCCCCCGCCCATTTTAGGTAGCCCATGTCTATGTTGCTTGTTCCTATCAACCCTATATACAAAGGAAGGGATAGGATTGATCCTTGATGTGAAGACTCCTTCCCTCTCAGTATTTTGAGCTATTACATCTCTTAAGTATAGGTCAAATTCATCAAATTGTAGCAATTTATACTTATTTCCTTTATCAAAAAAAATTTTTTTTAAAATCTTCCTCTCTAGTCGATTCCTGATCATCAAGCCTTCAAGGCTGTGTCAAATGGGTGCTCTCTATAAGTTGGGTGATCTTGTGCATCTCCCCTCACTTCACAATCAGCTGGATGCTTCACTCTCAGCTCTCACCCTCTGTGACTGTGTCCTTGTCCATGGGCTCAGGAGTCCCTAGGTCTCGCCACACTTCGAACCAACCAGCCCTTCCTCTTCTCTCTCTCATATTCAAGTCACTGGGAGTCTATGGAATGTGGTTGAACTCAGCCCATTTCTTCATTGCTGCCTTTTCCCCTCTCCCACTCACCAGTAGACCAACTTGGTCGCCAGCAAGCGTACATTAAAAGACAGCTACCTCTTGAAGTTAGTTTGTAACATTTCAGTTTTTGGGGTGGAAATAAGACATTTCTAAATGGGCTCTTGGAGTCCTGGTGTAGTGCTGTAGGGTCAACACTGGATTGAACCACAGGCTGGGAAGTCAGACCCAGCAGCTGCTCCTCGTAAATGCTATACAGGGTCACTATGAGTCGGAACCGACTCCACTGCACCTAACAACAAGAAGTAGTTAATTTAAAAAGGCAAGCACGAAAACTAGAACCTCAGATATTGAGATTTACAATCCCAGTTTTTTCCTCTTTAAATGTTTTCTTTGTTACTTGTTTTTTAATGAGAAGCTATCAGTGGACTTTGTGGTTTAAAAAATATTAAAGGCTTTCAAAGTACTCTTGTCTTTGCTTATGATTACTGAAAGACTGTAGACATATGGTACAGTTTCCTTTTCCTTATTAAAGAAAACATAAGAGGGATCACCCATCCAGGGACAGACAGGTGTTAACTTTGACTTTCTACTCTGCTTGCATATAACCATTTGAATGATCTACTGTGAACATTTTACTGTGACAATATACAGCTGTTTTTGAAAATATTTTGAAGACTGTCAGAAAAGAATGTCCTCTATTTAAAAATAAAACCCTCTTTGTGCTAGTTAAAATCAGAGAAGGGCAAGCAAGTATTATAATAACAATAAAACAAAGGATCTGTGGTGTGGCCACTTCAGTCATTGCATTGCTATAAAACATCCCCTGAAATGGAAATACACTTTTAATAACAAAAAGTGTTTCTTTTCTAATCAATGAAAAGTAATTATCACCATTCTTTTCTTTTCTACTGAAAAATTCAGTATAAATTCCCATTTTAAATGACCAATAATTTCTCTTTAGAGACGAAGCTAAAAAAGTAAAGCCCTATATAGAATGTAGAAACAATGTAAAGAAGTCTCAGTATCCTTGCTAGATAATTGGTGCGGGAATGTGAAATTCTGCTTACTTTTGCAAATATTTATTAAACTATGAATTTAGACCAAGCAGATAATGATTTCAAAATGAAAAATAGGGCAGGTTGTTCAGTGGCTCCTACGTTCTATTTCTGAAAAATGCTTTGATGTGGAATTTCTGATAAACGGAACCCTTTTTCATTATACCTACTATTTACTTGCGTAATTCACAACAAGGGTTCTGGTGTGCCAGGAAAACTGCAAACATTGACCCCAAATTGGAGTTTGCTCTGTTGTCATTTTCTTTTTTACTCATCAAAAGAAAGATTCTACAGAAAGTAGATTTGTTACGTACAAAGGGACTTCAAAAAGTTGGTTTACAAATTCTGTTATCTTCCATTTCCCCTGAAGTTTTTGAAAACCCCTCATACATAAAAGAAAGAAAAATACAGTCACATGATCAGAAGTCCTTTGGGATCTTTTAAAAAAATCAGTGCTTACATCCTAGGTTTTAATAAGTAGTCCTTCTGGCAGTTCAAATTCCCGAGCCACTCCTTGGAAACTCTATACCGGGGTCGCTGTGAGTCAGAAATGACACGAAGGCATTTAGCAACAACACCTACTGTTGCTTAGAAACCCTGGTAGTGTAGCGGGTTACAAGCTGGCCTGCTAATTACAGTCAGCAGTTTAAATCTACTGTTCTGTCCATGGAAGAAAGAGGAGGCTTTCTGCTCCCATAAAGATTTATAACCTCAGAAACCCTATCCAGGGTCGCTATGAACTGGATCCAACTCAGTGGCACTCAGCTACCCCCATGACCACAGTTACTTAAGGACTCGTGGTGTGGTGCTATCGGATCAGCATTGGATTGCTAACCACAAGATCAGCGGTTCAAACCTACCAGCCGCTCCTTGGAAACCCTATACAAGGTTGTTGTGAGTCAGAACTGAGTCGATAGCGTTGAACAGCAACAAAAATGGTTACTGAAATGGACCACTCAAACTGAGAAGGAACAGCTAATAACATCCATTAATAATTGGAATGTTGAATGCAGGAAGTCTGAATCTAGAAAAAGTGGACGTAGTAAAAAATAAAATACAATTCATAAAGATCAATATCATATGCGTTAGTAAGTAAGTGAATGTGGACTGCTATTGGCCATTTTAAGTCAGACACTCTTATGGTCACTATTGCCAGGAATAACAAATTGAAGAGGAATAAAATTGCATTCATTGTCAAAAGGAACATTTGAAGATCTATTCTGCATTACATCGCTGCCAATTGCAGTGATAGGATAACATTCATACATTCAAGTTTATGAACCAACTACTAATGCCAAAGATGAGGAAATTGAAGATTTTTGCCAACTTCTGCAGCCTAAAATTGACCAAACATGTGATCAAGATGCATTGATAATTACTGGTGATTGGAATGCAAAGGTTAGAAACAAAGAAGGATTGGACATTGGAAAATAATGTCTTGGTGATAAGAAATCACATTAGAGAGCTCATGATAGAATTTTGCAAGACCAACTAGTTGTTCATTGCAGATACCTTTCTCCAACTACATAAACAGTGACTATTCACGTGGACTTCATCAGATGCCAGTACCCAGGAATTAAATCACTATAAATGTGTAAAAATGGAGAAGCTCAATTTCATCAGCCAGAACAAAGCCTAGGGCCTAGCTACGAAACAGACGATCAGTTGTTTATCTGTGAATTCAAGTTTAAGCTATAAGACAATTATAACAGGTCCACAATAACTACAGCACAACTTTGATTATGTCTCATCTGAATTTAGAGACCATCTCAAGAAGAGACTGGGTGCTCTCGTCACTAATAAGCAGTGAGTTCTGGAGTGTACCCTCTAGGACACCGTATTTAAAGAAAGCAGATCACTAATATGTCAGGAAATAAAAGAGAAAAATGGGTGTTAGAAGAGACTTTGAAACTTGCTCTTGAGTGTAGAGAAACTAAAGCAACTGAAAGAGTTAATCAACTAACAGAGCTGAACAGAAAGTATTAAAGGGTAGCTCAAGAAGGCATAGTAAATGAAATGTGCAAAGACTTGGAGATAGAAAACCAAGAGAAAGAACAAGCTCAGCATTTCTCAACTTGAAAGAACTGAAGAAAAATTCAACCTCAGGTTGTAATATTGAAGGAATATATGGACAAAATAATGAACCACTCAGAAAGCATCAAAATGATAGAAGGATAGAGTCACAATACAAAAAAAAATTGCTTGCTGTTCAACCATTTCGGGAGGTTTGTGTGTGATCACGAACTGGTCTTACTGAAGGAAGAAATACAATCTGCACTGAAAATACTGGTGAAAACCAAGGCTGTAGGAATTGACAGAAGACCGATTGTAATGTGTCACCCAACAGAGGCAGCACTGTAGCAGGTTCTTTTCTTTGCCAAGAAGTTTGGAAGACAGCTACATGGTCAACTGGCCAGCTGACAGGAAGAGATCCATACTTGTGCCCATTGCAAAGAAAGGTGATCCTACGGAATGCGAAATCATCTAACAGCATCAGGAAAATCACATGGCAAGTAAAATTTTGCTGAAGATGATTGAAAAATGGTGGCAGCAGCCAAGGCTCTTACTAGAAAGTCAAGCTGGGTTCAGGAGCGTGTGCAAAACCAGGGACAGCATTGCTGACATGGAACGGACTATGGCTGAAAGCAGAGAATACCGGAAAGATGCCCACCTGCGCTTTATTGACTATGCAAAGGCATCTGACTGTGTGGATCGTAACAAACTATGGACAACACTGGGAATAATGGCAGTACCATGACATTGAGTTGTGCTTTTGTGGAATAGATGCATTTGTTTAAACAGAACAAAGGAGACTGCATGTGTCAGAGCTTTATCCTCTCTCCTTGGCTTATTCAATGTGTACGCTGATCACATATCAGAGAAAGTAGACTATATCAAGAAGAATGTGGTGGCATCAAGATTGGAGGAGGGCTCATGAACAATCTGATATGCAGATGATACACTCTTTCTTGCTGTAAGCAAAGAGGACTTAAAGCACTTACTGATGAAGATCAAAGAATGCAACCATCAATATGGATGGCAGGTAAAGAAAACAAAAATCTTTACAATTGGGCCAATAAGCAGCATCACCATAAACAAATGATTGAATTTGCCCAGTTATTTCATTTTACTTCGGATCCATAATCAATGCTAATAGAAGCTGTAATTAGGATATCCAATGATGTATTGCATTGAGCGAATCTTTTACAAAAGATGTCTCATATAAAGAGTTAAAAATGCAAATCACTCTGAAAACTAAGGTGAGCCTGGCCCAAATCATAGCATGTTTATTGCTTCATATACATACACAGTTGTCCTGGTATGGTGCTGTGGGCTAATGCATCAGACTGCAGAGTCATTTGAACTGCAAGGTTCGTGGCTCAAGCTCACTAGCTACTCCTTGGAAATCCTATACAGGCACGCTATGGGTCAGAATTGACTCAACGGCACTTAACAAAAACAACAACATACATATACAAAGCTGGACAATGAATAAGGAAGACCGGAGAAGAATTAGTGCATTTATGGTGTTGTCAAAGAATAGAAAATCTACCATGGACTTTCAGACAGATGAACAAATGTGTCTTGAAAGATGTGCAGTCAGAATGATCCTTATAAGCAAGATTGGTGAGACTTAGTCTTGTGTACTTTGGACAGGCTATCAGGAGGGACCAGTTTCTGAAGAGAAGGATAAAACTGATGTTTGATAAAAAGTAGAGGGTATCCATGTAAACTCAGTTCACAATGAAAAGCTTTTGGTTTTGTTTTTTTAAGTAGAGGGTCAGTGTGCAAAAGAAGAAGACCCTCGCCAAGATGCTGGACTCAGTGGTGGCACCAGTGGAACGTTGTGAGCATGACGCAGGATTGGACATGCTTTCATCCTGTTTTAGGTGGGGGTCACTCTGACTGAGGAGCAATTCTATGGGAGCGGGTAATCAGAGAAGATATGCTCCTCCCTCCCCAGAGCAATTTGTCGTCTTCTTTTTTTCTTTTTTATTGGACATTGTCTAATAGCGTCTCTAT
Organism: Chrysochloris asiatica; assembly: GCF_000296735.1. Classification (NCBI taxonomy): domain Eukaryota; kingdom Metazoa; phylum Chordata; class Mammalia; order Afrosoricida; family Chrysochloridae; genus Chrysochloris; species Chrysochloris asiatica. The sequence continues at coordinate 3,421,341 of NW_006408619.1, forward strand.
TCTGAATTACTCTTTTTGTAAGCCACTCTTACATACCATTTTATGTTTTTTAAAAAGTTTTATTACTATCCCAATGCTAGTAAGAATATAGTATGTATATTGAAAGACAAATTGAGGACTAGGTGAAAGGAAAAAGAATCTGTATTGTCTGCTATCCCCTGTTGTAATGCTTATGGGGAAATCATCTGTATATTTCATCATGTGAGGATATTCACCTAGCACTGGAATCCTAAGTACTTGCTTTCTCAGTGGGGGCAGTATCACCTCTGAAGGGTTAACATTGGATTGGAGGTAATACACAGAAATTATTACTTTAAAATAATATTGTTGGTGAGAATGTTCACAGCAAAACTTATACTGTTTCTACACGTGCTGTTCAGTGACAGTGATTACATTTCGTAACTATGCAGCCATTCTTAGCATCATTTTCTGAGTTGTCCCTCCCCTGTTCACATAACCCTACTACTCCCTAAGGTGCCTTTACAGCTTTTCAAGTTGCTGTTGTCAATCAGATCTCACAAAGATAAAAATATTTTTTTACTTATATATAAATCATATATGTGTGTGTATGTGTATATATATGTTGTTGTTAGGTGCCATCAAGTCAGTACTGACTCATAGCGACCTTATGCACAGCAGAATGAAACAATGCCCAAACCAGGGCCAACCTCACTACTATTGCCACGCTTGAGTCCATCGATGCTGCCACTTGGCCAGTCCATCTTGTTGGGGGTCTTCTGCTTTTTCTCTGACCCTCCACATTACCAAACATGATATCCTTCTCCAGTGACTGGTCCCTCCTGACAATATATCTG
>NW_006408619.1:3422970-3433703 GCF_000296735.1 Chrysochloris asiatica
TCAAGCCGGATTCAGAAGAGGCTGTGGAATGAGGGATATCATTGCTGATTTCCTATGGATCTTGGCTGAAAGCAGAGAATATCAGAAAGATGTTTACTTGTGTTTTATTGACTACGCAAAAACTTTCAATTGTGTGGATCGTGACAAGCTTTGGATAACATTGTGATGTATGAGTATTCTGGAACACTTAATTGTGCTCATGAGGAATTTGTACCTGGACCAAGTGGCAGTTGTTTGAACAGAACATGGGAACATTGAATGGTTTAAGATTAAGAAAGGTTTTTGACAAGGTTGTATTCTTTCACCATACTTATCCAACCTTATGCTGAGCAAATAATATGACAAGCTGGGTTATATGATGTGTGTATATATATGTATATTCCCCCTGGTAATAAAAAGGAGCCTTGTTGGCGCCCTGGTTTAAGCCCTTGACTGCTAACCAAGTTATTCAAATCCACCAGCTGCTCTTTGGGAGATTTAGGAAAAAGATGTACAATCTGCTTCTGTAAAGATCATAGTCTTGGAAATCCTGTGGGGCTGTTACCTGTGATGTAGGGTCCTTCCGGATTGAAATTGACTTGAGGACAGCTGGGTATGGGGTGCAGATTACATGGGGTTAGGGAGTAAATGGAAGAAAAGGTCTGGAAAGACTGCTAGAGGGAGTGAGAGTGAACAAACGCTTTGGAAGCAGTGTTTAGAGGTGTAGACTGGATTACACTGGGTCCGGTTTTACAGCTGTAGACTGGATTACACTGGATCCGTTTTTTTTTCTAATCATTAATTGACCCCTTCTTCCACCAAAAACATCCATGATGAAATTCCTGTGCCTGCTCTTTCTCCTGCCTGCTGAAATATAGCACATACAGTGAAGTTTCACACATACACCACATCTGCCCATCTACCATTTGTTGTGAAGTGCCATCGAGTTGGTTCTGACCCATAGTGACCCTGTATAGGGTTTCCAAGGAGCGGCTGGTGACCTTGAACCACCGACCTTGCAGTTCAAATGTCTTTGCAGTTGGGCACATTAACCCACAGTGCCACAGCAGGACTCCCTTTAGATTACCCCAAACTGGGTACGCATTCAGAAATACTCCTATCTCCTATTAGAGGGTGAGTCTGAAGACTGGGGGAAAAAAAAAGTCTTTTCAGTGTCTAGCAGCCACTCACTGAGAAGGAAGAAATGACACCACATTCTCAGATGTTTTGATGAGAAACTAAAGTATTGAAAAGGATCCACTGACTGTGACTGCAAAGCTTTGACTCGATGACATCTGTGTGAAACCAGGCTGACTGCCTCGGCAAGCACTGTAGGCCTCCTTTTTGGATAGTTGCTGAGACAGAGTTCTAATGGTTTCATCCTCAAAAGAGAAGGCCCGGATGGGAAGTGTTCCACTCTGAGCTGTATAGGAAATGAAGTCATCCGTGGGTCATGCTTCAACAGTATTGTTTATCTATAGCAATATTTCGTTTCCATGGGTGCATGTGCTTCCTGTAGTGATAAGGAGCCTGCAGGAAAGCTCTCCCAGCCTCATGAGCACAGCCTTCCTGGGAAAGGTGTGGATTCCATGCTATAAAAAGGACCATTACCACATTGCTGTCTGTGTGACTCATAGTGACCCTGTGTAGGATTCCCAAAGCTGTACATTTTTATGGGAGCAGAAAGCCTTGCCTTTTTCTGTGGAACTGCTCGTGGGTTTGAACTGCCATCCTGGTAGTAGCTGTCCATTGTTTATCCTACGCTACCGCCCGGGCTCCTTAAGAAGGACCATTAGCAGTTACATTTGTGTTTCTAACCTAGTTGCTCCTTGTTAGGTTTTTGTTTATTCTTCCTCTCTTCCCTTGTCCTTTTTACAGCGTTGTAGAGCTGTGCTGAAAAAGCTTTGTAGAGTGTTGGAATCTCTTTTTGTGTGTGTTAGCAGACCTAGAGCACATAAGTAGTTAATAACAATAATGACCACTTTTTATATGCCTAGTATATGCCAGGTGTGTTGTATATAGCCATTTCAGTTTCTACTTGAGGAAATAGTCTTCAAGGTTGAGTGACCTTCTCATGGCCACCAAGTTTATTGACCAAGGAGCTGGAATTCAAACCTCTAGTATCTCTGACTATAAAGCTAGTTTCCAACATACTTCAGGATCTCTTATAATTCACTTGTTTTGGAACAGATCTCCTGCCCCGTGATTTATTATTTTATATTCCTGTTGTAATATAGTTTGTGGGATAAGCTCAGAAGGCAATTTAAAAAGTAGAATAAAAGTGTAGGCCATGTTTCCTCAGTGACATATCTCCTCCTCTTCTCGAAATCCTCTGGGGGAAGCTTATTCCAAAAGAAGCTCAATCCATTCGTCAGAGCGTCCATTTTGAAAAAGGCTCCTGATTTTTAATTTGCCCTCGTGGTACCAGGAAATTGCACAGAAGGGGAAACACCGGGGAACTAGCAGGAAATCTTGTTACTCTTCTTTCTACTGCAGCTTCGGTTTTCCTGTAGAAAGAAACTGTGCTATGGAATGGCATTGTCTTTGCAGTGCAGTTGTAGACTTGTCGGTACACTGTGTTCTGTGTCTACAGAGGCAGTCACGAGAATGGAACTTCCCTGTGAACATCTATTTCTCCAGCAAGTTTATGGTGGTGGTGGTGTGCCTTGCGGTCGGTTCCGACTCATAGTGACCCTGGTATCATTTCCAAGGCTGTAAATCTTTACAGGAGCAGAAAGCCTCATGGTTCTCCCACAGAACTGCTGGTAGTCTGAAACTGCTGACCTTGAGGTTAGCAGCCCAACTTGTAACCACTATGCTCCTAGAGCGCCTTTTATGGCAGGTAGTAAGAGTTTATGTATACACAATGTGTTTTGGGGTTAGTTTTGGGGGTCATCAGCAAGTCAAGCTCCAGCGAGCGTCTGAAGGCACTCCACTCAGCCAGTCAGCCTCCTTCCTGAAGATTCTCGGCTTTTTCCAGGGCCTGGGAAGGCCACTACACCTGTAGCCTTGCCCTGGCCTCTGGGTTGTGCAGTTGCTGTTCCCATCCTGCTGTTTCTCTCTCTGTTTTCTTGGTCTAGGGTGTTCTCAGCATGGGAACCCCATGGCACACATGCTCCACTCTTCTTTCTTGAAGATATTCAAGTCCCACCCGGCCATCTCTGGGATGTCTCATTTTTCAAGCTTAGCGCCACACAGGGACTCATGGTGTGGTGCTGTAGGCTAATGCATCTGACTGCAAAGTCGGTTGAACTGCAAAGTCAGTGGTTCAAGCTCACCGCTGCTCCTTGGAAACCCTATATAGTGTCGCTGGACTCGAAGGCACTTAACAACAACAACAACCCACACAGGGGTGCCGCAGACCTTATTTCCAGGCAGCCACCTCCCTTGCTGGGCCTCAAGCACGTCATTTGAATGATCACACCCAGTCATTTAGCTGGAGTTACAAGACCTTGGTGAGAAAGGCAGTATGAAGCAATTCATCAGTGCAGACTTCTTTCTTATCCGTCTCCACTGTCCAATCAGAGTGCCCTGGGCTCACTAATTATTCAGCTGTTATTTGTTGACTAGACCTGAGTCAGATTTTATAGCTTTGTTTAAAAGAAACACGTTTGCATTTTGCCAGGAAAACCTCTACCTGAGCATCTACCTCAGTCAGTTGGCTTTTGTCTGTGCACATTGTTGTCTTCCTTTAACCAGGCAGTCTTTCAAAGAAATAGTAAGATTCCCCCCTACCCCCTACACCCCAATTTCAGTGAATGTGCACACACACACACACACACACACACACACACACGTGAAATGCATTTATAAAGATACAATGTATAATATTTATACCAGCCAGAGACGCCTTTACCTCCGTTCCAATAGTTTTCACAGACGTTGATTTGGAAGGCAGTGGGAGTATGTGGTTATATAAAAAATAGACCTTGATGATTCATGAACTGATTATTCTTACTCAGTAGACATATTGGTCTACGTTCCAGATGCTAGAACACAGGCAGAAATTTTGCTCACGCTTTCTCCTTGCCTTCTATTAGGCAGTGTGAGGTCATCGGCCATGGGCTTTGGCATCAGACTTGACTTGGAGTGATAGGTTTTACTGCTTACTATCTGTCTTGTTGTTAAATGCCATCGAGTCTGTTCTGACTCATAGGGTTTCTGAGGAGCAGCTGGTGTGTTTGAACTGCCGACCTTGCTATTCAAACCGAACTTGGGGTCCAGTGATTTATTCTACAGCACCACACCAGGACTTACTTTGGGCAAATTCTTAAACTCTTGGTTCTCATATATTGGATTGAAGATAATACATACTTCATAAAGGTTTTGTGTAGAGAAAACAACATGTTAAATCCTGGCATTGAAGTTGTTATTGTTAAGTGTCATTGGATGGGTTCTAACTCATAGTGACTCGGTATAGAATTTCTGAGGAGTGGATGGTGATTTTAAGCCACCAGCCTTGCAGTTCAAACCAACTGTATGGTCGAGTGTTTATCCTACAGCGCCACACCAGGACTATAGCACTGAAGTTATTTGTTAGTAAATATTTCTAGCTACTCTGGAATTACATAGAACGAGATGTTTCTTCTGCCACAGATAAAGGGCTTACAGAGGACCCTGGGGGAAAATTAGGTAGAAAATCCACTTATTATTATTCTGATTAATCCCGATGTGGGCAGGGCATTTTTTTTCTCCTAAAGGTAGCAGAAAGACTGGTTTGTGCGGTCACAGTCTGAAACGTCTCCTGGCCGGTGCCCCTGACATGAACCCAGTGGAAGAGCAGTGCTGCCTGCTGGGCACACTGGTGCTTGTGGTTAATGAGAACAAGCGTGAAGCAGTATAAGTCCATAATGAAAACACAAACTCAACTTCTGTTTCCTTTTTCTCATCAGGAAGTTATTTTATAGAAGAAGGATGTTGATAGTAAGAGCCTAGTTCTGGCAAGTTGAGATCAGAGTGTGTTTTGATGAATATATTCCTCATATTCTGTGAGGCTAACCATTCAGAAAGAGAGAAGTGCTTCTTGAGCAAGTCCTTACCTTACCTATAGAAGAACAGTAGGCTGGCTCGAGCTGGCTGGTTCCTGGACGTGGCTGAGCGCGCTGCCTGAACTTGTTGGGGTCTGTTGGCTCTCCACCAGGCTGCAGTGGGCCCCAGAGAATTTCTGGTGTGGTAACATCCCCTTCATGGGACTTCTAGCCACAGTCCTGACACCAGCATTCTCTGAAGCAGGTGATTTTATTGAAGTTTTCATTGCATTCGTGGTTGAGACAGGAAAGGACTGGTATCAGGGAACAACAGGTATTTTCCCAGTTTTTGATTGCTAATCCTGTAAGACCTGTGAGAGATAAAATTTGTGTAAGGCGGAACCTGTGAGAGAGGGAAAGCTCAAAACTTTTCCACAAATAGAGAGCGAAAGAAAAGTGGGAAAACTGCATGTGTCCAAGGCAGAAAACTGACGAGTCCCAGGGCAACAAGTCATTCCGGTCAATGGCAGACACTCTGTTATAGGTGTGGAGACGGATGCATACAAAGTGAGGTGCTCATTGTTAAGGAACAATTTAATATCTGCAGATATTACAGAATAAAACAACGGAAAATGTCATTGGAAGAACTTTAGAAAAATGCTGTGATTGCTCCGAGGAAGGAGGGATTTCTTTTAGGAACATGGAAGAGCTCACCGCACCCCAAGTACCCTCCTCTGGGCAGAGGACTCTAATGCCCTTGTCTTTGCTGCGTGTGTTTTCTTTAGGTCATGACTGCTGTGAGACAGTGAAGGTGTTGCTCTGTGCTTCCAAAGAGGGCCTTCCCGTGTTTGTGGTGGCGGAAGAAGATTTCCACTTCATCCACGATGAAGCATACGATGCAGCCCAGTTCCTGGCAACCAGTGCTGGCAACCAGCAGGCTCTGAACTTCACCCGCTTCCTTGACCGGTCAGGCCCTCCGTCTGGGGACGTGAATTCCCTTGATGAAAAGGTCGCCTTGGCATTCAGACACTTGAAGCTACCCGCAGAGTGGAATGTGTTGGGGGCAGATCAGACTTCGCATGGTAAGATTTTCTGTTTCCCATAAGCAAACTCTGAGGTTTGGGTTTTAAAACGGCAGCTTTTATATGTTGTCTTCAGCTTATCCACTGTGCCTGAATAACAACAAAAAAATAATAATCTTTTAATGACTTACTGAGCACACTGAGCTGTTAACCTGCTCTTATCATGAAAATACCCAAGGAGAGACGCCTTTGGAGTTGTTTTCTGGTTTCAGATTTAAGGTAGAGAATGGCTCTTCACTGGCCCTGGGTCTGCATTTCTGTCTTGCACGTAAGGCATTGGTGAAAAACAAGGCTCTAAAAGAATTGTTGAAGAGCAAAGATGTCAGCTTGAGGACTGAGTTGCACCTGATCCAAGCCATGGTATTTTCAGTAACCTCATGTGCATATGAAAGCTGGACAGTGAATAAGGAAGACCGTAGAAGAATTAATGATTTTGAGGTGTGGTGTTGGAGGAGAATACTTGAAAGTGCCATGGGCTGCCAGACGAACAAACAGATCCGTGTTGGAAGAAGTGCAGCCAGAGTGCTCCTTAGAGGCCAAGATGGCCAAACTTCGTCCCTCATACTTTGGACATATTGGCAGGAGGGACCAGTCGCTGTAGCAGGATATCATGTTTGGTAAGGTGGAGGGTCAGAGAAAGAGAGGAAGACCCCCAACGAGATGGATTGGCAAAGTGGCCTTATCAGTGGGCTCAAGTGTGGCAACAATTGTGAGGTTGGCCCAGGACCGGGCAGTGTTTCATTCTGTTGTGCATAGGGTCGCTATGAGTTGGTACCAACTTGATGGCACTTAACAACAACAAAAAAGAAGGGATGGAACACAAATTTAAATGTTTCAGCAAGCTGATGCAGAGTTGGAGGTGCTCGTGATCTGTGCCTAGAAATTTGGAAGTCATAAACTTGGCTGACTGATGGAAAAGGTCGGTGCTTGTGCCATTTCCACAGAGAAGCGGCCCAACAGAGCACAGAACAATAGTGTTTCTATCACATGCAATTACATTTTGCTGAAGAGACTACATAAACTATTTCAGGAGTACATGCACAGGGTGGTGGTTATGTGCCATGGAGTTGGTTTCTGACTCGTAGCGACCCTGTACAGGGTTTCTGAGGCTGTAAATCTTTACGGGAGCAGAAAGCCTCCTCTTTCTCCTGCAGAACAGCTGGTAGTTTCGAACTGCTGACCTTGCGGTTCACAGCCTGATTCGTCACCACTACACTACCAGAGCTGAAATTCAAACCGGACCTAGAAGAGGATGCGGAAGTTGAGATGTCATTGCTGACATCAGATGGCTCTGGACTGAAAGCAGAGAATACCAGGAAGATGTTTACTTGTGCTTTACTGACCATGCAAAGGCATTGACTGGTTGGATTGTAATAAACTATAGATAACCGTGTGAAGAATAAATATTTCAGATCACTTAAATTGTGCTCATGCACACAACTCTTTACACAAACCAAGAGGCAGTCATTAGAGCAGAAGAAGAGCACACTGAATGGTTTAAAATCAGGAGGAAAGGTGTATCTCAGGGTTGTCGCCTTTCAATGTATCATTTTTACAATTTGCCTGCTGAACAAACCATCCAAGAAGCTAGTTTATATGAAGGAGGAGGAGACGTGAAGATCCTAGGAAGACTCATTAAGAACCTATGAGATGTAGATGGTAAAACCTTGTTTACTGATGAAAGATCAAAGACTACCGCCTTCAGTATGGATTACACCTTGATTAAAGAAAACAAAAGATCCTTACAACTAGTCCAATAAAGAAGATCATGATGAATGGAGAAAAGTTGGAAGTTTTCAAAGATTTCATTTTGCTTTGCTCCACAATCAACACTCATTGAAGCAGTAGTCAAGAAATGAAATGATTTATTGCATTTGACAGATGTGCTGCAAAGGACCTCTTTAAAGTGTTAGGAGATTAAAAATGTTACTTTGAGAACTAAAAGGTACCTGTCCCGAACCATGGTATTTTCAGTCGCCTCATATGCATATGAAAGAAAGCTGGCCGGTGAATAAGGAAGAGACCTTAGAAGAATGAATGCATTGGAATAATGACTGGTGAAGAATATTGAAAGCGCCTTGCACTGCCTGAAGAAGGATAGGGAGAGAGAATGCGCCTTAGAAGCAAGCATGGTATGACTTTGTCACGTATTTTGGACGTATTTTCAGTGTGGACTAGTCCCTGGAAAAGGGCAGCATGCTTTTGAGCATCAGCACAAAAAGGAAGACCAGTGATGCAATGGATTGACACCGTGGCAGGGACAAGTGGCTCTAACTTGACAACCGTTGTGAAGATGGCGCAGGTCTCGGCATCTTTGCTCTGTTGTGCCTAGGATCCCTGGGAGTTGGAACCGACTCAGCATCACCTAACAAGAGCAACGTGTGGCTGGTTTTGTATACCAGTGAGTCTCCTCCAACTCACTCTCACCCCGTTTGTGTTCAGTGGACCTGCCCTGGTGTAACCTAGCCTGGAATTTTGATGGCAACAGATTGCCAGATCTTTTCTCTCATGATTGGTTCATGTTGTAATGTGCTGTGACGCATAGTGACCCTGTACAGGGTTTCCAAGGTTGGAAATCTTTATGGGAGCAGAAAGCCTCATCTTTTCTGCCATGGAACGGCTGGTAGTTTTGAACTGCTGATTGTGAAATTAGCAGCCTAATTTGTAACCACTATGTTACCTGAGCTTTTGTTAGTCCACCAAAAATGAATACACGCACATTGGGCAAAATTGCACACCAATACCGCCTCTGAGTCATAAACTGGAATCTGATTTCAGTGCTAGATTCATGCTCTATAATTAAAGTGATTTCATTAATTTGTGTATTGTTGTCTCTGAATAAAGGGTATGGTTAAGGCAGGGTTGTTGCTGTTGTTGTTAAGTGCAAGTGGAGTCGGTTCTGACTCTAAAAGCGACTGATGTATAGGGTTTCCGAGGAGTGGTTTATGAGTTGGAACTGTCAACCTTGCAATTCAAACTGACCTTGTGGTCCAGTGCTCACCCTAAAGAGAAACATCCCTGAAACGTTCAGCATCCTTTCTGATGAGGGACCACCGTAATGGAGTAGTCTGTTTACATGAGTGAATTGCACATCAGACAGTTCTGATGAGCACTATTTAGAAGACCCTTTAAAGTAAGTTTGTTACATAATACAAGTCAATAAAGAGCCTCCTCACATAACAGGACTCACTGGTGTTGAAAGCAAAGCCATTTGCAGGTGTTTCTGCTTAAATACTTTAATAAAAGAGTCATATAAGGTTTATGGTTAATCCTCCAACTGTTTTGTTTACATGCAATGCTTTTTAACTTTTTTTAGGTCAGTGATGCCTTTGAAATTCTGAAAATAACTCAGATTTCTTATCAGGAAAAAATGTGTATAAGTACTTATCAGTGACAATTTACATAGAAATTCAGGGTATGCCCAGTCTCTCTCTACCCATGCATGAACATTGACTTGAGAGCCCTTTGTTGATCTGTTGCTAATCGTGGACCAGCATCTTGTCCAGGAGCATAACTCAGCCCGTCTGTGCTAGCTAGCAGTGATGCACAGAGACTCTGGGAGCCTTCACTAGAATACTATTAAATCCTGTTTAGGAGTACTTCTCAGAAAGGAGGTATCACTTAGATTACAAAAAGAGGGAGACGTGGGCTTGAGCATGGACAAAGCAGAACAAACAGTAACCAAGTATCTATCTCGTTTGTAGCCACTTGTTGATTTTATCATGAACTTCACGAGTGTTAACAGTAGCTTTTTCCTTCCATGGGAAAAACCAATACGTAAGGGAGAGTGGAGGTGAGTTGTCCGGGAGAGTCTGGTGTTTGTCTCCTGTGTCGTGGCTTTCTCTCCTCAGCAGGCAGGCCACTGACTCCAGCTTCAGAGATGACAATAGACTAGCAGGCTTTTGCTTGCTTCCTTGAATAGAGTAGGACACCTTATTCATTGTATAAGAACTTAAAATTGGTAAGGTATGTTTTGTAACATAAGCATTCTAACTTTTCATAAGAGCAGTGGATTGCTCCTGTCTCTAACTCATTTTTATTTTCACTGATTAACTGTGGAATTCACCTTAATTTTTTTGTTGTTGTTGTTAAAATTTGATAAATGACATTTTCTCCTCAAAGGCTAACATATACACACATACAATGTTATCAAGCAGAAATCATGAACTGAGAAATCCTCATCTCCGACTACATTTCTTTTACCTCTACTTACAACCCTCACCATTCTGCCTCTCAATCTCTCTCTCTCACACACACACACATACACACACACAATGCAAAAGGAGAGAAAGCAAATCAAGTCATTGTTTTAGATCGTTTTCCACTCTTTCCCCTGATGAGATTGTTCTCACCATTGAAAGTAAAATTTCAACGTTTCCACAAGTTACATTTACTCCATCTTAAATTATATTAATGGGACCACCATCAAAGTAAGAGACTCCATGAGAAAAATACTTGGTTCTTGTTCTGTATTTTTTTTTATTTAAGTGATAATTTTATGTTAAACAAAAATATTCTCCTTACATCGCCTTATCAAACCTTTGTTGTTCGTTTCTGTTAGTTCTGACTAGACTACCCTGTATAGGGTTTCTGTGGAGCGACTACTGGGTTTGAGCCACAGACCTTGTGGTTCACAGCCCCGTGCTTATTCATATCAGGACTTCCAACAGTTAATAGTAGCATAAATAGCTTCCAGAAGAAGACA
>NW_006408619.1:3435423-3455010 GCF_000296735.1 Chrysochloris asiatica
GCTTATTCTAAATAAAAGATGTTTAAGCATGTCTCTGGGATCAGTGCATTGCTACGAAGTTGTTCTCTCAGTAATGCACATGTTTCCGTCTGCTTGCTGTTACTGTTGTTGTTAAGTGCTGTTGACTTAGTTCTGACTCATGCTGACTGACCCTGTGTAGGTTTCCGAGGAGTGCCTGGTCGGTTTGAACCACTCATCTTGTAATTAGCAGTCCAGTGCTTATCCTATAGTATTACATCAGGACTCTTCAGTCTTGTGGTGGTGGTGATGTGCCATGGAGTCGATTTTGACTCATAACGACCCTTTACAAGGTTTCCGAGGCTGTAAATCTTTACGGGAGCAGAGAGCCTCATCTTTCTCCTGTGGAACAGCTGGTAGTTTTGAACTGCTGTTCCTGAGATTAGCAGCCCAATTCGTTAACCACTACACTTACCAGACCTCAGTCTTGTAGGGTGCTTTAAAACAACTGCAACAACAAACCTACTTTTTGTGCCATGAGGGGAAAAAAACAACCTATTTTGAAGCCATAGTTAACATCAACTTTTCAACAAAATGCAAGTGAACATCTTCTCAAGTCACTGTAGATTTGCCACAAGATTATGGGAATGCTGCCCTACATAAAACATGAGTTTTTAGATGGATCAGATGTTTTAAGGGAGGTCAGGAAGACCTCAAAGATGAACCAAGAAAGGAAGACTGTCAACGTGAAATCCTGAAACTGGTGGAAGAAGACCACAGAGTTACCGTTCATGCAATAGCTACAGAAGCTGAGGTGTCACGTGCCTTGGCATTTCCTATTTTAATTGAAAGCTTTCTGTTCAATGAGAACCAAAAGCATTACACAAAGATCTACTAACTTGAGGAGGTGCTTCTTCTATTAGTCTTTTCAACAAGCTGGAAACTAAGGAAGATGATTTTGTGGGACGATTGTAACTGAGGACGAGTCTTGGATTTACCAATATGATTCAGAGAGCAAGGCCCGTTCACAATGGGATCTCCAGGGGGGATCTTCTAGGTCAGTTCAATTCAAGGCAGAGAGGTCAGCTCACAAGCTTATAGCACTCGCTTCTCAGGATTCCTAAGGGGGGTAATCTTAATAAATGTTCTCAGACATTGGATGGCCCTTAGGGCTTAGTATGGAGGAATTTTAAGAAAGTTGAAACTGCATTGGTATAAAAAGACCAGAAAAGTGGTACCAAATGTATGTTCCCCACCCCCAGAATCACAACAGTGCACCAGCTCCTGCTTTGAGGGTAGCTAGGGCTATTTTAAGTAACTCTGGTAGTGGTTACGAATCGGGCTGTTAACCTCAAGATTAGCAGTTTGAAACTACCAGCGAGTCCATGGGGAAAAGATGAGACTTTCTGCTCCTGTAAAGATTTACAACCTCTGAAACCCTATACAGGGTCACTGTGGGTCGGAACCGACTCCATGGCCCATAACAACAGGGCTGTTTTGGAGTTGTGTTGTAAAACCTTACTCCATCTTCCCTAGAGCTCTCATCTTACCCCTCAGACTTTTTGTTCCCCAAATGCAGAACATTTAAAAGGAACACTATTTCAGCCCCTCAAGGATGGCAAACTGCTATTTTGATGTTGTATAAATTAAAAAATGTAGAATTCTTAAGGGAAATGTTATCATTGTTGTTAAGTGCTGTCGAGTCGGTTCTGACTCACAGCGACCCTTTATAGGAGTCCAGAGGAGCAGCTGGTGAGCTTACACTGCCGACTTTGTGGCCCAAACCATCTTTGCAGTCTAGCACATTGAAGCACAGCAAGGGTTAGAGAGATGAAAACCCCACCTTTGGAAGTATATAGGTCTATTTATTGTTGCTGTTTTTAAGTACCATCAAGTCAGATCCCACTCAGAGTGACCCCCTGAAGGGTTTCCAAGAGAAGTTGGTGGGTTTGAACTACTGACCTTGCGGTTTGCAGTCCAGTGCTTATCCGGCAGCACCACACCATATCTCTCTCTCTCTCTCTTTCTCTCTCTCTCTCTCTCTCTCTCTCTCTCTCTCACACACACACATATATATATAAAGGTTTATATAATTTTTTGGAGTCCTGGTGTGGCACTGTATAATAAGCCCAGACTGAAAGGCCAATTTGATCCTCACGGTTGGTAGTTCAAGCTAACTAGCCACTCCTCATAAACCCTATGCAGGTTGCTGTGAGTTGGAACTGACTCACTGACAGTTACCAACAACAAACATGAGTTTGTGGCAAGAAGTTCATGGAAATATTCTGTCTTTTTTATTCCATTTTCTCTTGGATTTTTGAATCCCCTGGCATTATCTGATGTTAGCTGATAAATCCTTACTCCTAATCATTTGCTGTTTTAGTTTCCCTACTCCTTCTAGAATGTTAGATTGTTTTTTATAGAAATGTTTCTTTAGCTGAACTAGTACTTGTGTGGGTCTTCAACTATCATTGTTGTTGTTGTTAGGTGCCAAGTCGGTACTGACTCAGAGTGTCCTTATACACAACAGAATGAAACACTTGCCTGATCCTGGGCCAACCTCAGTGTTGTTGCCACGCTTGAGTCCATTGATGCTGGCCAATTCATCTCGTTGGGGGGTCTTCCTCTTTTCCTTTGACCCTCCAGCTTACCAAACATGATATCCTTTTCCAGCATCTGGTCCCTCCTGACAATATGTCCGAAGTATGAGAGATGAAGTTTGGCCATCTTGGCCTCCAAGAAGCACTCTGGCTGCACTTCTTCCAACACAGAGCTGTTGGTTCTTTTGGCAGCCCATGGCACTTTCAATATTCTCCTCCACCACCATAACTCAAAAACATCAATTCTTCTACGGTCTTCCTTATTCACTGTCCAGCTTTCGCATGCATATGAGGTTATTGAAAATACTATGGCCTGGGCCAGGCACACCTTAGTCCTCAAGCTGACATCTTTGCTCTTCAACACTTAAAAAAGTTCCTGTGCAGCAGATTTGCCTAAGGCAATACATTGTTTGATTTCTTGGCTGCTGCTTCCATGAGTATTGATGGTTGATCCAAGAAGAATGAAGTCCTTGACAACTTCAATCTTTTCTCCATTGATAAGAATGTAGTTGATTGGAAAAAATCAACTATCATAGCTGCTAGCAAAAAAAAGAAAATTGCCAAATGTAGGCACGTCCAGTGGGCTTTTCTTTTTGTCAGAGGGTTAATGGACACACCAAGACAGCAGTGTGTAGGTAGTAATGACAGAACTTTATCTTCAGAAGGTTTTGTTGACTCTCAAACATTGATTCTGTCACAAAGTACAGGTTTATATTTTGCAATAGCTCACTTTCTTAATACTAGTTTGTTAAGAATATTTTCTTCTTTGTGTGGTGTGAGAATCGCTGAACCATGTTGAGACTTCAGGTATACTTAAGAGGCAGGCAGTGTGTTGTTAAATGCTGTGGAGTCGCATTTGACTCACAGTTACCCTGTTTAGGGTTCCTGAGGAGAGCTGGTGGATTTGAAATGCCTACCTTTTGGTAAGGAGCTCCGGTAGCGTAGTGGTTACAAGTCGGGCTGCCAACCTCAAGGTCAGCAGTTCGAAGCTACCAGCAGTTTCGCGTGAGAAAGATGAGGCGTTCTGCTCCCTTAAAGATTTACAGCCTCGGAAACCCTGTGCAGGCTCACTTTAAGTCAGAACCCACTCCACGGAACTTAACAACAACAACAACCTTTCGGTTAGCAGTCCAATGCTTATCCTACAGCACCACTCCAGGAGAGTGGAAAGAATGCTGTGTCTGGAGTCCCACAAGTGTAGATTCCAAGAGTGCAGGGTGTGACACTGAGAGCACAAAGTAAATTATTCACAGGACTTAGACGGGTTTGCGTAGTCAGAGAAGAATCCGATACGTGATTGATTGCCGACTACGTACAGACAGCACCTCTGCAGATCTGATGAACATATGTGGAGGCGTCCCGTACAATACGTGCTTTCTGTTCACTCACATTCTCGGTGGGTCAAAGCTGAGATCTTGTGGGATAAAGCACTGGACTGCAAGGTCAGTTAGACCGAAGGTCACTGGTTCAACCTTACCAGCCATTCCTTAGAAAACCAATACAGGGTCCCTGTGAGTAGGACTCGGCTCAACAGCACTAAACAACAACAACAAACAGGGAAATGGAATCCTGGTGTGGTGTTGTAAGATATGGACTGGGCTGCTAACCACAGGGTCCTTGATTCAGACCCACCAGCTGCTCCTTGGAAACTCTGCAGGGCCCTTACGAGTCGGAACCAACTTAACAACAGCAGCAAACAAGGAAACAAACCAACCAAAGTTGTTGTTAAGTGCCTGCAGGTTAATTCTGGCTCACAGTGACCCTGTGTAGGGTTTCTGAGGAGGGGCTGGTGAGTTTGAACCATTGACCTTTGGTTCTACCTGACCTTGTAGTCCAGAGCCTACAGTGCCTCACCATGGGGTTTATGATATAATGTTACAGCATCAAGGAAATGGAAAAGCATGGTGAATGTTCAGAGGTAGATTCTCTGTGATTTCATTTAAGAACAAAGAAAATTTGAAATCTTTTCACTTTGGCCTTTCAGACCTAAGAAGTCATACTATGAAATCAGAGAAAGAAGCAAAAGGGAGAGAGTATGTTTAATAAACCAGGGTTAAGCATAAAGCAGAACTAGTACGAGAAATATTTATTATGGGCCATTATATGATTGTGGAGTCCTGGTGTGGCGCTGTGGGTTAATGAGCCGGATTACAAGGTCGACGATTCACACTCACCAGCTGCTCCTTGAAAACTCTATATAGGACCACTATGAGTCGGAACCGACTCGACGGCACGTAACAGCAGCATGATTGTGGGAACTGGCTAAGCAAGTCTGCAATTACAGGGCAGGATTGGAGAATTCGACTATGGGCCAGAGCTGTCCTCCTCAGGCGATCTGAAAGGGAAGACTTTGAGCAGGATGGAGCTCCCAGACACAGGGTGTGTCTGTCCCACACTGGCCCAAGTGTGTTGTCTCCTGGGTTAAACCTCAGCCCTGATTTTGAACTGTTTCACTCTGGCCTATCTATTTTATCCAAGATAATCCTCTTAATCCAATCCACCGATTCAAGGCTTTAATTATATCTGCAGAAAAGCCATTGTAACCAGCAGAGAGGGAAGGAGTCGTCACATCAAGTATTAATGCTGCCACCCTCTGTACACAGGGTAGATAGGGACGGGCAACTTAGATATTGGCTACCTAAAATGAGGGGGTGATAAAGGCATGAAGTGATTGACTTACAAGGTTTCAAGGGGGAGTTTAGTTTAATAGTGGGTGGCGGGAGAAAGAGTTCCCACTGAATAGTTTTCATCTTGTCTAGATGGGTCTGGTGAAAAGAGATGGGGATAAGATTCTTATGATTCAATAGTGAGTAATTGTTATCATGACTAATTGCAACTGTCACAACTGTAAAGGTAGAAGTTTTGTAACAGAAATGGGGGAGTAGTTAATCTTTACAGTCCAGAAACAAAGGGCCCTAGGACTATCAAGGGAGAAGAGCACAAGCAGAATGCGGGACCTTATCCAGAGAAGCAGGGATACCAGAGATACGGGCAGAGATGTGGTCATGGAGAGGGGAAGTGACTGAGGACTCTACATTCATGGGGAGAGAGAGCTAAGAGCTGGCAGCCAGGAGGCAGACTTACAAAAATGTGTGCTTTGGTGGTGTAAATTATTATATATGCCTGAGTGTTTAAAAAAAAAAAAAAAAGCTGTATAAAGTGAATAGAGAGAAATACAGTTAACTGATGGTACATGGAGGGGATTTGAAACAAGGTATATGATTTGTTGAATGTAAAACTGATGATCTGCCCTGTAAACCTTCACTCAATTCACAATAAAAACAAAACCTTAAAAAAGCCATCCCAGTGAGGACAAAACTGGAAAAGGAGAATTGATCAAAATGATGCAAGGACTCCAGAATTCAAACTGAGGACAAGGAGCCCATATGAAGTTCTACACCAAGCAAAATGACCAATGGCTAAAAAAGAATTCAGGACAGTGGTTGACTAGTAAGTGGGTGGGAATTAATTGAGAAGGGCACAGAATAGCTTTCTTGGATATTGGTAATGCTTATATTTTCATGGATGTTTGTTTGACACAGATATATGTATTTGTCAATGTATCAGATGGTACATTACACCCTTGTTTCATATGTGAATCACCTAAGGTAGTGACCGTATTTTGAACACATGCTGAAGTATTTACTAAGTCCTAGCGTACTGTGAAATGCATACAAGTAAGATGAATTGATGGGCAGAGAGAGATAGTGGGATAGATACGGGATGAAGCAAATACAGAAAAATGTTCGTTGTAGAATCTAGGTTGCTGGGAATGTAGTTATTCATGTTGTTTTTCTTTTAACTTTAATATGTATTTGAAAGTGCTAATAATAAAATGTTGGGAGGAAACACATGAAAAGGTGGTTTTTTTTTAACCACAACATTAGCATGCTTGCCTGTCTGTTGATTTTTACGACAAGAGATGGGGGTGGAGTAATGGAAAGAATATGGGTTTTAGATCATGAGAGAAATGATCTTCAGCGCCAGATTCTTCCAGTGAGCAAATTACTGACCCTGTGAACCTCTGTTTCTTCATCTAGGAAGTGAGGATAATAGAAACCTCATAGGGTTGTTTTGAGGATAGAATGAAAAACTTTGGTATAAACCCCTGCCAGTACGTGGCACATAGCAAGTGATTGTTGTGTATGACTCTTCCGATCGCCTGTTGCTAGCAGAGTGGAGGCTACTGGGAAACAAATGCAGTGCGTGTTGTGAAAGCTCTTCCATCAAGATTGGGGCAGGACAGGAATGATGTAAATGCTTCACACAGCAGGCGCATGGCAGCATTGTAGACGCTAGCTAACTAAAAGCAAAAAGGAAATCAGAAAGGGTGTGAGGGCCATAGAGAAGGCCACTTCAGAGATGTGTTGCCTAGGAAGGCCTGAATTGACCAGTTTTTTTAGACTCCACTTGGTTTTCTGGTCAGTGCTGTATGAGCTTGTTTCTGATAAGAATGGCAGAGTACTTCTGACAACCCGTGAAGCATCGAATCCAGATGGTGACGTTTGTCCTTTTGTCTGGCCTTGCCCCCTGCCCTAAGGTGTTGATTATTAGAATTCATACTTACACATGTAATTGTTTCTTCTACCACATGTCTGTGTCAAATACCCTAGAAATCCTGGATTGGTCAGTGTGCACAGTTCTGTAGGAAATGCAACTTTTGCTTCTAAAGACATTTACCTTGGCAGTAAATAGGGAGAGAGATGAGACTGATATGGAGCATGCTGGCTCTATAAGGTAAACACTGAACTGTGGACCACCAGGTTGGTGGTTTGAGCCCACCAGCTGCTTCAAGGGAGAATGATGAGGCTTTCTGCTCCCCCGAACATTTAAAGCCTTGCAAACTCAATACAGTGTCTCTGTGAGTTGGAGATTAGATGAGATACATATCAGGTTAGAAAGCTTTACCATTGTGTCAAATCACAGGTTCAAGGATGTATTTATTCCTATTACATAGATCCAGAGGCATTTGAGAACCCCAGAATGAGGAGTAAATAATGAGGTCCAAGCGTGCTCAAAATATTTATTGATGAGTATCAAAAGAGCACACCCTTAGGTATGGATTGCATCTCAATGTCAAGAAAACAAAAATCCTCACCACTGGACCAATAAACAACATTCTTATCAATGGAGAAAAGATTGAAGTTGTCAAGGACTTCATTCTTCTTGGATCAACTATCAACACTCACGGAAGCAGCAGTCAAGACATCAAATGACATAGTGCATTAGACAAATCTTCTGCACAAGACCTTATTAAGTGTTGAAGAGCAAAGATGTCAGCTTGTGGACTAAGGTGTGCCTGACCCAGGCCATGGTATTTTCAGTAACCTCATATGCATGCAAAAGCTGGACAGTGAATAAGGAAGACCTTAGAAAAATTGATGCTTTTCAGTTATGGTGTTGGAGGAGAATATTGAAAGTGCCATGGGCTGCCAAAAGAACCAACAGACCTGTGTTGGAAGAAGTGCAGCCAGAGTGCTCATTGGAGGCCAAGATGGCCAAACTTCGTCTCTCATACTTTGGATATATTGTCAGGAGGGACCAGTCGCTGGAGTAGGATATCATGTTTGGTAAGGTGGAGGGTCAGAGATAAAGAGGAAGACCCCCAACAAGATGAATTGGCAAAGTGGCAGCATTGATGAATTTAAGCATGGCTGGCCCATGATCGGGCAGTGTTTCATTCTGTTGTGTATAGCGTCGCTCTGAGTTGGTACCGACTCGATGGCACCTAACAACAACAACAACAACAGGCATAACCATTGAAGGGGCGGAGAGAGCTGTTAGGCTAAGAGGAAGAAGGTCACCAAGTCCAGGAGAAACCCTCACACCATGGCCTGTAGTACTACACCGTCTGGGGTGGTCACAGCTGACTTAGGCGGTCCCACTGCACCCTTCCCTCCCCACCTATTGTTGTTGTTGAGTGCCTTCCAGTCAGTTCCAGAATGACTGGTGGTTTTGAACCGCCGACCTTGTGGTTATCAGTCCAGTCCTTATCCTACCGTGCCATACCAGGACCCTTCACATACTGCGTAAGTGTGGTTCAGAGTTTAGCCCCTCTGTCACTGGTCAGGGCATGAGAAGCCACTTGAGAAAAAAGGAAGCGTGTTGCTGGTGAACTTATAGTCTAAGATGGCAGGAAAGAGCTGAGAAAGGTCAGGGTAACAGGTATTTAGTGAGTACCTGCTACATGCCAACCACCTCACTTGTCTCCTTTCATCTCATACAACTACTGTCTGAGCTAGGTACTGGTATCCATCCGCTCTCAGGATGAGGAGAGTAAAGCTCAGAGGTGTTAAAATGAACCATCCCTGGTGACATGGATGGAAAACGCCAGAGCTGAACCCACGTTTGTTTGCTTCTGAAACACTTCCTAATTCTATCACTTAAAAGTGACTCGCTATACTTAGGTGGTACTGTGGGTTAATGCACTAGACTGGAAGATCGGTGTGAACCGCTAGGTCAGCAGTTCAAGCTCACCAGGTGCGCCTCGGAAACCCTATACAGGGTCGCTATGAGTTGGAACTGACTTGATGGCACTTAACAAGTAAAAATTCATGTTTCAAGTGAAGAAATTCCAAACACATTTGTTTCCCTTTCTGAAGTTGTTAATGTATTGTACCTAAAGAGTTCATTTTCTTGTGCCTGGAGATGCATTTCTTTCTCTCATTATGCAAATAAGGAAAAAGCTGAAGGTGCCAGCAATTTGATTTGCCCTCAGTGGGGGAAGGGGAAGAGACCTGTGTGTACTTAACAGGCAGAACCTGTTTTTAGTGTTTAACTTGTCAACTCCTGTCTGGGTGTTCTTTTTTAAAGTAATTATATCCTTTATGATACGCCCATTTAAGCCCCAACAACTATTTCCCTTGGGTCCCCATGTTGTGGAGCTATTTTCTGTTTTTGTTCCTTAAAGCCGAGAAGAAAAGACTATGTGCTCGGGGACTCACCTTTATAAACCTGTTTGTGTAAATGACATGACAGATACATGAAGTCAGAATGTAGTGATGGACTCATTCTGTTTTGTGGGATTGTCTCCAACTGTAGAATTGCTTCCCATACTTGTTTTCTAGCTTTGTTTTGTCTCTACTTAAGAGCTGATCCTACCTGGCCAGGTAAAATTGGTCAGTGGTATGTTGCGGTGTAACGTCAGGATCCTAGGTAAATGTGTCTGGGGATGAGGGCTTACTCCTGCATTGGTTTTTTGCATTTTGTTTTGACTTTCTCCCTGTCTGCAGATGGTGGCCCACGGGAGACTCTGATGCATTTTGCTGTGCGGTTGGGACTGCTGAGGTTGACTTGGTTCCTGTTGCAGAAGCCTGGTGGTCGTGGAGCCCTTAGCATACACAACCAGGAAGGGGCGACTCCTGTGAGCTTGGCCTTGGAGCGGGGTTACCACAAGCTGCACCAGCTTCTTACTGAGTAAGTTCCCCTCCTCCCTCTTTTCCTTCTCTCAGCGCAGGGCCCTCCTCCTGATTCATGGTCATCCCGCCCACTGGCTGCTCACTGTGGATTTGCCACAGTCAAACCTCAACTCTGTACCTTGCCATCTGTGGAGGTTTGCAAACTGGCTCCTGGTAACTGCTTCATTGACTGACAGAGACAGCGTAAGTCCTGTGACCATTTTCAGTCTCCTCTGCCTGCATGCGGCTTTGTACCAGGGGGGTTCAAAGAGTTCATGGAAAAATTCCCGTATCTTTTCACTCTGCTTTTCCTTGAACACTTTGAAGTCCCCTTGTGTTTTACAAGAGACTCTGAATAAGTCTTCTTCCTTGGGAAGCGTTGGATCCCACTGTGAGAGTAAACCATTTTTCTATGCTTTATGTTTGTTTTTTCCTTACATGTTTTTAATATAAGAATTGTATATGGGAAATACGCTGAATCATTGTGTTTTGGTTCAAAGAAAACTCTTAGGAATTAAATCAAGAACAATGGTCTTTCTTAAGAGTGCCAGTAACAAGCAGTAGAGTTGTCTTGGAAACCGTGCAGGATGAACTCTTGTCTGCGTGTCTTTGAGCCCAGTTTACACTGTGACTCTCTCAAGACTCCTTGGGAGGGACCAAGAGTGTTTGTCAGAGCACTTTGGAAATGCTTTTACTTACATACGTATGTTTCAAGTATGGTTTCTCTCATTTATATATTCTCTTACGTATGTTCAAGTAGATATTCTCTTATTAATTTTTAAATAATTTTATGGCATGTTGGCATCATATTTTCTACCGTATATCCTGAACTGAGTTCATCCACATTGGAGGGACTCTTGTCCATTGCAGTGACATTTTCAAATTGTCACATGTTTTGCCATTCTAGCTTTAATTTCTGTGAGTTTTATTTTTTATGTGTGTGTGGATGTAGGGATTAGGTGTGTAGGGCTCATGGCAGAAAATCAAGCCCCCAGGACGAAATCTCAGAATGTGATGCTTCTTACAGTTAAGCACACCACTTTTCCTTATTTCTGCCAAACTTACAAGTTTGCCAGTCAAGGTAAGCAGATGGTTTTTTACAGCACGTGCACTCTCTGATGGGTGTTATAGAAATGGTCTTCATCTCAAGTGAGCTTCGGCTACCTGAGCCCTCCTATGACCGTATTACAGGGAGTGAAGCGTTCCCGTCTTTCCTACTTCCCATCTGGTCAGTAATTAGATTTCTTCTGCTGTTTACCTCATGACCTCAGAAAGACAGGCCTTGTTCCAGAAGTTTAAACAATCAACTCACTATAACTATTGGGAAGCTCAAACTGTAGGTCCTCTAATTTGATCACATAACCCAGAGGTTTTGTTGGGAAGCAGAGTTGGTTAACGATTGTGATCCAAATGGGGAAATAAAGTGATTACAACAGCCTCTAAATTATATCCTTGAAGGGCATGTCACAAGACTGACATTGCAACACAGCTTTAAGGAAACTAAAATGTTCTTGGAGAACATTTTTGGCTCATCTTAAAGCACCCCTCTAGTACATGTGGGTAAACCTCTTACTTTTGATAAAGGTAAAGGAAAGCCAACTTAAGAAATCTCCCAACAAAGGACTCACTGTACAACAATCTGCTGCATGTAAGTGGGCTTCAGAAAGTTCATGTAAAAGATTGTGTAAAAGGTAGTGTACGTTTTCCACGAACTTTTTGAAGCTCTCTTATATGTTACCTTAGGTTATTCTCAAGACTAGGGGGAAAATGCTTGGAGCCGTAATTGGTGATTAGAAAAACAAGGACATGATTACACTATTCCTTCATTCTTGTCCTGATACTAGAAAGACATTATTAGACTTTTGATCATCAGGAGTCTGTAAAGATCGTGCTTAGCAGGTGCGGAAGCTGAGACCCTCAGCCTCTGAGGAAGGCAGTAGACTTAGGGGAGCAGATGGCAGGGTGGACTGGAAGTAGATTGCCAAGAAGTCTAATCTCCACTGGAGTGCCTTATAGCCTTAGGTCTCATGACTAGGGACCCAAAGGCAGACTTCATGGGATCCGAATCCCTTGAAATTACAGGTAAACATTTCTTCATATATTTTCTGGGTAAAAAATTTGTTTTGTGAGATTTTCAAGGAGTTTGTGGAAAGTTAAAAAGAGTTGCCACACAATATAATGTCATCTTCTTAATTGTTGTTAAGTTCCATTCAGTGGGATCCAACTTATAGTGACCCTGTATACAGTTTCTAAGGAGTGACTAATGGGTTTGAACTGCTGACCTTGCAATTCAGTTCAAACCAACCGTATGGTCCAGTGCTTATCCTGTAGCGCCACACCAGGACATTCTCTTAGTAGTTTACTATAACTATTAAGTTTTACGCTGTTTATTACCCCCCGCCCCCAATTTTTTTAATGAAGGCTTCCCTTGTAGGCCTAATCTCTTTTGTTGTTGTTGTTAAGTGCTGTCAAGTCGGTTCTGACCCATAGTGGCCCTGGATAGGGTTTCCAAGAAGCAGCTGGTGAGCTTGAACCACCGACACCTTGCAATTCAGTCCAACCTCACAGTCCAGCGCGGTAACCCACAGTACCACACCAGGACTCCAATAGGGATGTACGGTGAATTTGCCTAGTGGTGGTGGTTATGTGTCATGGAGTTGGTTCTGACTCAGAACAACCCTGTATGGAGTTTTCGAGGCTGTAAATATTTACTGGAGCAGAAAGCCTCCTCTTTCTCCCACGGAGCAGCTGGTAGATTTGACCTGTGGTTAGTAGCTCAGCTTGCAATCCACTACACTACCAAATTAACGTATGTTGTTGTTGTTGTTATGTGCCATCGAGTCGGTTCCGACCCATAGCGACCCTGTATAGGGTTTCCGAGGGTGTAAATCTTTACGGGAGTAGAAAGCCTCATCTTTCTCCCGCGGAGCAGCTGGTAGTTTCGAACCGCTGACCTTAAGGTTCGCAGCCCGATTCGTAACCACTACGCTACCAGAGCTCCTTAAATTAACGTATAGTTCATATATATTTAACATTTTTTAAAAAGTAACTACTTAAAATCTACTTTTGGCTGAAGCATGGATTTTATTTAACCCTTCCTATGCCCTTCCCAAACTCAGTGAATACTTTTAATTTCTTGCTGCTCTCGCTTGAGTGTGTGTATGTTTTGAAGTTGCTTTGATTAGAGACGCAAAGTTCTTTCTATGTTTGTGTGTCCAAGAACTACAGTGTTGACAATTTCTTTTTGATGATTTTGCCTTGGAAGTAGATGTATTCTCTGAGACTTTTGTCTGCAGAGAACTCTTACAATTGATAGTATATTAAATCCTGCCGGACAGTACTGACTTAGGACATTTTTTGTCAGCTTCTCTTTTCTATAATCTATTATTGTTGACTTATAGTTCAGTGATGTGCTATGTTACGGTGCCTTGATGTGATACTGTAGGAAAGGCACTGGACTGTTTGTTATCTGCAAGGTTGGCAGTTCAAACCTAGAAACCATATATAGGGTTGTTATGAGTTGGAACCAACTCACCGGCACTTAACAACAACAATTTGGAAGGAAGAGATTTTATGACTATTTCTTATTTTACTTTAGTTTGTATTTGATCACATATTATGAATATGTATACATTTGTGATCTGAATACTCATTACTTGGAAAGGATTAGCCCTCGAAGAATGAAGAACACACAGGCCTTCCCTGCCTTTAGATAGTACACAGTCACCACCCCCATTTAAAGAGGAGGCAGCCGACCCCACTGCCCAAAGCCACCTACATGGTGATTGGTAGACTAGGGAACAAACTCAAGTCTTCCCGCCTTTGGTTTAGTGAATGCTAGGAAGTGTTGTTAGCTTTGTGTTAACATTAAAGCCATCCAGTTAGAGAATGTTAGAACCAGAAAGCGCTTTAGATGCTATCTAATAGCTTACTCATTCATCACAAATAAGCAATCTTGAGATCTGAACCACTCATACAGGGAGGGACAGAGTTTAGACTGAGAAGTTGTTCTAGATAGTGGTTTAAGTACGCAGGCTTTAGGAGTCCTGACGTGACGCTATGGGTCAATGCGCTGGACTGCAAGGTCGGTTTGAACTGCCATGTCGGTGGTTCAGGCTCACCAGCTGTCCCCCAGAAACCCTCCATAGGGTCGCTTTGAGTTGGAAGGGACTTGATGGTACTTAACAACAATAAACACAGACTTTGGAATCAAATCTAAGCTTGCTTTTTGACTGTCATTTTTACCTTTGTTACATTGGCCATTTTAAGGGCATCTCCTCTTCATCTGGTCTATAAAGATAGTACCACCTATCTCTGAGTTGCTAAAGGATCCCTGGTGGCGCTGTAGCTCAGTCCCTGGAGGAGGACAGCGGGGTTTAAGCTGTGCTCCACAGGAGTTTTCAAGGACTGACTTTTCCAAGTTGATGCCCAGCCCCTCTTGTGAGCTCTGCCTGTGGGTGGACTCAAATGTCTAACGTTTTGATTAGTAACCAAGTGCATCAGCTGTGTTTGCACCACCCCAGACTCCAAAGGGGGGCCATAAATGTTTCACCTTGCAGGGAGGCAGCATGGTATGGTGAGATTGCTCAGGGATGAAGAGTTCAGTTGAAATCGAGGCTTCCCTACTTAGTAGCATGTGTGACAAACCATCTGCTCTCTCAGCCTCATGTGGCTTGTGTCAAATTGCCGGTAATAGCTCTTCTTCTTGTTAAATCCTAAGGTGCTATGTAAATGTGAAAGTTTCTTACAATTTTACAGTAATAAATTAAGCAGAATTATAGTTTATTGATCAAATAAACTTAAATTACAGTCGATTGGTCTTCTAAGAATATCTTTTTTGTAACGTTTATAATAGTTGTGTTTGCTGAATTTAGTAGAGAGTTCGGAATCCTTGTGTGGCACTGTTGGATAAGCAGTGGACTGCACCGCAAGATTGGCGGTCAAACCCACCAGCTGCTCCTTGGACCCTATGCAGGGTCGCTGTGAGTTGGAACCAACTTGACAACACTTAACAAGAGCAACAACAGGAGAGGTTAGAACTGTAGTTGTTGTTAAGTGCCTTTCCAAGGAGTGGCTGGTGAGTTTGAACCATTAACCCTGTGGTTCAAATGACCTTGTGGTCCAGTGCATTATCCCAGAGTCCCACACTAAGAACATCTTTTTTGTAATGCTTATTATAGTTCGGTTTATTAAAGTTAGTTAGAGAGGTTGTAATCCTAGTATGGCACTGTTGGTTAAGCACTGGATTTCTACTGAAAGGTTGATGTTTCAAACCCATCAGCTGTTCCTTGGAAACCCTATACAGGGTCAATATGAGTCGGAACCAACTTGACGATACTTTAACAGTAACAACAACAACAGGAGAGGTTAGGAGAACTATAGTTGTTGTTGTTATTATGCGCCGTGGTGTCGGTTCCGACTCATAGTGACCCTGTGCAGGGTTTCCGAGGCTGTCAATCTTTATGGGAGCAGAAAGCCTCATCTTTCTCCCACAGAACAGCTGGTAGTTTCGAACTGCTGACCCTGAGGTTCGCAGCCTGGCTCGTAACCACTACACTACCAGACTATGGTTAGGCTCAATTTGAACCTAGAGTCTGTTTCTCTGAAGCTTTTTGGCTTTGGACACATTGTTTACCATCTCTAAGCCTCAGTGCCTGCTTCTAACATAGGAAGAATAACTGGGCTATTGGCGGGTTGTTTTGAGAAGGGAATGAAAGATTACATGTAGGAGGCATAACACCAGTGACTGGCACAAGTATTACCTGTTAGGACCTTTTCTTCAGGTGGCCTCTCTTTCTAGTCCTTTATCAAGTGTTCAGACTTGATACTTTAAGGACATTCTTCCCAAACCTTGAAGTGTTTTTTAGTTGGCACTTAGATTTCTTTAGTCCTGGTGTGGTAGGATAAGCACTGAACTGTTAACCACAAGGTTGGAGGTTCAAACCCACCAACCACTCCTAGGAAATCCAATACAGGGTCACTGTGAGTCAGAACCAACACTTGACAGCAACAACAGCCTTACCGGAGGAGAATTGCTTTTCAGAATTTAAATTCTGGAGTGTTGGAATCAAAGCGCCCACGTACTTCAGTTGTCCTAAGAGCCAGTCTCAAAGTATTATCCTTCTCAAAGAATTCCTCTCACTTTTAGTATTTGCTCGACAAATCTGTATATATTAAATGCCTACCAGCGTACTAAAGTTCATAGTAGGTATGTTACAAATACTTCATCTCAACCTTCTCAAATAGACATTATCTGTGTTTTATGGGCCAAATAAGGTTGCTCAGAGAATTACAGTAGTTACTTCAACAGTACAGACAAAGTGGTAGTGTTGGTGTTACACATGCGTCTGTAAAATTTCTAGGCCTGTGTTCTTGACAAAAAATTTGATAGAACGCAAACAAAAGAGGTGTTTAGTAAGAGGTGTCTGCGGTACAAGCTGAAAATCTGTTTTCCTTTTACTCCTAGTCTGTATCTTTCCTTAGGAGAGCACGTTTCTCAGTGTAAACCTCATATTGCTTGTCTTAATAGTTTTTAAAGCATGGTTGGATGTACTGAAGCTGTATTTTTACATGTTGATTCTCACAATAACCTCTAAGGAATGCGTAGAGCAGGTACCATTATCCCTGTTTGTAATTGAGGAGAGTTAAGTCCAGAGAGGGGAAGGCCACCAAACCTGACTCATTCCCAAGTTCAGTGATCGTCCAGATTGAGGGGTCATCTGTGGATATGCAGAGCCCAGGCCAAGCTTGGCATGCAGTAAACACTCAGACGTGGTGTATGATTATAATAGGCAATATTGACCCTTTGCAGAGGGTTTGTGCCTATAAAATCTCAAGCCCATCTTTTCAGACACTTGTGCCTGAAACCTGGGCTCAGGATCATATGGTAGAGTACTCACGTGTGCGTCATTCACCAATGAAACAAGTCCTATTGAGCAAGATGTTCTGTCAACATAGTGACTGCCTTCCTAGGATTCTCTTCAGGTACTTGACAAGTGGAGTCTCAGTAACCCTTATGGGGAAAGCAAGTTGGGAGCCATTGTTTTAGCTCAGGAGGGGCAAGGATGAAACAAATGTTCTTTCAAATAGTAGCTGAAGAGCAGGATTTGAGATAACTTTACATTCCTTTGGCCTACTTTCCACTGATGGGCTGGTCTGTCCATCTGTCCAACCTCTCTTCTCTCTGTGTGATGTGGGTCTTTTTGTTAGGGTAAAGCTGAGTCAATAGAAGTGAGTGGAAAAAGGGGAGATGCTAATATTGATTTAATGTTGAACACCCGCATTGTGTTTCCACAGCATTACATTGATGCTGTCCATATGTTCTCATTACGTTCCCTCAGGGGATCTCCGAGGCCCACATAGTACAGTTCCTGTTGTACAGATAAGGAACCAGAAGCAGGAAGCCCTGAAGAACTTGCTCAAGGCCATGGAGCCAGCAAGTTGACATTACTCCCAAGATGGTCTTTAAGTAGGGTTCAGACTTCCTGCATAAAATATCAGGAGGCATGTTTGGTAACACTGCTAGATTTTTAACCAAACATCTGGTAGCATTGCCAGATTTTTAACCCAACTAATTTGATTATGGAGCCCTGGTGTGGTACTGTGGGTTGGATGCATTGGACTGCAGAGACGTTTGAACCCCACAAGATTGGTGGTTCAAGCTCACCATCCACTTCTCTGAAGCCCTATGCAGGGTCCCTGTGGATCGGCACTGACTCGAAGGCACTTAATAACAACAACAACAACAATTTGATTATGATTCATAAATGGAGTTTTCATGTACTTTCAAAATCTTTTTATAGTAAATTTTCAGCAAAGGACTTATGATATTTTTAGTTTTTAACTCATTTAACTAGTAATAAGAGATTTTCCCTATCTGGCAACATGCTGGGAAATTGCAAACCGTACCTTTTGATAATAATATTTACATTTATGTAACTATCATTCTGCTTACCATATAAGAAACACTGGTAGCGCAGTGGGATTACAGGTTGGGCTGTTTACCACGAAGTCAGCAGTTTGAATCTGCCATTCGCTCTGTGGGAGAGAGATGAGGCTTTCTGCTCCTGTAAAAATTGACAGCCTTGAAAACCCTGTACTGCAGAGATGGGAAAGTCCAGCTCATGGGCTCGGTGTTGTTGTTGTTAAGTACGTTCGAGTCAGTTCCGACTCTTTGCAAATTTACATAAGGTTTCCGAGGAGTGGCTGGTGAGTTTGAACCCCAAGCCTTGTGGTTCAAACCGACCTAGAAGTGTGCGCATGAACCCACAGCGCCACACCAGGTAAGGCCTGCGAGATCATGTGGTCTGGCCCTGCCAAGGCAACTTCAGTTCCAGCCATCACATTTGTTGTTGTTAAGTGCTGTCAAGTCGGTTCTGACCCATAGAGACCCTGCCTAGGGTTTCTGAGGCTGTAGATCTTTAGGGAGCAGAAAGCCTCATCTGTCTCCTGCAGAACTGCTGGTAGTTTCGAACTGCTGACCTGGAGGTTAGCGGCCCGATTCGTAACCACGACACTACCAGAGTTCCTTAGCCATCACATTAGGGGTGAGTTCCTGAAATGTTTGACCAGGAACAGCAGGCTGAGTTCTAAGGTGATGATTTTGTATGGCCCGCACATGATACTATAAGTGTTGGCAGAAAAATGCCTTCCCACCCTGGCTATCCAGGATCTCTATGCGTTGATGCCTATTCGGTGGCACACAACCACCACCAGTTACCAGTTGTTGTAAGTATTTATGCCAGGCATCTTACATAAGTTCTTGTGTATTTTAGCCTTGGAAACCCCATACAAGGTCACTATGAGTTGGAAGTGACACCACGGCACACTGCCTCCACCAGTCTTATGAGGGGTGGCTGTTATCCCCACTATTTGAGGAGATAGTTGCAGTTGGTAAGTGAAGGGGAGCAGCATGTGGACCAGTTCGTGACTCTAAAGCTCACGGATGTTCACACTGTCCTAGACTCTAAGGAGATGAATGAGTGTGGAGAGCAACTGGGACAAACAGTCATTCCGTAAGTCTGCTCTTTCTGTGCACATTTTTTTTTTCCCCTCCATGCTTGTTCATGGATGTCATGTAACACTTAGGCCTCGGCGTTTTTCTTCAAAATGTTAATAAAATTACAGAACTTAATCTGTGGTCAGGATCTCTATGGCAACAGTTTGTGATTTTGAAAACACTTGATTCTTACTTAAGGCTTAGGTGGAAGAAAATAAGAATTTGGACTGCGGAGCTTGATAGTTGTATGTGAGGAAATGAAGGACCCGTTGGGACCTTGCACCTCTAAAAACCAGCAGTGCCTTAGTGATCATTACAGTGTTTTCATTGGCTCAATTTTGAAGTTTCCTCAAAGGCAATAAGGCATACCATTAGGAAGAATGACGGGAAATGATGTGTCAAATGCTCGATGACATTTAACAACAACAACCTACTTTTATTGAAGTGTACTAGTTCTGTTTTTAAAGTTCACCATTATAGTGTAAGCATGATAAAGTTCACCATTATAGTGTAAGCATAATAAAGTTCACCATTATAATAGTGTAAGCATAATAAAGTTCACCATTATAATAGTGTAAGCATAATAAAGTTTCACCATTATAATAGTGTAAGCATAATAAAGTTTCACCATTAT